>NW_027192652.1:4200000-4500000 GCF_949987515.2 Delphinus delphis | reverse complement strand
TAGGTTTTAAGATACTTACTAGTCAGGTACATTCTTAGGCGTTTAATATGCGGTGTTGAGTCCATTTCGTTGAGCAAGGAGTAGCTCTTGTCTATTCCATATTTGGCTTAAGGAACTTTATCTGTGCTCATTTCAATCTCTGGTTTTATGCAGCACCCCAACTTACCTTTCCCCTTAAGCAAGCATAAGTTTGTTTTCTAAATTTGAGACCCTGTTCTGTTTTGGAATTCAGTTCCTGTGTAGCCAAGTTTACATTCCGTGTATTACTGATATCTTATGATGTTTCTTTTTCTGTGTGACTTATTTCAGTTAGAATCATCATACCTGAATCCACTCATTGTGCTGCTAAGGGCCTGATAACATAGATTTCATTGCTGAGTGATATTGCTTTGTAAGTAAATACCACAACTTCTTTATCCATTTTTCACTTTCTGCGATGTTGAACTTGTACTGTAAACGAGTTTCTTGTAAACAGAGGCGTCCCAAACTTTGGGGTGGCTGTGTCTTTTTGATTTTAATTTCCCTAAGCTATAGGACCATATGTGGAAGAGCCCTAGGCTCTGTTGCTTTGTTTTTTAGATGTTTCAGGAAACACCATACAGGTCTCCTGAGTGTCTGTTGGCAATTTACATCCCGCCCATCAGCATAACAAGGCTCCCAGTTCTCCATGGCCTGTCCTGCCTTTCTGGATTTTACACTTTTTTCAGATGGCCCTTTTGACCGGGGGGAAGTGAGACTTCATTGTAGTGCAGATTTCCTTTGCAAGCTTGCTTGGTTGGCCAAAAAGGGCGTATGCGTTTTTTCCTGAATATATTCAGGAAAAAACGCATACGCCCTTTTTGGCCAAGTGCATCATTGTGGACGTTCTGCCTCTTTTCCTATGCTTTCAATGCAATTCCAGTCTACCTCCTGAAATCGGTTTCCTGCAATTCTGCCCTGCTTTCAAGTCCTCTTGGCAGCCTTACTTCAGTATATGTTTGGACGATAGCTGTCATTTATAACTCTGCAGGTTTGTGAATTACAGTGCCCCTGAGCTCCTTTCTTCAACTCGCTTCCTTGTGAACTGGCCGCAACACCGCAGGATGGCTTCAGGCCCTAATCTGTTTCCGGAACGGCATGCTGAGCCTTTGGTTAATTCCTCTTCCTGGTGGGAAATGAGAGTTAAATTTGCCCGTCCAGACACCTCCAGCTAGTCTCTCATTGGTTCTCGCTATTCCTGTTCATCTTCCGCAGAAATTGCAAACTGGGCCAAACAGGAGGTTAAAGGGACTGACTCTCCAAGTCGGGAGAGTGTTAGTAAAGTGTCTGGAATGTTGCACCCGAGTACCAGGGTACGGAAACTGAGACATATTTGAACACGTCTCCCGTTTACATGGTTGATCATACTCTAGGATCCACATGCATGTTTTAGCTGAAGGAAGAATACCTTAAACCTGGGTAGTTGAAACCCGTGGAATGGATACCATGCAGTATGATTCAAAGGGTCTTCATTTGCTCACCAAACCTCTCCAATCCTATCACTGCTGCGTTTATGCCCCTGTACACATGCTTGCTTCTCTTTCGGAGACAGAGCAATCCATAGGTTTTAAGATACTTACTAGTCAGGTACATTCTTAGGCGTTTAATATGCGGTGTTGAGTCCATTTCGTTGAGCAAGGAGTAGCTCTTGTCTATTCCATATTTGTCTTAAGGAACCTTATCTGTGCTCATTTCGATCTCTGGTTTTATGCAGCACCCCAACTTACCTTTACCCTTAAGCAAGCATAAGTTGGTTTTCTAAATTTGAGACCCTGTTCTGTTCTGTAATTCAGTTCCTGTGTAGCCAAGTTTACATTCCGTGTATTACTGATATCTTATGATGTTTCTTTTTCTGTGTGACTTATTTCAGTTAGAATCATCATACCTGAATCCACTCATTGTGCTGCTAAGGGCCTGATGACATAGATTTCATTGCTGAGTGATATTGCTTTGTAAGTAAATACCACAACTTCTTTATCCATTTTTCACTTTCTGCGATGTTGAACTTGTACTGTAAACGAGGTTCTTGTAAACAGAGGCGTCCCAAACTTTGGGGTGGCTGTGTCTTTTTGATTTTAATTTCCCTAAGCTATAGGACCATAAGTGGAAGTGCCCTAGGCTCTGTTGCTTTGTTTTTTAGATGTTTCAGGAAACACCATACACTTCTCCCGAGTGTCTGTTGGCAATTTACATCCCGCCCATCAGCATAACAAGGCTCCCAGTTCTCCATGGCCTGTCCTGCCTTTCTGGATTTTACACTTTTTTCAGATGGCCCTTTTGACCGGGGGGAAGTGAGACTTCATTGTAGTGCAGATTTCCTTTGCAAGCTTGCTTGGTTGGCCAAAAAGGGCGTATGCGTTTTTTCCTGAATATATTCAGGAAAAAACGCATACGCCCTTTTTGGCCAAGTGCATCATTGTGGACGTTCTGCCTCTTTTCCTATGCTTTCAATGCAATTCCAGTCTATCTCCTGAAATCGGTTTCCTGCAATTCTGCCCCGCTTTCAAGTCCTCTTGGCAGCCTTACTTCAGTATATTTTTGGACGATAGCTGTCATTTATAACTCTGCAGGTTTGTGAATTACAGTGCCCCTGAGCTCCTTTCTTCAACTCGCTTTCTTGTGAGCTGGCCGCAACACCGCAGGATGGCTTCAGGCCCTAATCTGTTTCCGGCACGGCACGCTGAGCCTTTGGTTAATTCCTCTTCCTGGTGGGAAATGAGAGTTAAATTTGCCCGTCCAGACACCTCCAGCTAGTCTCTAATTGGTTCTCGCTATTCCTGTTCATCTTCCGCAGAAATTGCAAACTGGGCCAAACAGGAGGTTAAAGGGACTGACTCTCCAAGTCGGGAGAGTGTTAGTAAAGTGTCTGGAATGTTGCACCCGAGTACCAGGGTACGGAAACTGAGACATATTTGAACACGTCTCCCTATCACATGGTTGATCATACTCTAGGTTCCACATGCATGTTTTAGCTGAAGGAAGAATACCTTAAACCTGGGTAGTTGAAACCCGTGGAATGGGTACCATGCAATATGATTCAAAGGGTCTTCATTTGCTCACCGAACCTCTCCAATCCTATCACTGCTGCGTTTATGTCCCTGTACACACGCTTGATTCTCTTTTGGAGACATAGCAATCCATAGGTTTTAAGATACTTACTAGTCAGGTACATTCTTAGGCGTTTAATATGCGGTGTTGAATGCATTTCGTTGAGCAAGGAGTAGCTCTTGTCTATTCCATATTTGGCTTAAGGAACTTTATCTGTGCTCATTTCAATCTCTGGTTTTATGCAGCACCCCAACTCACCTTTCCCCTTAAGCAAGCCTAAGTAGGTTTTCTAAATTTGAGACCCTGTTCTGTTTTGGAATTCAGTTCCTATGTAACCAAGTTTACATTCCGTGTATTACTGATATCTTATGATGTTTCTTTTTCTGTGTGACTTATTTCAGTTAGAATCATCATACCTGAATCCACTCATTGTGCTGCTAAGGGCCTGATGACATAGATTTCATTGCTGAGTGATATTGCTTTGTAAGTAAATACCACAACTTCTTTATCCATTTTTCACTTTCTGCGATGTTGAACTTGTACTGTAAACGAGTTTCTTGTAAACAGAGGCGTCCCAAACTTTGGGGTGGCTGTGTCTTTTTGATTTTAATTTCCCTAAGCTATAGGATCATATGTGGAAGAGCCCTAGGCTCTGTTGCTTTTTTTTTTGATGTTTCAGGAAACACCATACACTTCTCCCGAGTGTCTGTTGGCAATTTACATCCCGCCCATCAGCATAACAAGGCTCCCAGTTCTCCATGGCCTGTCCTGCCTTTCTGGATTTTACACTTTTTTCAGATGGCCCTTTTGACCGGGGGGAAGTGAGACTTCATTGTAGTGCAGATTTCCTTTGCAAGCTTGCTTGGTTGGCCAAAAAGGGCGTATGCGTTTTTTCCTGAATATATTCAGGAAAAAACGCATACGCCCTTTTTGGCCAAGTGCATCATTGTGGACGTTCTGCCTCTTTTCCTATGCTTTCAATGCAATTCCAGTCTACCTCCTGAAATCGGTTTCCTGCAATTCTGCCCTGCTTTCAAGTCCTCTTGGCAGCCTTACTTCAGTCTATTTTTGGACGATAGCTGTCATTTATAACTCTGCAGGTTTGTGAATTACAGTGCCCCTGAGCTCCTTTCTTCAACTCGCTTTCTTGTGAGCTGGCCGCAACACCGCAGGATGGCTTCAGGCCCTAATCTGTTTCCGGAACGGCACGCTGAGCCTTTGGTTAATTCCTCTTCCTGGTGGGAAATGAGAGTTAAATTTGCCCGTCCAGACACCTCCAGCTAGTCTCTCATTGGTTCTCGCTATTCCTGTTCATCTTCCGCAGAAATTGCAAACTGGGCCAAACAGGAGGTTAAAGGGACTGACTCTCCAAGTCGGGAGAGTGTTAGTAAAGTGTCTGGAATGTTGCACCCGAGTACCAGGGTACGGAACCTGAGACATATTTGAAAACGTCTCCCAATCACATGGTTGATCATACTCTAGGTTCCACATGCATGTTTTAGCTGAAGGAAGAATACCTTAAACCTGGGTAGTTGAAACCCGTGGAATGGGTACCATGCAATATGACTTCAAAGGGTCTTCATTTGCTCACCGAACCTCTCCAATCCTATCACTGCTGCGTTTATGCTCCTGTACACACGCTTGATTCTCTTTCGGAGACATAGCAATCCATAGGTTTTAAGATACTTACTAGTCAGGTACATTCTTAGGCGTTTAATATGCGGTGTTGAGTCCATTTCGTTGAGCAAGGAGTAGCTCTTGTCTATTCCATATTTGGCTTAAGGAACTTTATCTGTGCTCATTTCAATCTCTGGTTTTATGCAGCACCCCAACTTACCTTTCCCCTTAAGCAAGCATAAGTTTGTTTTCTAAATTTGAGACCCTGTTCTGTTTTGGAATTCAGTTCCTGTGTAGCCAAGTTTACATTCCGTGTATTACTGATATCTTATGATGTTTCTTTTTCTGTGTGACTTATTTCAGTTAGAATCATCATACCTGAATCCACTGATTGTGCTGCTAAGGGCCTGATGACATAGATTTCATTGCTGAGTGATATTGCTTTGTAAGTAAATACCACAACTTCTTTATCCATTTTTCACTTTCTGCGATGTTGAACTTGTACTGTAAACGAGTTTCTTGTAAACAGAGGCGTCCCAAACTTTGGGGTGGCTGTGTCTTTTTGATTTTAATTTCCCTAAGCTATAGGACCATATGTGGAAGAGCCCTAGGCTCTGTTGCTTTGTTTTTTAGATGTTTCAGGAAACACCATACAGGTCTCCTGAGTGTCTGTTGGCAATTTACATCCCGCCCATCAGCATAACAAGGCTCCCAGTTCTCCATGGCCTGTCCTGCCTTTCTGGATTTTACACTTTTTTCAGATGGCCCTTTTGACCGGGGGGAAGTGAGACTTCATTGTAGTGCAGATTTCCTTTGCAAGCTTGCTTGGTTGGCCAAAAAGGGCGTATGCGTTTTTTCCTGAATATATTCAGGAAAAAACGCATACGCCCTTTTTGGCCAAGTGCATCATTGTGGACGTTCTGCCTCTTTTCCTATGCTTTCAATGCAATTCCAGTCTACCTCCTGAAATCGGTTTCCTGCAATTCTGCCCTGCTTTCAAGTCCTCTTGGCAGCCTTACTTCAGTATATGTTTGGACGATAGCTGTCATTTATAACTCTGCAGGTTTGTGAATTACAGTGCCCCTGAGCTCCTTTCTTCAACTCGCTTCCTTGTGAACTGGCCGCAACACCGCAGGATGGCTTCAGGCCCTAATCTGTTTCCGGAACGGCATGCTGAGCCTTTGGTTAATTCCTCTTCCTGGTGGGAAATGAGAGTTAAATTTGCCCGTCCAGACACCTCCAGCTAGTCTCTCATTGGTTCTCGCTATTCCTGTTCATCTTCCGCAGAAATTGCAAACTGGGCCAAACAGGAGGTTAAAGGGACTGACTCTCCAAGTCGGGAGAGTGTTAGTAAAGTGTCTGGAATGTTGCACCCGAGTACCAGGGTACGGAAACTGAGACATATTTGAAAACGTCTCCCAATCACATGGTTGATCATACTCTAGGTTCCACATGCATGTTTTAGCTGAAGGAAGAATACCTTAAACCTGGGTAGTTGAAACCCGTGGAATGGATACCATGCAGTATGATTCAAAGGGTCTTCATTTGCTCACCAAACCTCTCCAATCCTATCACTGCTGCGTTTATGCCCCTGTACACATGCTTGCTTCTCTTTCGGAGACAGAGCAATCCATAGGTTTTAAGATACTTACTAGTCAGGTACATTCTTAGGCGTTTAATATGCGGTGTTGAGTCCATTTCGTTGAGCAAGGAGTAGCTCTTGTCTATTCCATATTTGTCTTAAGGAACCTTATCTGTGCTCATTTCGATCTCTGGTTTTATGCAGCACCCCAACTTACCTTTACCCTTAAGCAAGCATAAGTTGGTTTTCTAAATTTGAGACCCTGTTCTGTTCTGTAATTCAGTTCCTGTGTAGCCAAGTTTACATTCCGTGTATTACTGATATCTTATGATGTTTCTTTTTCTGTGTGACTTATTTCAGTTAGAATCATCATACCTGAATCCACTGATTGTGCTGCTAAGGGCCTGATGACATAGATTTCATTGCTGAGTGATATTGCTTTGTAAGTAAATACCACAACTTCTTTATCCATTTTTCACTTTCTGCGATGTTGAACTTGTACTGTAAACGAGGTTCTTGTAAACAGAGGCGTCCCAAACTTTGGGGTGGCTGTGTCTTTTTGATTTTAATTTCCCTAAGCTATAGGACCATAAGTGGAAGTGCCCTAGGCTCTGTTGCTTTGTTTTTTAGATGTTTCAACAAACACCATACACTTCTCCCGAGTGTCTGTTGGCAATTTACATCCCGCCCATCAGCATAACAAGGCTCCCAGTTCTCCATGGCCTGTCCTGCCTTTCTGGATTTTACACTTTTTTCAGATGGCCCTTTTGACCAGAGGGAAGTGAGACTTCATTGTAGTGCAGATTTCCTTTGCAAGCTTGCTTGGTTGGCCAAAAAGGGCGTATGCGTTTTTTCCTGAATATATTCAGGAAAAAACGCATACGCCCTTTTTGGCCAAGTGCATCATTGTGGACGTTCTGCCTCTTTTCCTATGCTTTCAATGTAATTCCAGTCTACCTGCTGAAATCGGTTTCCTGCAATTCTGCCCCGCTTTCAAGTCCTCTTGGCAGCCTTACTTCAGTATATTTTTGGACGATAGCTGTCATTTATAACTCTGCAGGTTTGTGAATTACAGTGCCCCTGAGCTCCTTTCTTCAACTCGCTTTCTTGTGAGCTGGCCGCAACACTGCATGATGGCTTCAGGCCCTAATCTGGTTCCGGCACGGCACGCTGAGCCTTTGGTTATTTCCTCTTCCTGGTGGGAAATGAGAGTTAAATTTGCCCGTCGAGACACCTCCAGCTAGTCTCTCATTTGTTCTCGCTATTCCTGTTCATCTTCCGCAGAAATTGCAAACTGGGCCAAACAGGAGGTTAAAGGCGCTGACTCTCCAAGTGGGGAGAGTGTTAGTAAAGCGTCTGGAATGTGGCACCCGAGTACCAGGGGAGGAAAACTGAGACATATTTTAACACGTCTCCCGTTCACACGGTTGATCATACTCTGGGTTCCACATGCATGTTTTAGCTGAAGGAAGAATACCTTAAACCTGGAGAGTTGAGACTCGTGTAATGGGTACCATGCAATATGACTTCAAAGGGTCTTCATTTGCTCACCGAACCTCTCCAATCCTATCACTGCTGCGTTTATGCCCCTGTACACACGCTTGATTCTCTTTTGGAGACATAGCAATCCATAGGTATTAAGATACTTACTAGTCAGGTACATTCTTAGGCGTTTAATATGCGGTGTTGCGTCCATTTCGTTGAGCAAGGAGTAGCTCTTGTCTATTCCATATTTGGCTTAAGGAACTTTATCTGTGCTCATTTCAATCTCTGCTTTTATGCAGCACCCCAACTCACCTTTCCCCTTAAGCAAGCATAAGTTGGTTTTCTAAATTTGAGACCCTGTTCTGTTCTGTAATTCAGTTCCTGTGTAGCCAAGTTTACATTCCGTGTATTAGTGATATCTTATGATATTTCTTTTTCTGTGTGACTTATTTAAGTTAGAATCATCGTACCTGAATCCACTCATTATGCTGCTACGGGCCTGATGACATAGATTTCTATGCTGAGTGATACTGCATTGTACGTAAGTACCACAAGTTCTTTATCCATTTTTCACTTTCTGCGATGTTGAACTTGTACTGTAAACGAGGTTCTTGTAAACAGAGGCGTCCGAAACATTGGGGTGGCTGTGTCTTTTTGATTTTAATTTCCCTAAGCTATAGGACCATAAGTGGAAGTTCCCTAGGCTCTGTTGCTTTGTTTTTTAGATGTTTCAACAAACACCATACACTTCTCCCGAGTGTCTGTTGGCAATTTACATCCCGCCCATCAGCATAACAAGGCTCCCAGTTCTCCATGGCCTGTCCTGCCTTTCTGGATTTTACACTTTTTTCATATGGCCCTTTTGACCGGGGGGAAGTGAGACTTCATTGTAGTGCAGATTTCCTTTGCAAGCTTGCTTGGTTGGCCAAAAAGGGCGTATGCGTTTTTTCCTGAATATATTCAGGAAAAAACGCATACGCCCTTTTTGGTCAAGTGCATCATTGTGGACGTTCTGCCTCTTTTCGTATGCTTTCAATGCAATTCCAGTCTACCTCCTGAAATCGGTTTCCTGCAATTCTGCCCCGCTTTCAAGTCCTCTTGGCAGCCTTACGTCAGTATATTTTTGGACGATAGCTGTCATTTATAACTCTGCAGGTTTGTGAATTACAGTGCCCCTGAGCTCCTTTCTTCAACTCGCTTTCTTGTGAGCTGGCCGCAACACCGCAGGATGGCTTCAGGCCCTAATCTGTTTCCGGCACGGCACGCTGAGCCTTTGGTTAATTCCTCTTCCTGTTGGGAAATGAGAGTTAAATTTGCCCGTCCAGACACCTCCAGCTAGCCTCTAATTTGTTCTCGCTATTCCTGTTCATCTTCCGCAGAAATTGCAAACTGGGCCAAACAGGAGGTTAAAGGGACTGACTCTCCAAGTGGGGAGAGTGTTAGTAAAGCGTCTGGAATGTTGCACCCGAGTACCAGTGGAGGAAAACTGAGACATATTTGAACACGTCTCCCGATCACATGGTTGATCATACTCTAGGTTCCACATGCATGTTTTAGCTGAAGGAAGAATACCTTAAACCTGGGTAGTTGAAACCCGTGGAATGGGTACCATGCAATATGACTTCAAAGGGTCTTCATTTGCTCACCGAACCTCTCCAGTCCTATCACTGCTGTGTTTATGCCCCTGTACACATGCTTGATTCTCTTTCGGAGACATAGCAATCCATAGGTTTTAAGATACTTACTACTCATGTACATTATTAGGCGTTTAATATGCGGTGTTGAGTCCATTTCGTTGAGCAAGGAGTATCTCTTGTCTATTCCATATTTGGCTTAAGGAACTTTATCTGTGCTCATTTCAATCTCTGGTTTTATGCAGCACCCCAACTCACCTTTACCCTTACGCAAGCATAGGTTGGTTTTCTAAATTTGAGACCCTGTTCTGTTTTGGAATTCAGTTCCTGTGTAGCCAAGTTTACATTCCGTGTATTGGTGATATCTTATGATGTTTCTTTTTCTGTGTGACTTATTTCAGTTAGAATCATCATACCTGAATCCATTCATTGTGTTGCTAAGGGCCTGATGACATAGATTTCATTGCTGAGTGATATTGCTTTGTAAGTACATACCACAACTTCTTTATCCATTTTTCACTTTCTGCAATGTTGAACTTGTACTGTAAACGAGGTTCTTGTAAACAGAGGCGTCCCAAACTTTGGCGTGGCTGTGTCTTTTTGATTTTAATTTCCCTAAGCTATAGGACCATAAGTGGAAGTGCCCTAGGCTCTGTTGCTTTGTTTTTTAGATGTTTCAGGAAACACCATACACTTCTCCCGAGTGTCTGTTGGCAATTTACATCCCGCCCATCAGCATAACAAGGCTCCCAGTTCTCCATGGCCTGTCCTGCCTTTCTGGATTTTACACTTTTTTCAGATGGCCCTTTTGACCGGGGGGAAGTGAGACTTCATTGTAGTGCAGATTTCCTTTGCAAGCTTGCTTGGTTGGCCAAAAAGGGCGTATGCGTTTTTTCCTGAATATATTCAGGAAAAAACGCATACGCCCTTTTTGGCCAAGTGCATCATTGTGGACGTTCTGCCTCTTTTCCTATGCTTTCAATGCAATTCCAGTCTACCTCCTGAAATCGGTTTCCTGCAATTCTGCCCCGCTTTCAAGTCCTCTTGGCAGCCTTACTTCAGTATATTTTTGGACGATAGCTGTCATTTATAACTCTGCAGGTTTGTGAATTACAGTGCCCCTGAGCTCCTTTCTTCAACTCGCTTTCTTTTGAGCTGGCCTCAACACCGCAGGATGGCTTCACGCCCTAATCTGGTTCCGGCACGGCACGCTGAGCCTTTGGTTAATTCCTCTTCCTGGTGGGAAATGAGAGTTAAATTTGCCCGTCCAGACTCCTCCAGCTAGTCTGTCATTGGTTCTCCCTATTCCTGTTCATCTTTCGCAGAAATTGCAAACTGAGCCAAACAGGAGGCTAGGCGCTGACTCTCCAAGTGTGGAGAGTGTTAGTAAAGCGTCTGGAATGTTGCACCCGAGTACCAGGGGAGGAAAACTGAAACATAATTGAACACATCTCCCGTTCACACGGTTGATCATACTGTGGGTTCCACATGCATGTTTTAGCTGAAGGAAGAATACCTTAAACCTGGAGAGTTGAGACCCGTGTAATGGGTACCATACAATGTGACTTCAAAGGGTCTTCATTTGCTCACCGAACCTCTCCAATCCTATCACTGCTGCGTTTATGCCCCTGTACACATGCTTGATTCTCTTTCGGAGACATAGCAATCCATAGGTTTTAAGATACTTACTAGTCAGGTACATTCTTAGGCGTTTAATATGGGGTGTTGAGTCCATTTTGTTGAACAAGGAGTAGCTCTTGTCTATTCCATATTTGGCTTAAGGAACTTTATCTGTGCTCATTTCAATCTCTGGTTTTATGCAGCACCCCAACTCACCTTTCCCCTTAAGCAAGCATAAGTTGGTTTTCTAAATTTGAGACCCTGTTCTGTTCTGTAATTCAGTTCCTGTGTAGCCAAGTTTACATTCCGTGTATTAGTGATATCTTATGATGTTTCTTTTTCTGTGTGACTTATTTCAGTTAGAATCATCGTACCTGAATCCACTCATTATGTTGCTACGGGCCTGATGACATAGATTTCATTGCTGAGTGATACTGCATTGTACGTAAGTACCACAAGTTCTTTATTCATTTTTCACTTTCTGTGATATTGAACTTGTACGGTAAACCAGGTTCTTGTAAACAGAGGCTTCCCAAACTTTGGGGTGGCTGTGTCTTTTTGATTTTAATTTCCCTAAGCTATAGGACCATAAGTGGAAGTGCCCTAGGCTCTGTTGCTTTGTTTTTTAGATGTTTCAGGAAACACCATACACTTCTCCCGAGTGTCTGTTGGCAATTTACATCCCGCCCATCAGCATAACAAGGCTCCCAGTTCTCCATGGCCTGTCCTGCCTTTCTGGATTTTACACTTTTTTCAGATGGCCCTTTTTACCGGGGGGAAGTGAGCCTTCATTGTAGTGCAGATTTCCTTTGCAAGTTTGCTTGGTTGGCCAAAAAGTGCGTATGCGTTTTTTCATGAATATATTCAGGAAAAAACGCATACGCCCTTTTTGGCCAAGTGCATCATTGTGGACGTTCTGCCTCTTTTCCTATGCTTTCAATGCAATTCCAGTCTACCTCCTGAAATCGGTTTCCTGCAATTCTGCCCCGCTTTCAAGTCCTCTTGGCAGCCTTACTTCAGTATATTTTTGGACGATAGCTGTCATTTATAACTCTGCAGGTTTGTGAATTACAGTGCCCCTGAGCTCCTTTCTTCAACTCGCGTTCTTGTGAGCTGGCCGCAACACCGCAGGATGGCTTCAGGCCCTAATCTGGTTCCGGCACGGCACGCTGAGCCTTTGGTTAATTCCTCTTCCTGGTGGGAAATGAGAGTTAAATTTTCTCGTCCAGACACCTCCAGCTAGTCTCTCATTTTTTCTCGCTATTCCTGTTCATCTTCCGCAGAAATTGCAAACTGGGCCAAACAGGAGGTTAAAGGCGCTGACTCTCCAAGTGGGGAGAGTGTTAGTAAAGCGTCTGGAATGTTGCACCCGAGTACCAGGGGAGGAAAACTGAGACATATTTGAACACGTCTCCGGTTCACACGGTTGATCATACTCTGGGTTCCACATGCATGTTTTAGCTGAAGGAAGAATACCTTAAACCTGGAGAGTTGAGACCCGTGGAAGGGTACCATGCAATATGACTTCAAAGGGTCTTCATTTGCTCACCGAACATCTCCAATCCTATCACTGCTGCGTTTATTCCCCTGTACACATGCTTGATTCTCTTTTGGAGACATAGCAATCCATAGGTTTTAAGATACTTACTAGTCAGGTACCTTCTTAGGCGTTTAATATGGGGTGTTGAGTCCATTTCGTTGAGCAAGGAGTAGCTCTTGTCTATTCCATATTTGGCTTAAGGAACTTTATCTGTGCTCATTTCAATCTCTGGTTTTATGCAGCACCCCAACTCACCTTTCCCCTTAAGCAAGCATAAGTTGGTTTTCTCAATTTGAGACCCTGTTCTGTTTTGAAATTCAGTTCCTGTGTAGCCAAGTTTACATTCCGTGTATTAGTGATATCTTGTGATGTTTCTTTTTCTGTGTGACTTATTTCAGTTAGAATCATCGTACCTGAATCCACTCATTATGCTGCTACGGGCCTGATGACATAGATTTCATTGCTGAGTGATACTGCATTGTACGTAAGTACCACAAGTTCTTTATCCATTTTTCACTTTCTGTGATATTGAACTTGTACGGTAAACGAGGTTCTTGTAAACAGAGGCGTCCCAAACTTTGGGGTCGCTGTGTCTTTTTGATTTTAATTTCCCTAAGCTATAGGACCATAAGTGGAAGTGCCCTAGGCTCTGTTGCTTTGTTTTTTAGATGTTTCAGGAAACACCATACACTTCTCCCGAGTGTCTGTTGGCAATTTACATCCCGCCCATCAGCATAACAAGGCTCCCAGTTCTCCATGGCCTGTCCTGCCTTTCTGGATTTTACACTTTTTTCAGATGGCCCTTTTGACCGGGGGGAAGTGAGACTTCATTGTAGTGCAGATTTCCTTTGCACGTTTCCTTGGTTGGCCAAAAAGGGCCTATGCGTTTTTTCCTGAATATATTCAGGAAAAAACGCATACGCCCTTTTTGGCCAAGTGCATGATTGTAGACGTTCTGCCTCTTTTCCTATGCTTTCAATGCAATTCCAGTCTACCGCCTGAAATCGGTTTCCTGCAATTCTGCCCCGCTTTCAAGTCCTCTTGGCAGCCTTACTTCAGTATATTTCTGGACGATAGCTGTCATTTATAACTCTGCAGGTTTGTGAATTACAGTGCCCCTGAGCTCCTTTCTTCAACTCGCTTTCTTGTGAGCTGGCCGCAACACCGCAGGATGGCTTCAGGCCCTAATCTGGTTCCGGCACGGCACGCTGAGCCTTTGGTTATTTCCTCTTCCTGGTGGGAAATGAGAGTTAAATTTGCCCGTCCAGACACCTCCAGCTAGTCTCTCATTGGTTCTCCCTATTCCTGTTCATCTTCCACAGAAATTGCAAACTGGGCCACACAGGAGGTTTAAGGCACTGACTCTCCAAGTGGGGAGAGTGTTAGTAAAGCGTCTGGAATGTTGCACCCGAGTACCAGGGGAGTAAAACTGAGACATATTTGAACACGTCTCCCATTCACACGGTTGATCATACTCTGGGTTCCACATGCATGTTTTAGCTGAAGGAAGAATACCTTAAACCTGGAGAGTTGAGACCTGTGTAATGGGTACCATGCAATATGACTTCAAAGGGTCTTCATTTGCTCACCGAACCTCTCCAATCCTATCACTGCTGCGTTTATGCCCCTGTACACATGCTTGATTCTCTTATGGAGACACAGCAATCCAAAGGTATTAAGATACTTACTAGTCAGGTACATTCTTAGGCGTTTAATATGCGGTGTTGAGTCCATTTTCTTGAGCAAGGAGTAGCTCTTGTCTATTCCATATTTGGCTTAAGGAACTTTATCTGTGCTCATTTCAATCTCTGGTTTTATGCAGCACCCCAACTCACCTTTTCCCTTAAGCAAGAATAAGTTGGTTTTCTAAATTTGAGACCCTGTTCTGTTTTGGAATTCAGTTCCTGTGTAGCCAAGTTTACATTCCGTGTATTAGTGATATCTTATGATATTTCTTTTTCTCTGTGACTTATTTCGGTTAGAATCATCATACCTTAATCCACTCATTGTGCTGCTAACGGACTGATGACATAGATTTTATTGCTGAGTGATATTGCTTTGTAAGTAAATACCACAACTTCTTTATCTATTTTTCACTTTCTGCAATGTTGATCTTGTACTGTAAACGAGGTTCTTGTAAACAGAGGCGTCCCAAACTTTGGGGTGGCTGTGTCTTTTTGATTTTAATTTCCCTAAGCTATAGGACCATAAGTGGAAGTGCCCTAGGCTCTGTTGCTTTGTTTTTTCGATGTTTCAGGAAACACCATACACTTCTCCCGAGTGTCTGTTGGCAATTTACATCCCGCCCATCAGCATAACAAGGCTCCCAGTTCTCCATGGCCTGTCCTGCCTTTCTGGATTTTACACTTTTTTCAGATGGCCCTTTTGACCGGGTGGAAGTGAGACTTCATTGTAGTGCAGATTTCCTTTGCAAGCTTGCTTGGTTGGCCAAAAAGTGCGTATGCGTTTTTTCCTGAATATATTCAGGAAAAAACGTATACGCCCTTTTTGGCCAGGTGCATCATTGTGGACGTTCTGCCTCTTTTCCTATGCTTTCAATGCAATTCCAGTCTACCTCCTGAAATTGGTTTCCTGCAAGTCTGCCCCGCTTTCAAGTCCTCTTGGCAGCCTTACTTCAGTATATTTTTGGACGTTAGCTGTCATTTATAACTCTGCAGGTTTGTGAATTACAGTGCCCCTGAGCTCCTTTCTTCAACTCGCTTTCTTTTGAGCTGGCCGCAACACCGCAGGATGGCTTCAGGCCCTAATCTGGTTCCGGCCCGGCATGCTGAGCCTTTGGTTAATTCCTCTTCCTGGTGGGAAATGAGAGTTAAATTTGCCCGTCCAGTCACCTCCAGCTAGTCTCTCATTGGTTCTCACTATTCCTGTTCATCTTCCGCAGAAATTGCAAACTGGGCCAAACAGGAGGTTAAAGGGACTGACTCTCCAAGTCGGGAGAGTGTTAGTAAAGCGTCTGGAATGTTGCACCCGAGCACCAGGGTACGAAAACTGAGACATATTTGAACACGTCTCCCTATCACATGGTTGATCATACTCTAGGTTCCACATGCATGTTTTAGCTGAAGGAAGAAAACCTTAAACCTGGGTAGTTGAAACCCGTGTAATGGGTACCATGCAATATGAATTCAAAGGGTCTTCATTTGCTCACCGAACCTCTCCAATCCTATCAATGCTGCGTTTATGCCCCTGTACACATGCTTGATTCTCTTTCGGAGACATAGCAATCCATAGGTTTTAAGATACTTACTAGTCAGGTACATTCTTAGGCGTTTAATATGCGGTGGTGAGTCCATTTCGTTGAGCAAGGAGTAGCTCTTGTCTATTCCATATTTGGCTTAAGGAACTTTATCTGTGCTCATTTCAATCTCTGGTTTTATGCAGCACCCCAACTCACCTTTACCCTTAAGCAAGCATAAGTTGGTTTTCTAAATTTGAGACCCTTTTCTGTTCTGTAATTCAGTTCCTGTGTAGCCAAGTTTACATTCCGTGTATTAGTGATATCTTATGATGTTTCTTTTTCTGTGTGACTTATTTCAGTTAGAATCATCATACCTGAATCCACTCATTGTGCTGCTACGGGCCTGATGACATAGATTTCATTGCTGAGTGATACTGCATTGTACCTAAGTACCACAATTTCTTTATCCATTTTTCACTTTCTGTGATATTGAACTTGTATGGTAAACGAGGTTCTTGTAAACAGAGGCGTCCCAAACTTTGGGGTGGCTGTGTCTTTTTGATTTTAATTTCCCTAAGCTATAGGACCATAAGTGGAAGTGCCCTAGGCTCTGTTGCTTTGTTTTTTCGATGTTTCAGGAAACACCATACACTTCTCCCGAGTGTCTGTTGGCAATTTACATCCCGCCCATCAGCATAACAAGGCTCCCAGTTCTCCATGGCCTGTCCTGCCTTTCTGGATTTTACACTTTTTTCAGATGGCCCTTTTGACCCGGGGGAAGTGAGACTTCATTGTAGTGCAGATTTCCTTTGCAAGCTTGCTTGGTTGGCCAAAAAGGGAGTATGCGTTTTTTCCTGAATATATTCAGGAAAAAACGCATACGCCCTTTTTGGCCAAGTGCATCATTGTGGACGTTCTGCCTCTTTTCCTATGCTTTCAATGCAATTCCAGTCTACCTCCTGAAATCGGTTTCCTGCAATTCTGCCCCGCTTTCACGTCCTCTTGGCAGCCTTACTTCAGTATATTTTTGGACGATAGCTGTCATTTATAACTCTGCAGGTTTGTGAATTACAGTGCCCCTGAGCTCCTTTCTTCAACTCGCTTTCTTGTGAGCTGGCCGCAACACCACAGGACGGCTTCAGGCCCTAATCTGGTTCCGGCACGGCTCGTTGAGCCTTTGGTTAATTCCTCTTCCTGGTGGGAAATGAGAGTTAAATTTGCCCGTCCAGACACCTCCAGCTAGTCTCTCATTGGTTCTCGCTATTCCTGTTCATCATCCGCAGAAATTGCAAACTGGGCAAAACAGGAGGTTAAAGGGACTGACTCTCCAAGTGGGGAGAGTGTTAGTAAAGCGTCTGGAATGTTGCACCCGAGTACCAGGGTACGAAAACTGAGACATATTTGAACACGTCTCCCGATCACATGGTTAATCATACTCTAGGTTCCACATGCATGTTTTAGCTGAAGGAAGAAAACCTTAAACCTGGGTAGTTGAAACCCGTGTAATGGGTACCATGCAATATGACTTCAAAGGGTCTTCATTTGCTCACCGAACCTCTCCAATCCTATCACTGCTGCGTTTATGCCCCTGTACACATGCTTGATTCTCTTTCGGAGACATAGCAATCCATAGGTTTTAAGATACTTACTAGTCAGGTACATTCTTAGGCGTTTAATATGCGGTGTTGAGTCCATTTCGTTGAGCAAGGAGTAGCTCTTGTCTATTCCATATTTGGCTTAAGGAACTTTATCTGTGCTCATTTCAATCTCTGGTTTTATGCAGCACCCCAACTCACCTTTACCCTTAAGCAAGCATAAGTTGGTTTTCTAAATTTGAGACCCTTTTCTGTTCTGTAATTCAGTTCCTGTGTAGCCAAGTTTACATTCCGTGTATTACTGATATCTTATGATGTTTCTTTTTCTGTGTGACTTATTTCAGTTAGAATCATCCTACCTGAATCCACTCATTGTGCTGCTAAGTGCCTGATGACATAGATTTCATTGCTGAGTGATATTGCTTTGTGAGTAAATACCACAACTTCTTTATCCATTTTTCACTTTCTGCGATGTTGAACTTGTACTGTAAACGAGGTTCTTGTAAACAGAGGCTTCCCAAACTTTGGGGTGGCTGTGTCTTTTTGATTTTAATTTCCCTAAGCTATAGGACCATAAGTGGAAGTGCCCTAGGCTCTGTTGCTTTTTTTTTAGATGTTTCAGGAAACACCATACACTTCTCCCCAGTGTCTGTTGGCAATTTACATCCCGCCCATCAGCATAACAAGGCTCCCAGTTCTCCATGGCCTGTCCTGCCTTTCTGGATTTTACACTTTTTTCAGATGGCCCTTTTGACCGGGGGGAAGTGAGACTTCATTGTAGTGCAGATTTCCTTTGCAAGCTTGCTTGGTTGGCCAAAAAGGGCGTATGCGTTATTTCCTGAATATATTCAGGAAAAAACGCATACGCCCTTTTTGGCCAAGTGCATCATTGTGGACGTTCTGCCTCTTTTCCTATGCTTTCAATGCAATTCCAGTCTACCTCCTGAAATCGGTTTCCTGCAATTCTGCCCCGCTTTCAAGTCCTCTTGGCAGCCTTACTTCAGTATATTTTTGGACGATAGCTGTCATTTATAACTCTGCAGGTTTGTGAATTACAGTGCCCCTGAGCTCCTTTCTTCAACTCGCTTTCTTGTGAGCTGGCCGCAACACCACAGGATGGATTCAGGCCCTAATCTGGTTCCGGCACGGCACGCTGAGCCTTTGGTTAATTCCTCTTCCTGTTGGGAAATGAGAGTTAAATTTGCCCGTCCAGACACCTCCAGCTAGTCTCTCATTGGTTCTCGCTATTCCTGTTCATCTTCCGCAGAAATTGCAAACTGCGCCAAACAGGAGGTTAAAGGGACTGACTCTCCAAGTCGGGAGAGTGTTAGTAAAGCGTCTGGAATGTTGCACCCGAGTACCAGGGAACGAAATCTGAGACATATTTGAACACGTCTCCCGATCACATGGTTGATCATACTCTAGGTTCCACATGCATGTTTTAGCTGAAGGAAGAATACCTTAAACCTGGGTAGTTGAAACCCATGGAATGGGTACCATGCAATATGAATTCAAAGGGTCTTCATTTGCTCACCGAACCTCTCCAATCCTATCAATGCTGCGTTTATGCCCCTGTACACATGCTTGATTCTCTTTCGGAGACATAGCAATCCATAGGTTTTAAGATACTTACTAGTCAGGTACATTCTTAGGCGTTTAATATGCGGTGTTGAGTCCATTTCGTTGAGCAAGGAGTAGCTCTTGTCTATTCCATATTTGGCTTAAGGAACTTTATCTGTGCTCATTTCAATCTCTGGTTTTATGCAGCACCCCAACTCACCTTTACCCTTAAGCAAGCATAAGTTGGTTTTCTAAATTTGAGACCCTTTTCTGTTCTGTAATTCAGTTCCTGTGTAGCCAAGTTTACATTCCGTGTATTAGTGATATCTTATGATGTTTCTTTTTCTGTGTGACTTATTTCAGTTAGAATCATTGTACCTGAATCCACTCATTATGCTGCTATGGGCCTGATGACATAGATTTCATTGCTGAGTGATACTGCATTGTACCTAAGTACCACAATTTCTTTCTCCATTTTTCACTTTCTGTGATATTGAACTTGTATGGTAAACGAGGTTCTTGTAAACAGAGGCGTCCCAAACATTGGGGTGGCTGTGTCTTTCTGATTTTAATTTCCCTAAGCTATAGGACCATAAGTGGAAGTGCCCTAGGCTCTGTTGCTTTGTTTTCTAGATGTTTCAGGAAACACCATACACTTCTCCCTAGTGTCTGTTGGCAATTTACATCCCGCCCATCAGCATAACAAGGCTCCCAGTTCTCCATGGCCTGTCCTGCCTTTCTGGATTTTACACTTTTTTCAGATGGCCCTTTTGACCACGGGGAAGTGAGACTTCATTGTAGTGCAGATTTCCTTTGCAAGCTTGCTTGGTTGGCCAAAAAGGACGTATGCGTTTTTTCCTGAATATATTCAGGAAAAAACGCATACGCCCTTTTTGGCCAAGTGCATCATTGTGGACGTTCTGCCTCTTTTCCTATGCTTTCAATGCAATTCCAGTCTACCTCCTGAAATCGGTTTCCTGCAATTCTGCCCCGCTTTCAAGTCCTCTTGGCAGCCTTACTTCAGTCTATTTTTGGACGATAGCTGTCATTTATAACTCTGCAGGTTTGTGAATTACAGTGCCCCTGAGCTCCTTTCTTCAACTCGCTTTCTTGTGACCTGGCTGCAACACCGCAGGACAGTTTCAGGCCCTAATCTGGTTCCGGCACGGCACGCTGAGCCTTTGGTTATTTCCTCATCCTGGTGGGAAATGAGAGTTAAATTTGCCCGTCCAGACACCTCCAGCTAGTCTCTCATTGGTTCTCACTATTCCTGTTCATCTTCCGCAGAAATTGCAAACGGGGCCAAACAGGAGGTTAAATGCGCTGACCCTCCAAGTGGGGAGAGTGTTAGTAAAGCGTCTGGAATATTACACCCGAGTACCAGGGGAGGAAAACTGAGACATATTTGAACATGTCTCCCATTCACACGGTTGATCATACTCTGTGTTCCACATGCATGTTTTAGCTGAAGGAAGAATACCTTAAACCTGGAGAGTTGAGACCCGTATAATGGGAACCATGCAATATGACTTCAAAGGGTCTTCATTTGCTCACCGAACCTCTCCAATCCTATCACTGCTGCGTTTATGCCCCTGTACACACGCTTGATTCTCTTTTGGAGACATAGCAATCCATAGGTTTTAAGATACTTACTAGTCAGGTACATTCTTAGGCGTTTAATATGGGGTGTTGAGTCCATTTCGTTGAGCAAGGAGTAGTTCTTGTCTATTCCATATTTGGCTTAAGGAACTTTATCTGTGCTCATTTCAACCTCTGGTTTTATGCAGCACCCCAACTCACCTTTCCCCTTAAGCAAGCATAAGTTGGTTTTGTAAATTTGAGACCCTGTTCTGTTTTGGAATTCAGTTCCTGTGTAGCCAAGTTTACATTCCGTGTATTAGTGATATCTTATGATGTTTCTTTTTCTGTGTGACTTATTTCAGTTAGAATCATCGTAACTGAATCCACTCATTATGCTGCTACGGGCCTGATGACATAGATTTCATTGCTGAGTGATACTGCATTGTACGTAAGTACCACAAGTTCTTTATTCAGTTTTCACTTTCTGTGATATTGAACTTGTACGGTAAACCAGGTTCTTGTAAACAGAGGCGTCCCAAACTTTGGGGTGGCTGTGTCTTTTTGATTTTAATTTACCTAAGCTATAGGACCATAAGTGGAAGTGCCCTAGGCTCTGTTGATTTGTTTTTTAGATGTTTCAGGAAACACTATACACTTCTCACAAGTGTCTGTTGGCAATTTACATCCCGCCCATCAGCATAACAAGGCTCCCAGTTCTCCATGGCCTGTCCTGCCTTTCCGCATTTTACACTTTTTTCAGATGGCCCTTTTGACCAGGGGGAAGTGAGACTACATTGTAGTGCAGATTTCCTTTGCAAGTTTGCTTGGTTGGGCAAAAAGGGCGTATGCGTTTTTTCCTGAATATATTCAGGAAAAAACGCATACGCCCTTTTTGGCTAAGTGCATCATTGTGGACGTTCTGCCTCTTTTCCTATGCTTTCAATGCAATTCCAGTCTACCTCCTGAAATCGGTTTCCTGCAATTCTGCCCCGCTTTGAAGTCCTCTTGGCAGCCTTACTTCAGTCTATTTTTGGACGATAGCTGTCATTTATAACTCTGCAGGTTTGTGAATTACAGTGCCCCTGAGCTCCTTTCCTCAGCTCGCTTTCTTGTGACCTGGCTTCAACACCGCAGGACGGCTTCAGGCCCTAATCTGGTTCCGGCACGGCACAATGAGCCTTTGGTTATTTCCTCTTCCTGGTGGGAAATGAGAGTTAAATTTGCCCGTCCAGACACATCCAGCTTGTCTCTCATTGGTTCTCCCTATTCCTGTTCATCTTCCGCAGAAATTGCAAACTGCCCCAAAAAGGAGGTTAAAGGCGCTGACTCTCCAAGTGGGGAGAGTGTTAGTAAAGCATCTGGAATGTTGCACCCGAGTACCAGGGTACGAAAACTGAGACATATTTGAACACGTCTCCCGTTCAAACGGTTGATCATACTCTGTGTTCCACATGCATGTTTTAGCTGAAGGAAGAATACCTTAAACCTGGAGAGTTGAGACCCGTGGCATGGGTACCATGCAATATGACTTCAAAAGGTCTTCATTTGCTCACTGAACCTCTCCAATCCTGTCACAGCTTTGTTTATGCCCCTGTACACATGCTTGATTCTCTATCAGACATCGCCGTCCATACGTTTTAAGATTCTTACTAGTCAGGTATATTCTTAGGCGTTTAATATGGGGTGTTGAGTCCATTTCGTTGAGCAAGGAGTAGGTCTTGTCTATTACATATTTGGCTTAAGGAACTTTATCTGTGCTAATTTCAAACTCTGGTTTTATGCAGCACCCCAACTCACCTTCCCCCTTAAGCAAGCATAAGTTGGTTTTCTAAACTTGAGACCCTGTTCTTTTTTGGAATTCAGTTCCTGTGTAGCCAAGTTTACATTCCGTGTATTACTGATATCTTATGATGTTTCCTTTTCTGTGTGACTTATTTCAGTTAGAATCATCGTATCTGAATCCCCTCATTATGCTGCTATTGGCCTGATGACATAGATTTCATTGCTGAGGGATACTGCATTGTACGTAAGTACCACAAGTTCTTTATCCATTTTTCACTTTCTGTGATATTGAACTTGTACGGTAAACGAGGTTCTTGTAAACAGAGGAGTCCCAAACTTTGGGGTGGCTGTGTCTTTTTGATTTTAATTTCCCTAAGCTATAGGACCATAAGTGGAAGTGCCCTAGGCTCTGTTGCTTTGTTTTTTAGATGTTTCAGGAAACACCATACACTTCTCCCGAGTGTCTGTTGGCAATTTACATCCCGCCCATCAGCATAACAAGGCTCCCAGTTCTCCATGGCCTGTCCTGCCTTTCTGGATTTTACACTTTTTTCAGATGGCCCTTTTGACCGGGGGGCAGTGAGACTTCATTGTAGTGCAGATTTCCTTTGCAAGCTTGCTTGGTTGGCCAAAAAGTGCGTATGCGTTTTTTCCTGAATATATTCAGGAAAAAACGCATACGCACTTTTTGGCCAAGTGCATCATTGTGGACGTTCTGCCTCTTTTCCTATGCTTTCAATGCAATTCCAGTCTACCTCCTGAAATCGGTTTCCTGCAATTCTGCCCCGCTTTCAAGTCCTCTTGGCAGCCTTACTTCAGTATATTTTTGGACGATAGCTGTCATTTATAACTCTGCAGGTTTGTGAATTACAGTGCCCCTGAGCTCCTTTCTTCAACTCGCTTTCTTGTGAGCTGGCCGCAACACCGCAGGATGGCTTCAGGCCCTAATCTGGTTCCTGCACGGCACGCTGAGCCTTTGGTTATTTCCTCTTCCTGGTGGGAAATGAGAGTTAAATTTGCCCGTCCAGACACCTTCAGCTAGTCTCTCATTGGTTCTCGCTATTCCTGTTCATCTTCCGCAGAAATTGCAAACTGGGCCAACAGGAGGTTAAAGGCGCTGACCCCCCAAGTGAGGAGAGTGTTAGTAAAGCATCTGGAATGTTGCACCCGAGTACCAGGGGACGAAAACTGAGACATATTTGAACACGTCTCCCATTCACACGGTGGATCATACTCTGGTTTCCACATGCATGTTTTAGCTGAAGGAAGAATACCTTAAACCTGGGTAGTTGAAATCCGTGGAATGGGTACCATGCAATATGACTTCAAAGGGTCTTCATTTGCTCACCGAACCTCTCCAATCCTATCACTGCTGCGTTTATGCCGCTGTACACATGCTTGATTCTCTTTCGGAGACATAGCAATCCATAGGTTTTAAGATACTTACTAGTCAGGTACATTCTTAGGCGTTTAATATGGGGTGTTGAGTCCATTTCGTTGAGCAAGGAGTAGCTCTTGTCTATTCCATATTTGGCTTAAGGAACTTTATCTGTGCTCATTTCAATCTCTGGTTTTATGCAGCACCCCAACTCACCTTTCCCCTTAAGCAAGCATAAGTTGGTTTTCTAAATTTGAGACCCTGTTCTGTTTTGGAATTCAGTTCCTGTGTAGCCAAGTTTACATTCCGTGTATTACTGATATCTTATGATGTTTCTTTTTCTGTGTGACTTATTTCAGTTAGAATCATCATACCTGAATCCACTCATTATGCTGCTACTGGCCTGATGACATAGATTTCATTGCTGAGTGATACTGCATTGTACGTAAGTACCACAAGTTCTTTATCCATTTTTCACTTTCTGTGATATTGAACTTGTACGGTAAACGAGATTCTTGTAAACAGAGGAGTCCCAAACTTTGGGGTGGCTGTGTCTTTTTGATTTTAATTTCCCTAAGCTATAGGACCATAAGTGGAAGTGCCCTAGGCTCTGTTGCTTTGTTTTTTAGATGTTTCAGGAAACACCATACACTTCTCCCGAGTGTCTGTTGGCAATTTACATCCCGCCCATCAGCATAACAAGGCTCCCAGTTCTCCATGGCCTGTCCTGCCTTTCTGGAATTTACACTTTTTTCAGATGGCCCTTTTGACCCGGGGGAAGTGAGACTTCATTGTAGTGCAGATTTCCTTTGCAAGCTTGCTTGGTTGGCCAAAAAGGGCGTATGCGTTATTTCCTGAATATATTCAGGAAAAAACGCATACGCCCTTTTTGGCCAAGTGCATCATTGCCGAGGTTCTGACTCTCTTCATATGTTTTCAGTGAAATTCCAGTCTACCTCCTGAAATCGGTTTCCTCCAATTCTGCCTTGCTTTCAATGCCTCTTCATAGCCTTACCTCAATATATTTTTTGAAAATAGTTGGCCTTCATTACTCTGCAGTTTTTTGAATTGCAGTGGCCCTTAGTTCCATTTTTCAGCTCTTATTTTTGTGATCTTGCCCCATAACCACAGGATTCCTTGAAGCTCTATTCTTCTTCTGGGGCACCTTGCTGTGCCTTTGGTTAATTCTTCTTACTGATGTGAAATTAGAGTGACATGTGCCCATTGAAACCGCTACAGCTAGTTTCTCACTGGTTCCCCCTATTCCCATTCATCCTCCGCACTAACTGCAGACTGTGCGATACCAGAACTTAAAGGCATTGACTCTCCATGTGGGGATGTTGTTAGTAAAGCGGCTGGAATGTCGATCCGGAGCCCCAGGAGAGAAAAAATGAGGTGCGTTTTAGAAACCTTTCCCGATCATATGGTATACCAGTCGCTGGGTTTCCCATGGTTTAGCTGTAGGAAGATTCCCTTCAACCTGGAGTGTTGGGACCCTTGGAATGAGTAGCATGAAGTATTGCATTAAACTTTCGGCAGTTGCTCACCAAAGCTCACCAATCCTCTCAGCCCCAAGTGTCCAGCCTTATGTCTTATCCAGCTGTGGGTTTATATGTGGTCAATCCAGGTTGCATCACAGCCCCTGAGCGAATTTTGTAAGAATTTTTCTCTCTTTCATTGTTTCAGCGTTTTGTTTTTAAAATTTATTTCTATAATGGGGTTTAGCTCATTTTCACTGCTGTGTTTGTGCCGCTCTGCACACCCTTGATTCCCTTATGGAGATATATCAATACATGGGTTTTAAGATTCTTATTCCTCAGATATATTTCTCTGCGGTGTATAGGGTGTGTTGAGGCCCGTTCATTGAGCAAGGTGTAGATCTTGTCTAATACCTATTTGGTTTATTGAACGGTATCTGTGCTAATTTCAAACTCTGGTTTTATGCATCACCCCACCTCTCCTTTCCCCTTAAGCTGACATAAGTGTGTTTTCTAAATGTGAGACACTGTTCTGTTCTGTAATTCATTTCTTGTGCAGCCATATTTACCCTCCCTCTCTAAGTGATATCTTATGATATGTTTCTTTTTCTGTTTGACTTATTTCAAGTAGTATTATCGGACCTAAATCCACTCTTTATCCTTCTACTAGCCTTATTACATTGATTTCATGGTGAAGAGATATTCCATTGTACATAAGTACCACATCTTCTTTATCCATTGTTCTCTTTCCTGGGATATTTAAGGTGTACTGAAGTTGAGGTTCTTGTAAACAGAGTAGCCCTAAACTGTGGTGTGCTTGTGTCTTGTTGATTTTTAGACTTCCCTAGATATACTCCCATGATTGGAAGTGTCCTATGCTCTGTAGCTCTCTTTTTTAGATGATTTAGGAACCACCATACACTTCTCCAGAGTGGCTCTCGGCAGTTCACACACTGCCCATCAGCGTATAAAGGCTCCGTGTTCTCCATGGCCTGTCCTGCATTTCTGGTTTTTACAATTTTTTAGGATGGCCCTTTTGACCGGTGGGAAGTGAGACTTCTTTGTTGTGCACATTTGCATTGCTTGCTTGCTTCGTTGCCCATAAAGTGCGTATGCGTTTTTTCCTGGATATAATCAGGAAAAAACGCATACGCCCTTTTGGGCCAACTGCATCATTGTCGAAATTCTGTCGCTTTTCATGTGCGTTAAAGACGAGTCCAATCTATCTCTTGAAATCTGTTTCTTGCAATTCTGTCTTGCATTCAGATCCTCTTCTTTGCCTTACCTCAACATATTTTTGGACGTTAGTTTTCATTTATAACTCTGCAGGTTTGTGAATTGCAGTGACCCTGAGCTCCATTTTTTAAGTTGCTCTTTTGTGAGCTGGCCTCAAAGCCGCAGGATTGCTTCAGGCCCTATTTTGGCTCCGGCGAGGCAGGCTGAGCCTTTCTTTAATTCTTATTCTTAATGGGAAATTAGAGTGATATGTGCCCGTCCAAACCCCTACAACTATTCTCTCATTGGTTCCCCCTCTTCCCGTTCATCCTCCTCACAATTTGCAAAATGTGTGAAACAGAAGTTGAAATGTGCTGATTCTCCAAGTGGGGAGATTCTAAGTAGCGTGGCTGGAATGGTGAACAGGAGCACCAGGAGAGGATAAATGAGGTGCATTTTAGACACATCTCCCGATCACATGGTGTACAGTCCTCTGGGTTTGCCATGCATGTTTTAGCTGTAGGAAGATCCCTTGAACCTGCAGATTTGGGACCCATTGAATGGGTACCAGGTAGTATTACTTTAAAGGGTGTGCATTTCCTCACCCAACCTCACATTTCTCTTAGCGCAAACAGTTTCCAGCCTTATGTCTCATCCTGCTGTGGGTCTAGATGTGTTCAATCCATGTTGCATCACCGTCCCTGAGGAAAAGTTGTAAGAGGTTTTCTCTGTCTCTCTGTCGTTTATTTTTTTCAATTTATTACTATATTGGTTACAGCTGATTTTCAAAGCTCTGTTTCTTGCTGCTGTACATCCACTTGATTCACGTACAGAGAGTCATCAATAAATTCTTTTTCAGATTCTTACCAGTCGTATATATTCTTTTCCGATGACTTGAGTGTGCTGAGTGCAGTTCTTTTAGCTACCGTGTAGGCCTTGTTGATTATCAGTTTGGTATTTGGAATGGTATCTTTGCTAATTTCAACCTCCTGGATGATGCCTCACCCCTCCCCACCTTTCCCGTTTAGCAGCCTTATGCGTGTTTTCTACATATTTGACTATGTTTTTGTTTTGTAATTTATTTCATGTGTAGCCATTTTGGATTCCACCTTTAAGTGATATCTTATGATATGTGTCTTTTTCTTTTTGAATTCTGTCACTTAGAATGATCATACGTAACTCCTCCGGAGTTGTTACAACTGGCCATATTTCATTGATTTCCAGGCTGAATAATATTCCACTCTACCTAAGTACCACATCTCTATCCATTTTTTCCCTCCAGAGACATTTAAGTTATATCCTAGTCGAGGATCTTTTAAACAGAGAGGGGGTAAACATTGGGGTGCCTGTGTCCTCTCGATTTTTGTTTTTCCCAAGATATACGCCCATGAGTGCAAGTGCCCTATGCTCTGTAGCTCATTTTTTAGATGCTTTAGTAAACACAATACACTTCTCCAGAATGGCTGTTGGCAATATACATTTCCACTATAAGTCTCACAGGGCTCCCTCTTCTCGTTGCCCTGTCCTGCATTTCTGTTGTTTACGCTTTATGAGGATGGCTCTTCTGACTGATGTGAAGTGATATCTTTGTAGTATTGACTTCCAGTGCCCACCTGTTTGGTTGGCTAAAAAAGTGTATGCCCTTTTCTTGAATATATACAGAAAAAAACGCATACACCCTTTTTGGCCAACTGCAATGTTGGCAATGTTCAGCTCCTTTTCTTGTGCTTAATGGCGAGTCCTTTCTACCTCCTCAAATCCCTTTCCTGCCATTCTCCCTTGCTTACAAGTCCTTTTCTCTGACTTTCCTCAAGACATTTTTCAGTGATGGATATTTTCAACTCTGCAGTTTTGTGAATTTTACTGCCCCTGAGTTCCATTGTTCAACTTGTGTTTATGGGAACTGGCCACAAAGCAGCGGGATTTCCTCAAGCCCTATACTGTTTCCATGGGCAACCCTCGCCTTTGGTCAATTCGTCTTCCTGATTGGAAATTAGAGTGACATGTGCCTGTCTGAACACCTAGGACTTGTCTCTCATTGTTCCTCATCCTTCCGCTTCATCCTCTGGACAAATTCCAAGCTGTACGCAACAGGATGTTGACAGTGCTGACATCTCCAAGTGGGGAGACTGTTAGTAAAGACGCTGGAGGGGTGAACCCGAGCACCAGGAGATGAGGAGATGAGATGCCTTTTCCAAACTCTTCCCGATCAGACGGTATAGCATCCTCTGGGTGTGACAGACATGTTTTAGCAGTAGGAAGAGTCCCATTCATGTAAGGAGAACACCAGGGCTTTTTCAAAATCAGTGTCTCCCCGAAACCCAAACTGGGGAATTTTTTAAGCTACGGCTACACATATGTTCATTAAGGGCCTTGGGAAGTAGGCAGAGTCCAAACTTTAGATGATTGAAGTCTTCAGGGTCAGAAACACTCACCACCAGCTTCCCTTAGGCTACACTTTAACTGTCATTGATAGATGATGTCAATAAAAATATCTATTCTTTTCCAGATTATTTCCCCTTATAGGTTATTGCAAAATGTTGAGTGTAGTTCCCTGTGCTATACAGTAGTTCCTTGTTGATGATCTATTTTATACATAGCAGTGTGTATGTGTTAATCCCAAACTGTTAATTTATCCCTCCTCCCACCTTTCCCCTTTGGTAATAATAAATTATAAGATTTTATACTTCTCAGAAATGGGGGAGCTGAAAGAGAGGTATCATTTTCAATGGAAAAGCATTTAAAACAAGATTGAAGGTTTAACCAAGATTATTAGATGTACATCCTTGTAAAGAAATCACTTCATTTCTCTAATATTGACCTGACAAATAAGACAAACCTTTTCACTGCACTTGCTTATAATAAAGTGATGGAAATATCAAATGGAAGTGTTAGAAACATCTTATTTTACCCGAGCCTTATACACTGTTCTATGTTAACTACAGTTTGGCTCACACATCTGTTCATTGAGGTTACAATAGTCTCAATTTCTGTTACTGATCCTCCAGAGTGGACCCCAACAAGTGTCCCCCTGCCCAGTGTCATTGGGGCCAACAGATCGAAACTGAGTTTGGTTCACAAGCAAAGGAAACTTTATATTTTGATCAGAGAATGGAGAGGTGAGAGCATGCACTACCCCATGGGCTGTGGGCTGGGCTGCTGTGTAGAGATCCTGTCAGAGTCAGTGGGAGGGAGGGGGCGGAGCTCTCGAGGGCCGGGTTGGCTGTAGCTCAGGCTCTATATCGTGGAGTCTGCACTGGGCCCCAGGAGCTGAGGTGTCGACCCAGCCATTCTGCACTAGGAAATCTGGTCTGAAGTGCTGGGTGTGGAACCTCTGCATGCGGGACCCTAGGAGCACGTGAAATTAGACAAAGCACAAAGGATAATAAAGGTTAGACTTGACTTTATTGCCCAGATTCTATTTTTATCTCCCAGGGATTTTTAATGGGCTTTGCTGGGGACAAACCCCTCCTCTGCCTTTTGTCCCGTTCCTCATTCTTGGAGTGCTGAGGGTGCAGACCCTTCTTCTGTAACTGCTGAGTGCTGAGTTGGGAGCCCTCATACCCTGGGGCGAGGGTCAGAGCTTCTCCCCAGCAGCCTCCCGGTGACGTTGATTGTCCCCAGGACCCCTGCCTCCCTGCTCGTCCACCTGAGCACCAGCATTGGAAGTGTTATAGATTCTAATGACCTTTAAGGGTCCAGGAAAGAGATGTGCAGAGACGCTGTGGGGGCCGGTTTCACCCCGCCCCACATTTGTTCGGCCACCTTAGGCTGACCGTTTCTGCCAGCCTAGATGCTCTGACCAGTAGTCTGCGCTTTCTTCAATTAGGCCCCTGAATTAACGTACAAACAGCACCAGGTGTCAGAGCCCTGCCCGCTCAACTCCCAGACAGTCCAGGGTCAGTGGTGATCAAGGACCATGATGGCCACTGAGTCAACAGCCTTTTGAAGTAAACAGGAGTCCAGCCGGTCTTATTGGCCACCATCATCACGGTGTCTGTAGGCTTTTCTATGGTGACAGTGTGATATACGGTTCCCCCGCCAAGATTATTAGCTCCCCTCTGGGTGCAGTAAGTCCTGCAAGCAGTAGTCTACTCTTTTGGGACACACTCTTGTTGTTTTATGAGAGAAACTCCAGGTCAAGTGATGTTCACACGAGTCATCATGGTGCCCTGTTGCCCCCGGTTATCTCTCTGGATGTTGGAGTTGGAGGGCCTCCTCACTCGAGGTCGGTGTGCCCACGGAGCGAACCCTGCAACTTCAGGGCATGGTTGGTGGTTAGGATCACCACATGGGGTCCTTTTCCCTTAGGAGGGAGGTGGCCTTTTGGGCTGCTGATTTCCAGGTTTTTAGATACCGCCAGTATCTTGGCCAGATGTGGCAGTGGGCCAAGCCCCTTGGTGACCGTAGTTTATCCTACCTGGATGGCATTCTTGCATTGTTCCATTTCAAGTGGTCCCAGTTTTTGCACTAATTCTCCAATGGCGATTCACCTTTCACCGGGAATGTAAAGGTCAAAGGGTTTAGCTAAATTAGGGAGTTCCAGGGCAAGGGTCTGATTTGACTGCTCTTTCCATTCTTGAAAGGCCACTTCTGGATTCTATTCAAAAGGATCATCATCTTTTCCTTTCAGTGTTTCATATAGAGGCCCAGCTAGTAGACTGTAGTTAGGGATCCAGAAGCAGCAAACCCTGGCCTCCCCAGGAACCCCTAAGCTGTCTTCTAGTTTTAGAAAGGGGTAAGGCTGAAAATGGTTTCTTCCCTTTCCTGGGATGGGCTTCTCCGACCTTCTGTGAGAATGAAGCCCAGGCAGGTCACCGCAGTCTGTGATATTTGAGCTTTTTCTTGGACAACTTCTATCCTTTATTGGCTTGGTAGTTCAGAGGCCTCCTTAGTAGGGCTGGCGATCAGAATGTCGTCTGCATATTGAAGGAGGGTTTCCTTTTCCAGAGGTAGAACTTTTAGGTCTTTAGCTAAGCTTTCCCCAAAGATGGTGTGGGAATTTTTGCACCCTTGGGGCCGAACGGCCCGGAAGTATTGTTTTAGTTGTATGTTGAGTCCTGCCACTCACAAGCCAAAATTTCTTGTGACTCTGGGACTAATGGAATACAAAAGAAGGCATCATTGAAGACTAATACAGAATACCATGTCCTGGTGGTTGGTAGAATGACCAGCAGGGTGTAGGAATTAGGAGCAACTGGAGGTATATCCTCGGTGGCTTCACTGACTGTCCTGACATCCTTTACCAGGTCCCCAGCAGCCCATGGGGCTCTCGTGGTCAGACCAATCCCAGAATATGGAGCTCACCTGGGCAGGTACCCCACCCCCACCCCAGCCCACAGGGCTCTCGTGGTCAGGCCCCTCCCAGGATACAGAGCTACCCTTGCAGGTACCGTGGCAGGGCTGGGCACACAGGAACCGTGCACATAGCCCTCATTGCAGAGCACCCCCAGCTCACCTGTCGCTCAGAGCTGACACAGAGCACCTCAGAGCAGGACTTGAACTAACAAACAGCAGCTGCGACAGGTCTGTGACCCTGGGCATCACTCCGTGAGGCCTCCCTCCACCTGGTCTTCCAGAGACTTCCACTGCACCCGGGGCACCAGGCCTCTGTCTCCAACCACCACCCACCCCTCCTCTCCCTGACTCCTGGGTTCCTCTCATTAGGAGAGGGTTTTCTTGAAGTTGTCTCCCACTCATGGGCCAGATAAAATGATTAGAAAACAAGCCAAAGCTGCAGCCCCTTGTCTATCCTGACTCTCAGGAGCCCACACCTGTTCCTTGGACCTGGCCGGTTCAGCAAGTTCCATTTTCTGCAACTGTGAGCCCCTGAGGGGTGATGATTGGCTGACCTGGGCAGCCTTACCGTGCCGGCCAGCCCTCTCCAGGTGTGCCTGGGTTGAGATCAATATAAATACCACTCCAGGAAGCAAGAGCCCCTGCAGCCGTGCCTGACGCCATTTTCTCTGCCCTGTCAGCAGTCTCGGGGCTGGGCTGGTGGGAGGGAGTGAGAGGCCACGGCTTTGTGGGTGGCCCAGTGTGAGTGGGGCTCTGCTGGACTTTCTGCAGCACTTGCCAGGCTGCCACCTGCTAAAGAAGAGGATGTGTCACCCATACCTGCTGCTGGAATTTCTCCCTGGGCAGAGGTGAGGAAGGAAAAAAGCAGTGGGGGCAGGGACAGGACGGGTATCTCAGGCAGGGAAATGGAAATCTTCCAGAAGAGCACCCAGGGCCAGGACCATCCTGGCTGGCCTGCAGGCACCAAGTCGGCCGGCATGCTGTCACTCGTGTGGCTCTATGGCCCTTCCTCTAGGCTTTCAAGTCCTTGTGTATATTCAGGTGTTTTACCTGGAACGGGTGGGAATAGTTCAGCAGCAACTGGCCTGGGGCTCAGCTCACGTTTACTCACAGATGCCTCGGCACGGTGCCCCAGCTTTGCAATGAGGACGCTTGTTGCGTGGGGGCTGCTGGCTGAATGGGAGACGATTCCCCACCACTGACCAACTTCAGAATTGTTTACAACTGGAGCAAGTGCCCTGATACGGTTTTCCTCTGTGTAACTGGTGGGTTCTGTGTTTTTTTTCTCTTTTTCGTTTTTGGTTCAAGGTAGATTTTATTCCTCTTTTTTGTATTTACAGATATAAGCATGGAAATAATTTATTCATATAAATACATGTATGTGCAGGGAATAATTGTTTTTTCTGTTTTATTTTCTAAATTTTATTTCTTTTTAATTTTGAATTTTATTTTATATTTTTATACAGCAGGTTCTTATTGGTTATCTATTTTATACATATAAATGTATACATGCCAATCCCAGTCTCTCAACTCCTCCCACCACCACCCCCCCAACAGCTTTCCCCCCTTGTTGTCCATACGTTTGTTGTCTACATCTGTTGCTCTATTTATGCCTTGCAAAATGGTTAATCTGTACAGTTTTTCTAGGTTCCACATATATGCATGAATATACAAGATTTGTTTTTCTCTTTCTGACTTACTTCACTCTGTATGACAGTCTCTAGATCCATCGACGTCTCTACAAATGACCCAATTTCATTCCTTTTCATGGCTTGGTAATATTCCATTTTATATATGTACCACAGCTTTATGCATTCGTCTGTCTGTGGGCATTTAGGTTGCTTCCATTACCTCGATATTGTAAATAGTGATGCAATGAACATTGCGGTGAATGACTCTTTTTGATTTATGGTTTTGTCTGGGTATATGTCCAGTACTGGGATTGCTGTATCATATGGTAATTCTATTGTTAGTTTCTTAAGAAATTCCATATTGTTCTCCATAATGACTGTATCAATTTATATTCCCAACAATAGTGGAAGAGGGTTCCTTTTCTCGACACCCTTTCCAGCATTTTTTGTTTGTAGATTTTCAAAGATGCCTATTCTACCAGGTGTGAGGTGATACCTCATTGTTGAATCCATTTCGTTGAGCAAGGGGTAGGTCTTGTCTATTACATATTTGGCGTATGGAATGGTATCTGTGCTAATTTCAAACTCTGCTTTTATGCAGCACCCCAACTCACCTTTACCCTTAAGCAAGCATAAGTTGGTTTTCTAAACTTGAGACCCTGTTCTGTTTTGTAATTCAGTTCATGTGTAGCCAAGTTCACATTCCGTGTATTAGTGATACCTTATGATGTTTCTTTTTCTGTGTGACTTATTTCACTTAGAATCATCGTGCCTCAATCCACTCATTATGGTGGTACGGGCCTGGTGACATAGAATTCATTGTTGAGTGGTATTCTGTTCTACACAAGTACCGCAACTTCTTTATCCATTATTTGCTCTCTGGGATATTTAACTTGTGCCGTAGAAGAGATTCCTGTAAAAAGAGCCGTCCCAAATTTTGGGGTGGCTGTGTCTTTTTGATTTTAATTTCTCTAAGCTATAGGACCATAAGTGGAAGTGCCCTAGGCTCTGTTGCTTTGTTTTTTAGATGTTTCAGGAAACACCATACACTTCTCCCGAGTGTCTGTTGGCAATTTACATCCCGCCCATCAGCATAATAAGGCTCCCAGTTCTCCAAGGCCTGTCCTGCCTTTCTGGATTTTACACTTTTTTCAGATGGCCCTTTTGACCGGGGGGAAGTGAGACTTCATGGTAGTGCAGATTTCCTTTTCAAGTTTGCTTGGTTGGCCAAAAAGGGCGTATGCCTTTTTTCCTGAATATATTCAGGAAAAAAGGCATACGCCCTTTTTGGCCAAGTGCATCATTGTGGACGTTCTGCCTCTTTTCCTATGCTTTCAATGCAATTCCAGTCTACCTCCTGAAATCGGTTTCCTGCAATTCTGCCCCGCTTTCAAGTCCTCTTGGCAGCCTTACTTCAGTATATTTTTGGACAATAGCCATCATTTATAACTCTGCAGGTTTGTGAATTACAGTGCCCCTGAGCTCCTTTCTTCAACTCGCTTTCTTTTGAGCTGGCCGCAACACCGCAGGATGGCTTCAGGCCCTAATCTGGTTCCGGCACGGCACGCTGAGTCTTTGGTTATTTCCTCTTCCTGGTGGGAAATGAGAGTTAAATTTGCCCATCCAGACACCTCCAGCTAGTCTCTCATTGGTTCTCGCTATTCCTGTTCATCTTCCGCAGAAATTGCAAACTGGGCCAAACAGGAGGTTAAAGGCGCTGACCCTCCAAGTGGGGAGAGTGTTAGTAAAGCGTCTGGAATATTACACCCGAGTACCAGGGTACGAAAACTGAGACATATTTGAACACGTCTTCCGATCATATGGTTGATCATACTCTAGGTTCCACATGCATGTTTTGGCTGAAGGAAGAATACCTTAAACCTGGGTAGTTGAAACCCGTGGAATGGATACCATGCAATATGACTTCAAAGGGTCTTCATTTGCTCACCGAACCTCTCCAATCCTATCACTGCTGCATTTGTGCCCCTGTACACATGCTTGATTCTCTTTCGGAGACATAGCAATCCATAGGTTTTAAGATACTTACTAGTCAGGTACATTCTTAGGCGTTTAATATGCGGTGTTGAGTCCATTTCATTGAGCAAGGAGTAGCTCTTGTCTATTCCATATTTGGCTTAAAGAACTTTGTGCTCATTTCAATCTCCGGTTTTATGCAGCACCCCAACTCACCTTTCCCCTTAAGCAAGAATAAGTTGGTTTTCTAAATCTGAAACCCTGTTCTGTTCTGTAATTCAGTTCCTCTGTAGCCAAGTTTACATTCCGTGTATTACTGATATCTTATGATGTTTCTTTTTCTCTGTGACTTATTTCAGTTAGAATCATCATACCTGAATCCACTCATTGTGCTGCTAAGGGCCTGATGACATAGATCTCATTGCTGAGTGATATTGCTTTGTAAGTAAATACCACAACTTCTTTATCCATTTTTCACTTTCTGTGATGTTGAACTTGTACTGTAAACGAGGTTCTTCTAAACAGAGCCGTCCAAACTTGGGGTGGCTGTGTCTTTTTGATTTTAATTTCCCTAAGCTATAGGACCATAAGTGGAAGTGCCATAGGCTCTGTTGCTTTGTTTTTTAGATGTTTCAGGAAACACCATACACTTCTTCCCAGTGTCTGTTGGCTATTTACATCCCGCCCATCAGCATAACAAGGCTCCCAGTTCTCCATGGCCTGTCCTGCCTTTCTGGATTTTACACTTTTTTCAGATGGCCCTTTTGACCGGGGGGAATTGAGACTTCATTGTAGGTCAGATTTCCTTTGCAAGCTTGCTTGGTTGGCCAAAAAGGGCGTATGCGTTTTTTCCTGAATATATTCAGGAAAAAACGCATACGCCCTTTTTGGCCAAGTGCATCATTGTGGACGTTCTGCCTCTTTTCCTATGCTTTCAATGCAATTCCAGTCTACCTCCTGAAATCGGTTTCCTGCAATTCTGCCCAGCTTTCAAGTCCTCTTGGCAGCCTTACTTCAGTATATTTTTGGACGATAGCTGTCATTTATAACTCTGCAGGTTTGTGAATTACAGTGCCCCTGAGCTTCTTTCTTCAACTCGTTTTCTTGTGACCTGGCCGCAACACCGCAGGATGGCTTCAGGCCCTAATCTGGTTCCGGCACGGCATGCTGAGCCTTTGGTTATTTCCTCTTCCTGGTGGGAAATGAGAGTTAAATTTGCCCGTCCAGACACCTCCAGCTAGTCTCTCATTGGTTCTCCCTATTCCTGTTCATCTTCCGCAGAAATTGCAAACGGGGCCAAACAGGATGTTAAAGGCGCTGACCGTCCAAGTGGGGAGAGTGTTAGTAAAGCGTCTGGAATATTGCACCCGAGTACCAGGGGAGGAAAACTGAGACATATTTGAACACGTCTCCCATTCACACGGTTGATCATACTCTGTGTTCCACATGCATGTTTTAGCTGAAGGAAGAATACCTTAAACCTGGAGAGTTGAGACCCGTGTAATGGGAACCATGCAATATGACTTCAAAGGGTCTTCATTTGCTCACCGAACCTCTCCAATCCTATCACTGCTGCGTTTATGCCCCTGTACACACGCTTGATTCTCTTTTGGAGACATAGCAATCCATAGGTTTTAAGATACTTACTAGTCAGGTACATTCTTAGGCGTTTAATATGGGGTGTTGAGTCCATTTCGTTGAGCAAGGAGTAGCTCTTGTCTATTCCATATTTGACTTAAGGAACTTTATCTGTGCTCATTTCAACCTCTGGTTTTATGCAGCACCCCAACTCACCTTTCCCCTTAAGCAAGCATAAGTTGGTTTTCTAAATTTGAGACCCTGTTCTGTTTTGGAATTCAGTTCCTGTGTAGCCAAGTTTACATTCCGTGTATTAGTGATATCTTATGATGTTTCTTTTTCTGTGTGACTTATTTCAGTTAGAATCATCGTACCTGAATCCACTCATTATGCTGCTAATGGCCTGATGACATAGATTTCATTGCTGAGTGATACTGCATTGTACGTAAGTACCACAAGTTCTTTATTCATTTTTCACTTTCTGTGATATTGAACTTGTACGGTAAACCAGGTTCTTGTAAACAGAGGCTTCCCAAACTTTGGGGTGGCTGTGTCTTTTTGATTTTAATTTCCCTAAGCTATAGGACCATAAGTGGAAGTGCCCTAGGCTCTGTTGCTTTGTTTTTTAGATGTTTCAGGAAACACCATACACTTCTCCCGAGTGTCTGTTGGCAATTTACATCCCGCCCATCAGCATAACAAGGCTCCCAGTTCTCCATGGCCTGTCCTGCCTTTCTGGATTTTACACTTTTTTCAGATGGCCCTTTTGACCGGGGGGAAGTGAGACTTCATTGTAGGTCAGATTTCCTTTGCAAGCTTGCTTGGTTGGCCAAAAAGGGCGTATGCGTTTTTTCCTGAATATATTCAGGAAAAAACGCATACGCCCTTTTAGGCCAAGTGCATCATTGTGGACGTTCTGCCTCTTTTCCTATGCTTTCAATGCAATTCCAGTCTACCTCCTGAAATCGGTTTCCTGCAATTCTGCCCCGCTTTCAAGTCCTCTTGGCAGCCTTACTTCAGTCTATTTTTGGACGATAGCTGTCATTTATAACTCTGCAGGTTTGTGAATTACAGTGCCCCTGAGCTTCTTTCTTCAACTCGTTTTCTTGTGACCTGGCCGCAACACCGCAGGATGGCTTCAGGCCCTAATCTGGTTCCGGCACGGCATGCTGAGCCTTTGGTTATTTCCTCTTCCTGGTGGGAAATGAGAGTTAAATTTGCCCGTCCAGACACCTCCAGCTAGTCTCTCATTGTTTCTCCCTATTCCTGTTCATCTTCCGCAGAAATTGCAAACGGGGCCAAACAGGATGTTAAAGGCGCTGACCGTCCAAGTGGGGAGAGTGTTAGTAAAGCGTCTGGAATATTGCACCCGAGTACCAGGGGAGGAAAACTGAGACATATTTGAACACGTCTCCCATTCACACGGTTGATCATACTCTGTGTTCCACATGCATGTTTTAGCTGAAGGAAGAATACCTTAAACCTGGAGAGTTGAGACCCGTGTAATGGGAACCATGCAATATGACTTCAAAGGGTCTTCATTTGCTCACCGAACCTCTCCAATCCTATCACTGCAGCGTTTATGCCCCTGTACACATGATTGATTCTCTTTTGGAGACATAGCAATCCATAGGTTTTAAGATACTTACTAGTCAGGTACATTCTTAGGCGTTTAATATGGGGTGTTGAGTCCATTTCGTTGAGCAAGGAGTAGCTCTTGTCTATTCCATATTTGACTTAAGGAACTTTATCTGTGCTCATTTCAACCTCTGGTTTTATGCAGCACCCCAACTCACCTTTCACCTTAAGCAAGCATAAGTTGGTTTTCTAAATTTGAGACCCTGTTCTGTTCTGTAATTCAGTTCCTGTGTAGCCAAGTTTACATTCCGTGTATTAGTGATATCTTATGATGTTTCTTTTTCTGTGTGACTTATTTCAGTTAGAATCATCATACCTGAATCCACTCATTGTGCTGCTAAGGGCCTGATGACACAGATTTCATTGCTGAGTGATATTGCTTTGTAAGTAAATACCACAACTTCTTTATCCATTTTTCACTTTCTGCGATGTTGAACTTGTACTGTAAACGAGGTTCTTGTCAACAGAGCCGTTCCAAACTTTGGGGTGGCTGTGTCTTTTTGATTTTAATTTCCCTAAGCTATAGGACCATAAGTGGAAGTGCCCTAGGTTCTGTTGCTTTGTTTTTTAGATGTTTCAGGAAACACCATACACTTCTCCCGAGTGGTTGTTGGCAATTTACATCCCGCCCATCAGCATAACAAGGCTCCCAGTTCTCCATGGCCTGTCCTGCCTTTCTGGATTTTACACTTTTTTCAGATGGCCCTTTTGACCGGGGGGAAGTGAGACTTCCTTGTAGTGCAGATTTCCTTTGCAAGCTTGCTTGGTTGGCCAAAAAGGGCGTATGCGTTTTTTCCTGAATATATTCAGGAAAAAACGCATACGCCCTTTTTGGCCAAGTGCATCATTGTGGACGTTCTGCCTCTTTTCCTATGCTTTCAATGCAATTCCAGTCTACCTCCTGAAATCGGTTTCCTGCAATTCTGCCCCGCTTTCAAGTCCTCTTGGCAGCCTTACTTCAGTATATTTTTGGACGATAGCTGTCATTTATAACTCTGCAGGTTTGTGAATTACAGTGCCCCTGAGCTCCTTTCTTCAACTCGCTTTCTTTTGAGCTGGCCGCAACACCACAGGATGGCTTCAGGCCCTCATCTTGTTCCGGCACGGCACGCTGAGCCTTTGGTTATTTCCTCTTCCTGGTGGGAAATGAGAGTTAAATTTGCCCGTCCAGACACCTCCAGCTAGTCTCTCATTGGTTCTCCCTATTCCTGTTCATCTTCCGCAGAAATTGCAAAGTGGGCCAAACAGGAGGTTAAAGGCACTGACTCTCCAAGTGGGGAGAGTGTTAGTAAAGCGTCTGGAATGTGGCACCCGAGTACCAGGGGACGAAAACTGAGACACATTTGAACACGTTTCCCGATCACACGGTGGATCATACTCTGGGTTCCACATGCATGTTTTAGCTGAAGGAAGAATCCCTTAAACCTGGAGAATTGAGACCCATGGAATGGGTACCATGCAATATGACTTCAAAGGGTCTGCATTTGCTCACTGAAGCTCACCAATCCTATCACTGCTGCGTTTATGCCGCTTTTCACACGCTTGATTCTCTTTCGGAGACATATAAATCCATAGGTTTTAAGATTCTTACTAGTCAGGTATATTCTTAGGCGTTTAATATGGGGTGTTGTGTCCACTTCGTTGAGCAAGGAGTAGCTCTTGTCTATTACATATGTGTCTTATGGAATGGTATCTGTGCTAATTTCAATCTCTGGTTTTATGCAGCACCCCAACTCACCTTTCCCCTTAAGCAAGCATAAGTTGGCTTTCTACATTTGAGACCCTGTTCTGTTTTGTAATTCAGTTCCTGTGTGGCCAAGTTTACATTCCGTGTAGTAGTGATATCTTATGATGTTTGTTTTTCTGTGTGACTTATTTCACTTAGAATCATCGTACCTGAATCCACTCATTATGCTGCTACGGGGCTGATGACATAGAGTTCATTGCTTAGTGATATTGCATTGTACATAAGTACCACAACTTCTTTATCCATTTTTTGCTTTCTGTGATATTCAACTTGTACCGTAAAAGAGGTTCTTGTAAACAGAGCCGTCCCAAACTTTGGGGTGGCTGTGTCTTTTTGATTTTAATTTCCCTAAGCTATAGGACCATAAGTGGAAGTTCCCTAGGCTCTGTTGCTTTGTTTTTTAGATGTTTCAGGAAACACCATACTCTTCTCCAGAGTGGCTTTTGGCAATTTACATCCCGCCCATCAGTATAACAAGGCTCCCAGTTCTCCATGGCCTGTCCTGCCTTTCTGGATTTTACACTTTTTTCAGATGGCCCTTTTGACTGGGGGGCAGTGAGACTTAATTGTAGTGCAGATTTCCTTTGCAAGCTTGCTTGGTTGGCCAAAAAGGGAGTATGCGTTTTTTCATGAATATATTCAGGAAAAAACGCATACGCCCTTTTTGGCCAAGTGCATCATTGTGGACGTTCTGCCTCTTTTCCTGTGCTTTACATGCAATTCCAGTCTACCTCCTGAAATCGGTTTCCTGCAATTCTGCCCCGCTTTCAAGTACTCTTGGCAGCCTTACTTCAGTATATGTTTGGACGATAGCTGTCATTTATAACTCTGCAGGTTTGTGAATTAAAGTGCCCCTGAGCTCCTTTCTTCAACTCACTTTCTTGTGAGCTGGCCGCAACACCGCTGGATTGCTTCAGGCCCTAGTGTGGTTCCGGCACGGCACGCTGAGCCTTTGGTTAATTCCTCTTCCTGGTGGGAAATGAGAGTTAAATTTGCCCGTCCAGACACCTCCAGCTAGTCTCTCATTGGTTCTCCCTATTCCTGGTCATCTTACGCAGAAATTGCAAAGTGGGCCAAACAGGAGGTTAAAGGCACTGACTCTCCAAGTGGGGAGAGTGTTAGTAAAGCGTCTGGAATGTTGCACCCGAGTACCAGGGGAGGAAAACTGAGACATATTTGAACACGTCTCCCGTTCACACGGTGGATCATACTCTGGGTTCCACATGCATGTTTTAGCTGAAGGAAGAATACCTTAAACCTGGAGAGTTGAGCCCCGTGGAATGGGTACCATGCAATATGACTTCAAAGGGTCTTCATTTGCTCACCGAACCTCTCCAATCCTATCACTGCTGCGTTTATGCCCCTGTACACATGCTTGATTCTCTTTCGGAGACATAGCAATCCATAGGTTTTAAGATACTTACTAGTCAGGTACATTCTTAGGCGTTTAATATGCGGTGTTGAGTCCATTTCGTTGAGCAAGCAGTAGCTCTTGTCTATTCCATATTTGGCTTAAGGAACTTTATCTGTGCTCATTTCGATATCTGGTTTTATGCAGCACCCCAACTCACCTTTACCCTTAAGTAAGCATAAGTTGGTTTTCTAAATTTGAGACCCTGTTCTGTTCTGTAATTCAGTTCCTGTGTAGCCAAGTTTACATTCCGTGTATTACTGATATCTTATGATGTTTCTTTTTCTGTGTGACGTATTTCAGTTACAATCATCGTACCTGAATCCACTCATTGTGCTGCTACGGGCCTGATGACATAGATTTCATTGCTGAGTGATACTGCATTGTACATAAGTACCACAAGTTCTTTATCCATTTTTCACTTTCTGCGATGTTGAACTTGTATGGTAAACGAGGTTCTTGTAAACAGAGCCGTTCCAAAATTTGGGGTGGCTGTGTCTTTTTGATTTTAATTTCCCTAAGCTCTAGGACCATAAGTGGAAGTGCCCTAGGCTCTGTTGCTTTGTTTTTTAGATGTTTCAGGAAACACCATACACTTCTCCCTAGTGTCTGTTGGCAATTTACATCCCGCCCATCAGCATAACAAGACTCCCAGTTCTCCATGGCCTGTCCTGCCTTTCTGGGTTTTACACTTTTTTCAGATGGCCCTTTTGACCGGGGGGAAGTGAGACTTCATTGTAGTGCAGATTTCCTTTGCAAGCTTGCTTAGATGGCGAAAAAGGGCGTATGCGTTTCTTCCTGAATATATTCAGGAAAAAACGCATACGCCCTTTTTGGCCAAGTGCATCATTGTGGACGTTCTGCCTCTTTTCCTATGCTTTCAATGCAATTCCAGTCTACCTCCTGAAATCGGTTTCCTGTAATTCTGCCCCGCTTTCAAGTACTCTTGGCAGCCTTACTTCAGTATATTTTTGGACGATAGCTGTCATTTATAACTCTGCAGGTTTGTGAATTACAGTGCCCCTGAGCTCCTTTCTTCAACTCGCTTTCTTGTGAGCTGGCCGCAACACAGCAGGATGGCTTCAGGCCCTAATCTGGTTCCGGCACGGCACGCTGAGCCTTTGATTACTTCCTCTTCCTGGTGGGAAATGAGAGTTAAATTTGCCCGTCCAGACACCTCCATCTAGTCTCTCATTGGTTCTCGCTATTCCTGTTCATCTTCCGCAGAAATTGCAAACTGGGCCAAACAGGAGGTTAAAGGCGCTGACTCTCCAAGTGGGGAGAGTGTTAGTAAAGCGTCTGGAATGTTGCACCCGAGTACCAGGGGAGGAAAACTGAGACATATTTGAACACGTCTCCCGTTCACACGGTTGATCATACTCTGGGTTCCACATGCATGTTTTAGCTGAAGGAAGAATACCTTAAACCTGGAGAGTTGAGACCCGTGGAATGGGTACCATGCAATATGACTTCAAAGGGTCTTCATTTGCTCACCGAACCTCTCCAATCCTATCACTGCTGCGTTTATGCCCCTGTACACACGCTTGATTCTCTTTTGGAGACATAGGAAGCCATAGGTTTTAAGATACTTACTAGTCAGTTACATTCTTAGGCGTTTAATATGCGGTGTTGAGTCCATTTCGTTGAGCAAGGAGTAGCTGTAGTCTATTCCATATTTGGATTAAGGAACTTTATCTGTGGTCATTTCAATCTCTGGTTTTATGCAGCACCCCACCTCACGTTTACCCTTAAGCAAGCATAAGTTGGTTTTCTAAATTTGAGACCCTGTTCTGTTTTGCAATTCAGTTCCTGTGAAGCCAAGTTTACATTCCATGTATTACTGATATCTTATGATGTTTCTTTTTCTGTGTGACTTATTTCAGTTAGAATCATCGTACCTGAATCCACTCATTATGCTGCTACGGGCCTGATGACATAGATTTCATTGCTGAGTGATACTGCATTGTACGTAAGTACCACAAGTTCTTTATCCATTTTTCACTTTCTGTGATATTGAACTTGTACGGTAAACGAGGTTCTTGTAAACAGAGGCGTCCCAAACTTTGGGGTGGCTGTGTCTTTTTGATTTTAATTTCCCTAAGCTCTAGGACCATAAGTGGAAGTGCCCTAGGCTCTGTTGCTTTGTTTTTTAGATGTTTCAGGAAACACCATGCACTTCTCCCGAGTGTCTGTTGGCAATTTACATCCCGCCCATCAGCATAACAAGGCTCCCAGTTCTCCATGGCCTGTCCTGCCTTTCTGGATTTTACACTTTTTTCAGATGGCCCTTTTGACCGGGGGGAAGTGAGACTTCATTGTAGTGCAGATTTCCTTTGCAAGCTTGCTTGGTTGGCCAAAAAGGGCGTATGCGATTTTTCCTGAATATATTCAGGAAAAAACGCATACGCCCTTTTTGGCCAAGTGCATCATTGTGGACGTTCTGCCTCTTTTCCTATGCTTTCAATGCAATTCCAGTCTACCTCCTGAAATCGGTTTCCTGCAATTCTGCCCCGCTTTCAAGTCCTCTTGGCAGCCTTACTTCAGTATATTTTTGGACGATAGCTGTCATTTATAACTCTGCAGGTTTGTGAATTACAGTGCCCCTGAGCTCCTTTCTTCAACTCGCTTTCTTTTGAGCTGGCCGCAACACCGCAGGATGGCTTCAGGCCCTAATCTGGTTCCGGCACGGCACGCTGAGCCTTTGGTTATTTCCTCTTCCTGGTGGGAAATGAGAGTTAAATTTGCCCGTCCAGACACCTCCAGCTAGTCTCTCATTGGTTCTCGCTATTCCTGTTCATCTTCCACAGAAATTGCAAACTGGGCCAAACAGGAGGTTAAAGGCGCTGACTCTCCAAGTGGGGAGAGTGTTAGTAAAGCGTCTGGAATGTTGCACCCGAGTACCAGGGGAGGAAAACTGAGACATATTTGAACACGTCTCCCGTTCACACGGTTGATCATACTCTGGGTTCCACATGCATGTTTTAGCTGAAGGAAGAATACCTTAAACCTGGAGAGTTGAGACCCATGGAATGGATACCATGCAATATGACTTCACAGGGTCTTCATTTGCTCACCGAACCTCTCCAATCCTATCACTGCTGCGTTTATGCCCCTGTACACATGCTTGATTCTCTTTTGGAGACATAGCAATCCATAGGTTTTAAGATACTTACTAGTCAGGTACATTCTTAGGCGTTTAATATGGGGTGTTGAGTCCATTTCGTTGAGCAAGGAATAGCTCTTGTCTATTCCATATTTGGCTTAAGGAACTTTATCTGTGCTCATTTCAATCTCTGGTTTTATGCAGCACCCCAACTCACCTTTCCCCTTAAGCAAGCATAAGTTGGTTTTCTAAATTTGAGACCCTGTTCTGTTCTGTAATTCAGTTCCTGTGTAGCCAAGTTTACATTCCGTGTATTACTGATATCTTATGATGTTTCTTTTTCTGTGTGACTTATTTCAGTTAGAATCATCGTACCTGAATCCACTCATTGTGCTGCTAAGGGCCTGATGACATAGATTTCATTGCTGAGTGATATTGCTTTGTAAGTAAATACCACAACTTCTTTATCCATTTTTCACTTTCTGTGATATTGAACTTGTACGGTAAACGATGTTCTTGTAAACAGAGGCATCCCAAACTTTGGGGTGGCTGTGTCTTTTTGATTTTAATTTACCTAAGCTATAGGAACATAAGTGGAAGTGCCCTAGGCCCTGTTGCTTTGTTTCTTAGATGTCTCAGGAAACACCATACACTTCTCCCGAGTGTCTGTTGGCAATTTACATCCCGCCCATCAGCATAACAAGGCTCCCAGTTCTCCATGGCCTGTCCTGCCATTCTGGATTTTACACTTTTTTCAGATGGCCCTTTTGACCGGGGGGAAGTGAGACTTCATTGTAGTGCAGATTTCCTTTGCAAGCTTGCTTGGTTGGCCAAAAAGGGCGTATGCGTTTTTTCCTGAATATATTCAGGAAAAAACGCATACGCCCTTTATGGCCAAGTGCATCATTGTGGACGTTCTGCCTCTTTTCCTATGCTTTCAATGCAATTCCAGTCTACCTCCTGAAATCGGTTTCCTGCAATTCTGCCCCGCTTTCAAGTCCTCTTGGCAGCCTTACTTCAGTCTCTTTTTGGACGATAGCTGTCATTTATAACTCTGCAGGTTTGTGAATTACAGTGCCCCTGAGCTCCTTTCTTCAACTCGCTTTCTTTTGAGCTGGCCGCAACACCGCAGGATGGCTTCAGGCCCTAATCTGGTTCTGGCACAGCACACTGAGCCTTTGGTTAATTCCTCTTCCTGGTGGGAAATGAGAGTTAAATTTGCCCGTCCAGACACCTCCAGCTAGTCTCTCATTTGTTCTCGCTATTCCTGTTCTTCCTCTGCAGAAATTGCAAACTGGGCCAAACAGGATGTTAAAGGGACTGACTCTCCAAGTCGGGAGAGTGTTAGTAAAGCGTCTGGAATGTTGCACCCGAGTACCAGGGTACGAAAACTGAGACATATTTGAACACGTCTCCCGTTCACACGGTTGATCATACTCTGGGTTCCACATACATGTTTTAGCTGAAGGAAGAATACCTTAAACCTGGAGAGTTGAGACCCGTGGAATGGGTACCATGCAATATGACTTCAAAGGGTCTTCATTTGCTCACCGAACCTCTCCAATCCTATCACTGCTGCGTTTATGCCCCTGTACACACGCTTGATTCTCTTTTGGAGACATAGCAATCCATAGGTTTTAAGATACTTACTAGTCAGGTACATTCTTAGGCATTTAATATGGGGTGTTGAGTCCATTTCGTTGAGCAAGGAGTAGCTCTTGTGTATTCCATATTTGGCTTAAGGAACTTTATCTGTGCTCATTTCAATCTCTGGTTTTATGCAGCACCCCAACTCACCTTTCCCCTTAAGCAAGCATAAGTTGCTTTTCTAAATTTGAGACCCTGTTCTGTTTTGGAATTCAGTTCCTGTGTAGCCAAGTTTACATTCCGTGTATTAGTGATATCTTATGATGTTTCTTTTTCTGTGTGACTTATTTCAGTTAGAATCATCGTACCTGAATCCACTCATTATGCTGCTATGGGCCTGATGACATAGATTTCATTGCTGAGTGATACTGCATTGTACGTAAGTACCACAAGTTCTTTACCGATTTTTCACTTTCTGTGATATTGAACTTGTACGGTAAACGAGGTTCTTGTAAACAGAGGCGTCCCAAACTTTGGAGTGGCTGTGTCTTTTTGATTTTAATTTCCCTAATCTATAGGACCATAAGTGGAAGTGCCTTAGGCTCTGTTGCTTTGTTTTTTAGATGTTTCAGGAAACACCATACACTTCTCGCGAGTGTCTGTTGGCAATTTACATCCCGCCCATCAGCATAACAAGGCTCCCAGTTCTCCATGGCCTGTCCTGCCTTTCTGGATTTTACACTTTTTTCAGATGGCCCTTTTGACCGGGGGGAAGTGAGACTTCATTGTAGTGCAGATTTCCTTTGCAAGCTTGCTTGGTTGGCCAAAATGGGCGTATGCGTTTTTTCCTGAATATATTCAGGAAAAAACGCATACGCCCTTTTTGGCCAAGTGCATCATTGTGGACGTTCTGCCTCTTTTCCTCTGCTTTCAATGCAATTCCTGTCTACCTCCTGAAATCGGTTTCCTCCAATTCTGCCCCGCTTTCAAGTCCTCTTGGCAGCCTTACTTCAGTATATTTTTGGATGATAGCTGTCATTTATAACTCTGCAGGTTTGTGAATTACAGTGCCCCTGAGCTCCTTTTTTCAACTCGTTTTCTTGTGAGCTGGCCGCAGCACCGCAGGATGGCTTCAGGCCCTAATCTGGTTCCGGCACGGCACGCTGAGACTTTGGTTATTTCCTCTTCGTGGTGGGAAATAACAGTTAAATTTGCCCGTCCAGACACCTCCAGCTAGTCTCTCATTGGTTCTCGCTATTCCTGTTCATCTTCCGCAGAAATTGCAAACTGGGCCAAACAGGAGGTTAAAGGCGCTGACTCTCCAAGTGGGGAGAGTGTTAGTAAAGCGTCTGGAATGTTGCACCCGAGTACCAGGGGAGGAAAACTGAGACATATTTGAACACGTCTCCCGTTCACACGGTTGATCATACTCTGGGTTCCACATGCATGTTTTAGCTGAAGGAAGAATACCTTAAACCTGGAGAGTTGAGACCCATGGAATGGGTACCATGCAATATGACTTCAAAGGGTCTTCATTTGCTCACCAAACCTCTCCAATCCTATCACTGCTGCGTTTATGCCCCTGTACACACGCTTGATTCTCTTTTGGAGACATAGCAATCCATAGGTTTTAAGATACTTACTAGCCAGGTACATTCTTAGGCGTTTAATATGGGGTGTTGAGTCCATTTCGTTGAGCAAGGAGTAGCTCTTGTCTATTCCATATTTGGCTTAAGGAACTTTATCTGTGCTCATTTCAATCTCTGGTTTTATGCAGCACCCCAACTCACCTTTCCCCTTAAGCAAGCATAAGTTGGTTTTCTAAATTTGAGACCCTGGTCTGTTTAGGAATTCAGTTCCTCTGTAGCCAAGTTTACATTCCGTGTATTAGTGATATCTTATGATGTTTCTTTTTCTGTGTGACTTATTTCAGTTAGAATCATCGTACCTGAATCCACTCATTATGCTGCTACGGGCCTGATGACATAGATTTCATTGCTGAGTGATACTGCATTGTACGTAAGTACCACAAGTTCTTTATCCATTTTTCACTTTCTGTGATATTGAACTTGTACGGTAAACGAGGTTCTTGTAAACAGAGGTGTCCCAAACTTTGGGGTGGCTGTGTCTTTTTGATTTTAATTGCCCTAATCTATAGAACCATAAGTGGAAGTGCCCTAGGCTCTGTTGCTTTGTTTTTTAGATGTTTCAGGAAACACCATACACTTCTCGCGAGTGTCTGTTGGCAATTTACATCCCGCCCATCAGCATAACAAGGCTCCCAGTTCTCCATGGCCTGTCCTGCCTTTCTGGATTTTACACTTTTTTCAGATGGCCCTTTTGACCGGGGGGAAGTGAGACTTCATTGTAGTGCAGATTTCCTTTGCAAGCTTGCTTGGTTGGCCAAAAAGGGCGTATGCGTTTTTTCCTGAATATATTCAGGAAAAAACGCATACGCCCTTTTTGGCCAAGTGCATCATTGTGGACGTTCTGCCTCTTTTCCTATGCTTTCAATGCAATTCCAGTCTACCTCCTGAAATCGGTTTCCTGCAATTCTGCCCTGCTTTCAAGTCCTCTTGGCAGCCTTACTTCAGTATATTTTTGGACGATAGCTGTCATTTATAACTCTGCAGGTTTGTGAATTACAGTGCCCCTGAGCTCCTTTCTTCAACTCGCTTTCTTGTGAGCTGGCCGCAACACTGCAGGATGGCTTCAGGCCCTAATCTGGTTCTGGCATGGCACGCTGAGCCTTTGGTTAATTCCTCTTCCTGGTGGGAAATGAGAGTTAAATTTGCCCGTCCAGACACCTCCAGCTAGTGTCTCATTGGTTCTCCCTATTCCTGTTCATCTTCCGCAGAAATTGCAAACTGGGCCAAACAGGAGGTTAAAGGCGCTGACTCTCCAAGTGGGGAGAGTGTTAGTAAAGCATCTGGAATGTTGCACCCGAGTACCAGGGGACGAAAACTGAGACATATTTGAACACGTCTCTCGTTCACACGGTTGATCATACTCTGGGTTCCACATTCACGTTTTAGCTGAAAGAAGAATACTTTAAACCTGGAGAGTTGAGACCCGTGTAATGGGTACCATGCAATATGACTTCAAAGGGTCTTCATTTGCTCACCGAACCTCTCCAATCCTATCACTGCTGCGTTTATGCCCCTGTACACACGCTTGATTCTCTTTTGGAGACATAGCAATCCGTAGGTTTTAAGATACTTACTAGTCAGGTACATTCTTAGGCGTTTAATATGGGGTGTTGAGTCCATTTCGTTGAGCAAGGAGTAGCTCTTGTCTATTCCATATTTGGCTTAAGGAACTTTATCTGTGCTCATTTCAATCTCTGGTTTTATGCAGCACCCCAACTCACCTTTCCCCTTAAGCAAGCATAAGTTGGTTTTCTAAATTTGAGACCCTGTTCTGTTTTGGAATTCAGTTCCTGTTTAGCCAAGCTTACATTCCGTGTATTAGTGATATCTTATGATGTTTCTTTTTCTGTGTACTTATTTCAGTTAGAATCATCGTACCTGAATCCACTCATTATGCTGCTACGGGCCTGATGACATAGATTTCATTGCTGAGTGATACTGCATTGTACGTAAGTACCACAAGTTCTTTATCCATTTTTCACTTTCTGTGATATTGAACTTGTACGGTAAACGAGGTTCTTGTAAACAGAGGCGTCCCAAACTTTGGGGTTGCTGTGTCTTTTTGATTTTAATTTCCCTAAGCTATAGGACCATAAGTGGAAGTGCCCTAGGCTCTGTTGCTTTGTTTTTTAGATGTTTCAGGAAGCACCATACACTTCTCCCGAGTGTCTGTTGGCAATTTACATCCCGCCCATCAGCATAACAAGGCTCCCAGTTCTCCATGGCCTGTCCTGCCTTTGTGGATTTTACACTTTTTTCAGATGGACCTTTTGACCGGGGGGAAGTGAGACTTCATTGTAGTGCAGATTTCCTTTGCAAGCTTGCTTGGTTGGCCAAAAAGGGCGTATGCGTTTTTTCCTGAATATATTCAGGAAAAAACGCATACGCCCTTTTTGGCCAAGTGCATCATTGTGGACGTTCTGCCTCTTTTCCTATGCTTTCAATGCAATTCCAGTCTACCTCCTGAAATCGGTTTCCTGCAATTCTGCCCCGCTTTCAAGTCCTCTTGGCAGCCTTACTTCAGTATATTTTTGGACGATAGCTGTCATTTATAACTCTGCAGGTTTGTGAATTACAGTGCCCCTGAGCTCCTTTCTTCAACTCGCTTTCTTTTGAGCTGGCCGCAACACCGCAGGATGGCTTCAGGCCCTAATCTGGTTCCGGCACGGCACGCTGAGCCTTTGGTTATTTCCTCTTCGTGGTGGGAAATGAGAGTTAAATTTGCCCCTCCAGACACCTCCAGCTAGTCTCTCATTGGTTCTCACTATTCCTGTTCATCTTCCACAGAAATTGCAAACTGGGCCAAACAGGAGGTTAAAGGCGCTGACTCTCCAAGTGGGGAGAGTGTTAGTAAAGCGTCTGGAATGTTGCACCCGAGTACCAGGGGAGGAAAACTGAGACATATTTGAACACGTCTCCCGTTCACACGGTTGATCATACTCTGGGTTCCACATGCATGTTTTAGCTGAAGGAAGAATACCTTAAACCTGGAGAGTTGAGACCCATGGAATGGGTACCATGCAATATGACTTCACAGGGTCTTCATTTGCTCACCGAACCTCTCCAATCCTATCACTGCTGCGTTTATGCCCCTGTACACATGCTTGATTCTCTTTTGGAGACATAGCAATCCATAGGTTTTAAGATACTTACTAGTCAGGTACATTCTTAGGCGTTTAATATGGGGTGTTGAGTCCATTTCGTTGAGCAAGGAGTAGCTCTTGTCTATTCCATATTTGGCTTAAGGAACTTTATCTGTGCTCATTTCAATCTCTGGTTTTATGCAGCACCCCAACTCACCTTTCCCCTTAAGCAAGCATAAGTTGGTTTTCTAAATTTGAGACCCTGTTCTGTTTTGGAATTCAGTTCTTGTGTAGCCAAGAGTACATTCCGTGTATTAGTGATATCTTATGATGTTTCTTTTTCTGTGTGACTTATTTCAGTTAGAATCATCGTACCTGTATCCACTCATTATGCTGCTTCGGGCCTGATGACATAGATTTCATTGCTGAGTGATACTGCATTGTATGTAAGTACCACAAGTTCTTTATCCATTTTTCGCTTTCTGTGATATTGAACTTGTACGGTAAACGAGGTTCTTGTAAACAGAGGCATCCCAAACTTTGGGGTGGCTGTGTCTTTTTGATTTTAATTTCCCTAAGCTATAGGACCATAAGTGGAAGTGCCCTAGGCTCTGTTGCTTTGTTTTTTAGATGTTTCAGGAAACACCATACACTTCTCCCGAGTGTCTGTTGGCAATTTACATCCCGCCCATCAGCATAACAAGGCTCCCAGTTCTCCATGGCCTGTCCTGCCTTTCTGGATTTTACACTTTTTTCAGATGGCCCTTTTGGCTGGGGGGAAGTGAGACTTCATTGTAGTGCAGATTTCCTTTGCAAATTTGCTTGGTTGGCCAAAAAGGGCGTATGCGTTTTTTCCTGAATATATTCAGGAAAAAACGCATATACCTTTTTTGGCCAAGTGCATCATTGTGGACGTTCTGCCTCTTTTCCTATGCTTTCAATGCAATTCCAGTCTACCTCCTGAAATCAGTTTCCTGCAATTCTGCCCCGCTTTCAAGTCCTCTTGGCAGCCTTACTTCAGTATATTTTTGGACGATAGCTGTCATTTATAACTCTGCAGGTTTGTGAATTACAGTGCCCCTGAGCTCCTTTCTTCAACTCGCTTTCTTTTGAGCTGGCCGCAACACCACAGGATGGTTTCAGGCCCTAATCTAGTTCCGGCATGGCATGCTGAGCCTTTGGTTATTTCCTCTTCCTGGTGGGAAATGAGAGTTAAATTTGCCCGTCCAGACACCTCCAGCTAGTCTCTCATTGGTTCTCCCTAATCCTGTTCATCTTCCGCAGAAATTGCAAACTGGGCCAAACAGGACGTTAAAGGCGCTGACTCTCCAAGTCGGGAGAGTGTTAGTAAAGCGTCTGGAATGTTGCGCCCGAGTACCAGGGGACGAAAACAGAGACATATTTGAACACGTCTCCCGTTCACATGGTTGATCATACTCTGGGTTCCACATGCATAATTTAGCTGAAGGAAGAATACCTTAAATCTGGAGAGTTGAGACCCGTGGAATGGGTACCATGCAATATGACTTCAAAGGGTCTTCATTTGCTCACCGAACCTCTCCAATCCTATCACTGCTGCGTTTATGCCCCTGTACACATGCTTGATTCTCTTTTGGAGACATAGCAATCCATAGGTTTTAAGATACTTACTAGTCAGGTACATTCTTAGGCGTTTAATATGGGGTGTTGAGTCTATTTCGTTGAGCAAGGAGTAGCTCTTGTCTATTCCATATTTGGCTTAAGGAACTTTATCTGTGCTCATTTCAATCTCTGGTTTTATGCAGCACCCCAACTCACCTTTCCCCTTAAGCAAGCATAAGTTGGTTTTCTAAATTTGAGACACTGTTCTGTTCTGTAATTCAGTTCCTGTGTAGCCAAGTTTACATTCCGTGTATTAGTGATATCTTATGATGATTCTTTTTCTGTGTGACTTATTTCAGTTAGAATCATCGTACCTGAATCCACTCATTATGCTGCTACGGGCCTGATGACATAGATTTCATTGCTGAGTGATACTGCATTGTACGTAAGTACCACAAGTTCTTTATCCATTTTTCACTTTCTGTGATATTGAACTTGTACGGTAAACGAGGTTCTTGTAAACAGAGGCGTCCCAAACTTTGGGGTGGCTGTGTCTTTTTGATTTTAATTTCCCTAATCTATAGGACCATAAGTGGAAGTGCCCTAGGGTCTGTTGCTTTGTTTTTTAGATGTTTCAGGAAACACCATACACTTCTCGCGAGTGTCTGTTGGCAATTTACATCCCGCCCATCAGCATAACAAGGCTCCCAGTTCTCCATGGCCTGTCCTGCCTTTCTGGATTTTACACTTTTTTCAGATGGCCCTTTTGACCGGGGGGAAGTGAGACTTCATTGTAGTGCAGATTTCCTTTGCAAGCTTGCTTGGTTGGCCAAAAAGGGCGTATGCGTTTTTTCCTGAATATATTCAGGAAAAAACGCATACGCCCTTTTTGGCCAAGTGCATCATTGTGGACGTTCTGCCTCTTTTCCTATGCTTTCAATGCAATTCCAGTCTACCTCCTGAAATCGGTTTCCTGCAATTCTGCCCCGCTTTCAAGTCCTCTTGGCAGCCTTACTTCAGTATATTTTTGGATGATAGCTGTCATTTATAACTCTGCAGGTTTGTGAATTACAGTGCCCCTGAGCTCCTTTCTTCAACTCGCTTTCTTGTGAGCTGGCCGCAACACTGCAGGATGGCTTCAGGCCCTAATCTGGTTCTGGCATGGCACGCTGAGCCTTTGGTTAATTCCTCTTCCTGCTGGGCAATGAGAGTTAAATTTGCCCGTCCAGACACCTCCAGCTAGTCTCTCATTGGTTCTCCCTATTCCTGTTCATCTTCCGCAGAAATTGCAAACTGGGCCAAACAGGAGGTTAAAGGCGCTGACTCTCCAAGTGGGGAGAGTGTTAGTAAAGCATCTGGAATGTTGCACCCGAGTACCAGGGGACGAAAACTGAGACCTATTTGAACACGTCTCTCGTTCACATGGTTGATGATACTCTGGGTTCCACATGCATGTTTTAGCTGAAGGAAGAATACCTTAAACCTGGAGAGTTGAGACCCGTGGAATGGGTACCATGCAATATGACTTCAAAGGGTCTTCATTTGCTCACCGAACCTCTCCAATCCTATCACTGCTGCGTTTATGCCCCTGTACACATGCTTGATTCTCTTTTGGAGACATAGCAATCCATAGGTTTTAAGATACTTACTAGTCAGGTACATTCTTAGGCGTTTAATATGGGGTGTTGAGTCTATTTCGTTGAGCAAGGAGTAGCTCTTGTCTATTCCATATTTGGCTTAAGGAACTTTATCTGTGCTCATTTCAATCTCTGGTTTTATGCAGCACCCCAACTCACCTTTCCCCTTAAGCAAGCATAAGTTGGTTTTCTAAATTTGAGACACTGTTCTGTTTTGTAATTCAGTTCCTGTGTAGCCAAGTTTACATTCCGTGTATTAGTGATATCTTATGATGATTCTTTTTCTGTGTTACTTATTTCAGTTAGAATCATCGTACCTGAATCCACTCATTATGCTGCTACGGGTCTGATGACATAGATTTCATTGCTGAGTGATACTGCATTGTACGTAAGTACCACAAGTTCTTTATCCATTTTTCACTTTCTGTGATATTGAACTTGTACAGTAAACGAGGTTCTTGTAAACAGAGGCGTCCCAAACTTTGGGGTGGCTGTGTCTTTTTGATTTTAATTTCCCTAATCTATAGGACCATAAGTGGAAGTGCCCTAGGGTCTGTTGCTTTGTTTTTTAGATGTTTCAGGAAACACCATACACTTCTCGCGAGTGTCTGTTGGCAATTTACATCCCGCCCATCAGCATAACAAGGCTCCCAGTTCTCCATGGCCTGTCCTGCCTTTCTGGATTTTACACTTTTTTCAGATGGCCCTTTTGACCGGGGGGAAGTGAGACTTCATTGTAGTGCAGATTTCCTTTGCAAGCTTGCTTGGTTGGCCAAAAAGGGCGTATGCGTTTTTTCCTGAATATATTCAGGAAAAAACGCATACGCCCTTTTTGGCCAAGTGCATCATTGTGGACGTTCTGCCTCTTTTCCTATGCTTTCAATGCAATTCCAGTCTACCTCCTGAAATCGGTTTCCTGCAATTCTGCCCCGCTTTCAAGTCCTCTTGGCAGCCTTACTTCAGTATATTTTTGGATGATAGCTGTCATTTATAACTCTGCAGGTTTGTGAATTACAGTGCCCCTGAGCTCCTTTCTTCAACTCGCTTTCTTGTGAGCTGGCCGCAACACTGCAGGATGGCTTCAGGCCCTAATCTGGTTCTGGCATGGCACACTGAGCCTTTGGTTAATTCCTCTCCCTGCTGGGAAATGAGAGTTAAATTTGCCCGTCCAGACACCTCCAGCTAGTGTCTCATTGGTTCTCCCTATTCCTGTTCATCTTCCGCAGAAATTGCAAACTGGGCCAAACAGGAGGTTAAAGGCGCTGACTCTCCAAGTGGGGAGAGTGTTAGTAAAGCATCTGGAATGTTGCACCCGAGTACCAGGGGACGAAAACTGAGACATATTTGAACACGTCTCTCGTTCACACGGTTGATCATACTCTGGGTTCCACATTCACGTTTTAGGTGAAGGAAGAATACCTTAAACCTGGAGAGTTGAGACCCGTGTAATGGGTACCATGCAATATGACTTCAAAGGGTCTTCATTTGCTCACCGAACCTCTCCAATCCTATCACTGCTGCGTTTATGCCCCTGTACACATGCTTGATTCTCTTTCGGAGACATAGCAATCCATAGGTTTTAAGATACTTACTAGTCAGGTACATTCTTAGGCGTTTAATATGCGGTGTTGAGTCCATTTCGTTGAGCAAGGAGTAGCTCTTGTCTATTCCATATTTGGCTTAAGGAACTTTATCTGTGCTCATTTCAATCTCTGGTTTTATGCAGCACCCCAACTCACCTTTCCCCTTAAGCAAGCATAAGTTGGTTTTCTAAATTTGAGATCCTGTTCTGTTTTGGAATTCAGTTCCTGTGTAGCCAAGTTTACATTCCGTGTATTAGTGATATCTTATGATGTTTCTTTTTCTGTGTGACTTATTTCAGTTAGAATCATCGTACCTGAATCCACTCATTATGCTGCTACGGGCCAGATGTCATAGATTTCATTGCTGAGTGATACTGCATTGTACGTAAGTACCACAAGTTCTTTATCCATTTTTCACTTTCTGTGATATTGAACTTGTACTGTAAACGAGGTTCTTGTAAACAGAGACGTTCCAAACTTTGGGGTGGCTGTGTCTTTTTTATTTTAATTTCCCTAAGCTATAGGACCATAAGTGGAAGTGCCCTAGGCTCTGTTGCTTTGTTTTTTAGATGTTTCAGGAAACACCATACACTTCTCCCGAAAGTCTGTTGGCAATTTACATCCCACCCATCAGCATAACAAGGCTCCCAGTTCTCCATGGCCTGTCCTGCCTTTCTGGATTTTACACTTTTTTCAGATGGCCCTTTTGACCGGGGGGAAGTGAGACTTCATTGTAGTGCAGATTTCCTTTGCAAGCTTGCTTGGTTGGCCAAAAAGTGCGTATGCGTGTTTTCCTGAATATATTCAGGAAAAAATGCATACGCCCTTTTTGGCCAAGTGCATCACTGTGGACGTTCTGCCGCTTCTCCTATGCTTGAAATGCAATTCCTGTCTACCTCCTGAAATCGGTTTCCTGCAATTCTGCCCCGCTTTCAAGTACTTTTGGCAGCCTTACTTCAGTATATTTTTGGACGATAGCTGTCATTTATAACTCTGCAGGTTTGTGAATTACAGTGCCCCTGAGCTCCTTTCTTCAACTCGCTTTCTTGTGAGCTGGCCGCAACACCGCAGGATGTCTTCAGGCCCTAATGTGGTTCCAGCATGGCACGCTGAGCCTTTGGTTAATTCCTCTTCCTGGTGGGAAATGAGAGTTAAATTTGCCCGTTCAGACACCTCCAGGTAGTCTCTCATTGGTTCTCGCTATTCCTGTTCATCTTCCGCAGAAATTGCAAACTGGGTCAAACAGGAGGTTAAAGCCACTGACTCTCCAAGTAGGGAGAGTGTTAGTAAAGCATCTGGAATGTTGCACCCGAGTACCAGGGGAGGAAAACTGAGACATATTTGAACACGTCTCCCGTTCACACCGTTGATCATACTCTGGGTTCCACATGCATGTTTTAGCTGAAGGAAGAATACCTTAAACCTGCAGAGTTGAGACCCGTGTAATGGGTACCATGCAATATGACTTCAAAGGGTCTTCATTTGCTCACTGAACCTCTCCAATCCTATCACTGCTGCGTTTATGCCCTTGTACACACGCTTGATTCTCTTTTGGAGACATAGCAATCCATAGGTTTTAAGATACTTACTAGTCAGGTACATTCTTAGGCGTTTAATATGGGGTGTTGAGTCCATTTCGTTGAGCAAGGAGTAGCTCTTGTCTATTCCATATTTGGCTTAAGGAACTTTATCTGTGCTCATTTCAATCTCTGGTTTTATGCAGCACCCCAACTCACCTTCCCCGTTAAGCAAGCGTAACTTGGTTTTCTAAACTTGAGACACTGTTCTGTTTTGTAATTCTGTTCATGTGTAGCCAAGTTCACATTCTGTGTATTAGTGATACCTTATGATGTTTCTTTTCTGTGTGACTTATTTCAGTTCGAATCATCATACCTGAATCCACTCATTATGCTGCTATGGGCCTGATGACATAGATTTCATTGCTGAGTGATATTTCATTGTACGTAAGTACCACAAGTTCTTTATCCATTTTTCACTTTCTGCGATATTGAACTTGTACCGTAAACGAGGTTCTTGTAAACAGAGGCGTCCCAAACTTTGGCGTGGCTGTGTCTTTTTGATTTTAATTTCCCTAAGCTATAGGACCATAAGTGGAAGTGCCCTAGGCTCTGTTGCTTTGTTTTTTAGATGTTTCAGGAAACACCATACACTTCTCCAGAGTGGCTGTTGGCAATTTACATCCCGCCCATCAGCATAACAAGGCTCCCAGTTCTCCATGGCCTGTCGTGCCTTTATGGATTTTACACTTTTTTCAGATGGCCCTTTTGACCAGGTGGAAGTGAGACTTCATTGTAGTGCAGATTTCCTTTGCAAGCTTGCTTGGTTGGCCAAAAAGTGCGTATGCGTTTTTTCCCGAATATATTCAGGAAAAAACACATACGCCCTTTTTGGCCAAGTGCATCATTGTCGAGTTTGTGACTCTCTTCATATGTTTTCAATGCAATTCCAGTCTACCTCCTGAAATCAGTTTCCTGCAATTCTGCCTTGCTTTCAATGCCTCTTCATAGCCTTACCTCAATATATTTTTTAAAAATAGTTGGCCTTTATAACTCTGCAGGTTTTTGAATTGCAGTGGCCCTTAGCTCCATTTTTTAGCTCTTATTTTTGTGGTCTTGCCCCGTAACCACAGGATTCCTTGAAGCCCTATTTTTCTTCTGGGGCACCTTGCTGTGCCTTTGGTTAATTCTTCTTACGGATGTGATATTAGAGTGACATGTGCCCATTGAAACCGCTACAGCTAGTTTCTCACTGGTTCCCCCTATTCCCATTCATCCTCTGCACTAACTGCAGACTGTGCGATACCAGAACTTAAAGGCATTGACTCCATGTGGGGATGTTGTTAGTAAAGCAGCTGGAATGTCGATCCGGAGCCCCAGGAGAGGAAAAATGAGGTGCGTTTTAGAAACCTTTCCCGATCATATGGTATACCAGTCGCTGGGTTTCCCAAGCATGGTTTAGCTGTAGGAAGATTCCCTTCAACCTGGAGTGTTGGGACCCTTGGACTGAGTAGCATGAAGTATTGCATTAAACTTTCGGCAGTTGCTCACCAAAGCTCACCAATCCTGTCAGCCCCAAGTGTCCAGCCTTATGTCTTATCCAGCTGTGGGTTTATATGTGGTCAATCCAGGTTGCATCACAGCCCCTGAGCGAATTTTGTAAGAATTTTTCTCTCTTTCATTGTTTCAGCATTTTGTTTTTAAAATTTATTTCTATAATGGGGTTTAGCTCCTTTTCACTGCTGTGTTTGTGCCACTCTGCACACACTTGATTCCCTTATGGAGATATATCAATACATGGGTTTTAAGATTCTTATTCCTCAGATATATTTCTCTGCGGTGTATAGGGTGTGTTGAGGCCTGTTCATTGAGCAAGGTGTAGATCTTGTCTAATACCTATTTGGTTTATTGAACGGTATCTGTGCTAATTTCAAACTCTGGTTTTATGCATCACCCCACCTCTCCTTTCCCCTTAAGCTGACATAAGTGTGTTTTCTAAATGTGAGACACTGTTCTGTTCTGTAATTCATTTCTTGTGCAGCCATATTTACCCTCCCTCTATAAGTGATATCTTATGATATGTTTCTTTTTCTGTTTGACTTATTTCAAGTAGTATTATCGGACCTAAATCCACTCTTTATCCTTCTACTAGCCTTATTACATTGATTTCATGGTGAAGAGATATTCCATTGTACATAAGTACCACATCTTCTTTATCCATTGTTCTCTTTCCTGGGATATTTAAGGTGTACTGAAGTTGAGGTTCTTGTAAACAGAGTAGCCCTAAACTGTGGTGTGCTTGTGTCTTGTTGATTTTTAGACTTCCCTAGATATACTCCCATGATTGGAAGTGTCCTATGCTCTGTAGCTCTGTTTTTTAGATGATTTAGGAACCACCATACACTTCTCCAGAGTGGCTCTCGACAGTTCACACACTGCCCATCAGCGTATAAAGGCTCCCTGTTCTCCATGGCCTGTCCTGCATTTCTGGTTTTTACAATTTTTTAGGATGGCCCTTTTGACCGGTGGGAAGTGAGACTTCTTTGTTGTGCACATTTGCATTGCTTGCTTGCTTCGTTGCCCATAAAGTGCGTATGCGTTTTTTCCTGGATATAATCAGGAAAAAACGCATACGCCCTTTTGGGCCAACTGCATCATTGTCGAAATTCTGCCGCTTTTCATGTGCGTTAAAGACGAGTCCAATCGATCTCTTGAAATCTGTTTCTTGCAATTCTGTCTTGCATTCAGATCCTCTTCTTTGCCTTACCTCAACATATTTTTGGACGTTAGTTTTCATTTATAACTCTGCAGGTTTGTGAATTGCAGTGACCCTGAGCTCCATTTTTTAAGTTGCTCTTTTGTGAGCTGGCCTCAAACCCGCAGGATTGCTTCAGGCCCTATTTTGGCTCCGGCGAGGCAGGCTGAGCCTTTCTTTAATTCTTATTCTTAATGGGAAATTAGAGTGATATGTGCCCGTCCAAACCCCTACAACTCTTCTCTCATTGGTTCCCCCTCTTCCCGTTCATCCTCCTCACAATTTGCAAAATGTGTGAAACAGAAGTTGAAATGTGCTGATTCTCCAAGTGGGGAGATTCTAAGTAGCGTGGCTGGAATGGTGAACAGGAGCACCAGGAGAGGATAAATGAGGTGCATTTTAGACACATCTCCCGATCACATGGTGTACAGTCCTCTGGGTTTTCCATGCATGTTTTAGCTGTAGGAAGATCCCTTGAACCTGCAGATTTGGGACCCATTGAATGGGTACCAGGTAGTATTACTTTAAAGGGTGTGCATTTCCTCACCCAACCTCACATTTCTCTTAGCGCAAACAGTTTCCAGCCTTATGTCTCATCCTGCTGTGGGTCTAGATGTGTTCAATCCATGTTGCATCACCGTCCCTGAGGAAAAGTTGTAAGAGGTTTTCTCTGTCTCTCTGTCGTTTATTTTTTTCAATTTATTACTATATTGGTTACAGCTGATTTTCAAAGCTCTGTTTCTTGCTGCTGTACATCCACTTGATTCACGTACAGAGAGACATCAATAAATTCTTTTTCAGATTCTTACCAGTCGTATATATTCTTTTCCGGTGACTTGAGTGTGCTGAGTGCAGTTCTTTTAGCTACCGTGTAGGCCTTGTTGATTATCAGTTTGGTATTTGGAATGGTATCTTTGCTAATTTCAACCTCCTGGATGATGCCTCACCCCTCCCCACCTTTCCCGTTTAGCAGCCTTATGCGTGTTTTCTACATATTTGACTATGTTTTTGTTTTGTAATTTATTTCATGTGTAGCCATTTTGGATTCCACCTTTAAGTGATATCTTATGATATGTGTCTTTTTCTTTTTGAATTCTGTCACTTAGAATGATCATACGTAACTCCTCCGGAGTTGTTACAACTGGCCATATTTCATTGATTTCCAGGCTGAATAATATTCCACTCTACCTAAGTACCACATCTCTATCCATTTTTTCCCTCCAGAGACATTTAAGTTATATCCTAGTCGAGGATCTTTTAAACAGAGAGGGGGTAAACATTGGGGTGCCTGTGTCCTCTCGATTTTTGTTTTTCCCAAGATATACGCCCATGAGTGCAAGTGCCCTATGCTCTGTAGCTCATTTTTTAGATGCTTTAGTAAACACAATACACTTCTCCAGAATGGCCGTTGGCAATATACATTTCCACTATAAGTCTCACAGGACTCCCTCTTCTCGTTGCCCTGTCCTGCATTTCTGTTGTTTACGCTTTATGAGGATGGCTCTTCTGACTGATGCGAAGTGATATCTTTTGTGGTATTGACTTCCAGTGCCCACCTGTTTGGTTGGCTAAAAAAGTGTATGCCCTTTTCTTGAATATATACAGAAAAGAACGCATACACCCTTTTTGGCCAACTGCAATGTTGGCAATGTTCAGCTCCTTTTCTTGTGCTTAATGGCGAGTCCTTTCTACCTCCTCAAATCCCTTTCCTGCCATTCTCCCTTGCTTACAAGTCCTTTTCTCTGACTTTCCTCAAGACATTTTTCAGTGATGGATATTTTCAACTCTGCAGTTTTGTGAATTTTACTGCCCCTGAGTTCCATTGTTCAACTTGTGTTTATGGGAACTGGCCACAAAGCAGCGGGATTTCCTCAAGCCCTATACTGTTTCCATGGGCAACCCTCGCCTTTGGTCAATTCGTCTTCCTGATTGGAAATTAGAGTGACATGTGCCTGTCTGAACACCTAGGACTTGTCTCTCATTGTTCCTCATCCTTCCGCTTCATCCTCTGGACAAATCCCAAACTGTACGCAACAGGATGTTGACAGTGCTGACATCTCCAAGTGGGGAGACTGTTAGTAAAGACGCTGGAGGGGTGAACCCGAGCACCAGGAGATGAGGAGATGAGATGCCTTTTCCAAACTCTTCCCGATCAGACGGTATACCATCCTCTGGGTGTGACAGACATGTTTTAGCAGTAGGAAGAGTCCCATTCATGTAAGGAGAACACCAGGGCTTTTTCAAAATCAGTGTCTCCCCGAAACCCAAACTGGGGAATTTTTTAAGCTACGGCTACACATATGTTCATTAAGGGCCTTGGGAAGTAGGCAGAGTCCAAACTTTAGATGATTGAAGTCTTCAGGGTCAGAAGCACTCACCACCAGCTTCCCTTAGGCTACACTTTAACTGTCATTGATAGATGATGTCAATAAAAATATCTATTCTTTTTCAGATTATTTCCCCTTATAGGTTATTGCAAAATGTTGAGTGTAGTTCCCTGTGCTATACAGTAGTTCCTTGTTGATGATCTATTTTATACATAGCAGTGTGTATGTGTTCATTCCAAACTGTTAATTTATCCCTCCTCCCACCTTTCCCCTTTGGTAATAATAAATTATAAGATTTTATACTTCTCAGAAATGGGGGAGCTGAAAGAGAGGTATCATTTTCAATGGAAAAGCATTTAAAACAAGATTGAAGGTTTAACCAAGATTATTAGCTGTACATCCTTGGAAAGAAATCACTTCGTTTCTCTAATATTGACCTGACAAATAAGACAAACCTTTTCACTGAACTTGCTTATAAAAAGTGATGGAAATATCAAATGGAAGTGTTAAAAACATCTTATTTTACCCGAGCCTTATACACTGTTCTATGTTAACTACAGTTTGGCTCACACATCTGTTCATTGAGGTTACAATAGTCTCAATTTCTGTTACTGATCCTCCAGAGTGGACCCCAACAAGTGTCCCCCTGCCCAGTGTCATTGGGGCCAACAGATCGAGACTGAGTTTGGTTCACAAGCAAAGGAAACTTTATATTTTGATCAGAGAATGGAGAGGTGAGAGCATGCACTACCCCGTGGGCTGTGGGCTGGGCTGCTGTGTAGAGATCCTGTCAGAGTCAGTGGGAGGGAGGGAGGCGGCGGAGCTCTCGAGGGCCGGGTTGGCTGTAGCTCAGGCTCTATATCGTGGAGTCTGCACTGGGCCCCAGGAGCTGAGGTGTCGACCCAGCCATTCTGCACTAGGAAATCTGGTCTGAAGTGCCGGGTGTGGAAGCTCTGCATGCGGGACCCTAGGAGCACGTGAAATTAGACAAAGCACAAAGGATAAAAAAGGTTAGACTTGACTTTATTGCCCAGATTCTATTTTTATCTCCCAGGGATTTTTAATGGGCTTTGCTGGGGACAAACCCCTCCTCTGCCTTTTGTCCCATTCCTCATTCTTGGAGTGCTGAGGGTGCAGACTCTTCTTCTGTAACTGCTGAGTGCTGAGTTGGGAGCCCTCATACCCTGGGGCGAGGGTCAGAGCTTCTCCCCAGCAGCCTCCCGGTGACGTTGATTGTCCCCAGGACCCCTGCCTCCCTGCTCGTCCACCTGAGCACCAGCATTGGAAGTGTTATAGATTCTAATGACCTTTAAGGGTCCAGGAAAGAGATGTGCAGAGACGCTGTGGGGGCCGGTTTCACCCCGCCCCACATTTGTTCGGCCACCTTAGGCTGACCGTCTCTGCCAGCCTAGATGCTCTGACCAGTAGTCTGCGTTTTCTTCAATTAGGCCCCTGAATTAACGTACAAACAGCACCAGGTGTCAGAGCCCTGCCCGCTCAACTCCCAGACAGTCCAGGGTCAGTGGTGATCAAGGACCATGATGGCTACTGAGTCAACAGCCTTTTGAAGTAAACAGGAGTCCAGCCGGTCTTATTGGCCACCATCATCACGGTGTCTGTAGGCTTTTCTATGGTGACAGTGTGGTATACTGTTCCCCCGCCAAGATTATTAGCTCCCCTCTGGGTGCAGTAAGTCCTGCAAGCAGTAGTCTACTCTTTTGGGACACACTCTTGTTGTTTTATGAGAGAAACTCCAGGTCAAGTGATGTTCACACGAGTCGTCATGGTGCCCTGTTGCCCCCGGTTATCTCTCTGGATGTTGGAGTTGGAGGGCCTCCTCACTCGAGGTCGGTGTGCCCACGGAGCGAACCCTGCAACTTCAGGGCATGGTTGGTGGTTAGGATCACCACGTGGGGTCCTTTTCCCTTAGGAGGGAGGTGGCCTTTTGGGCTGCTGATTTCCAGGTTTTTAGATACCGCCAGTATCTTGGCCAGATGTGGCAGTGGGCCAAGCCCCGTAGTGACCGTAGTTTATCCTACCTGGATGGCATTCTTGCATTGTTCCATTTCAAGTGGTCCCAGTTTTTGCACTAATTCTCCAATGGCGATTCACCTTTCACCGGGAATGTAAAGGTCAAAGGGTTTAGCTAAATTAGGGAGTTCCAGGGCAAGGGTCTGAATTGACTGCTCTTTCCATTCTTGAAAGGCCACTTCTGGATTCTATTCAAAAGGATCATCATCGTTTCCTTTCAGTGTTTCATATAGAGGCCCAGCTAGTAGACTGTAGTTAGGGATCCAGAAGCAGCAAACCCTGGCCTCCCCAGGAACCCCTAAGCTGTCTTCTAGTTTTAGAAAGGGGTAAGGCTGAAAATGGTTTCTTCCCTTTCCTGGGATGGGCTTCTCTGACCTTCTGTGAGAATGAAGCCCAGGCAGGTCACCGCAGTCTGTGATATTTGAGCTTTTTCTTGGACAACTTCTATCCTTTATTGGCTTGGTAGTTCAGAGGCCTCCTTAGTAGGGCTGGCGATCAGAATGTCGTCTGCATATTGAAGGAGGGTTTCCTTTTCCAGAGGTAGAACTTTTAGGTCTTTAGCTAAGCTTTCCCCAAAGATGGTGTGGGAATTTTTGCACCCTTGGGGCCAGACGGCCCGGAAGTATTGTTTTAGTTGTATGTTGAGTCCTGCCACTCACAAGCCAAAATTTCTTGTGACTCTGGGACTAATGGAATACAAAAGAAGGCATCATTGAAGACTAATACAGAATACCATGTCCTGGTGGTTGGTAGAATGACCAGCAGGGTGTAGGAATTAGGAGCAACTGGAGGTATATCCTCGGTGGCTTCACTGACTGTCCTGACATCCTTTACCAGGTCCCCAGCAGCCCATGGGGCTCTCGTGGTCAGACCAATCCCAGAATATGGAGCTCACCTGGGCAGGTACCCCACCCCCACCCCAGCCCACGGGGCTCTCGTGGTCAGGCCCCTCCCAGGATACAGAGCTACCCTTGCAGGTACCGTGGCAGGGCTGGGCACACAGGAACCGTGCACATAGCCCTCATTGCAGAGCACCCCCAGCTCACCTGTCGCTCAGAGCTGACACAGAGCACCTCAGAGCAGGACTTGAACTAACAAACAGCAGCTGCGACAGGTCTGTGACCCTGGGCATCACTCCGTGAGGCCTCCCTCCACCTGGTCTTCCAGAGACTTCCACTGCACCCGGGGCACCAGGCCTCTGTCTCCAACCACCACCCACCCCTCCTCTCCCTGACTCCTGGGTTCCTCTCATTAGGAGAGGGTTTTCTTGAAGTTGTCTCCCACTCATGGGCCAGATAAAATGATTAGAAAACAAGCCAAAGCTGCAGCCCCTTGTCTATCCTGACTCTCAGGAGCCCACACCTGTTCCTTGGACCTGGCCGGTTCAGCAAGTTCCATTTTCTGCAACTGTGAGCCCCTGAGGGGTGATGATTGGCTGACCTGGGCAGCCTTACCGTGCCGGCCAGCCCTCCCCAGGTGTGCCTGGGTTGAGATCAATATAAATACCACTCCAGGCCGCAAGAGCCCCTGCAGCCGTGCCTGACGCCATTTTCTCTGCCCTGTCAGCAGTCTCGGGGCTGGGCTGGTGGGAGGGAGTGAGAGGCCACGGCTTTGTGGGTGGCCCAGTGTGAGTGGGGCTCTGCTGGACTTTCTGCAGCAGTTGCCAGGCTGCCACCTGCTAAAGAAGAGGGTGTGTCACCCATACCTGCTGCTGGAATTTCTCCCTGGGCAGAGGTGAGGAAGGAAAAAAGCAGTGGGGGCAGGGACAGGACGGGTATCTCAGGCAGGGAAATGGAAATCTTCCAGAAGAGCACCCAGGGCCAGGACCATCCTGGCTGGCCTGCAGGCACCAAGTCGGCCGGCATGCTGTCACTCGTGTGGCTCTATGGCCCTTCCTCTAGGCTTTCAAGTCCTTGTATATATTCAGGTGTTTTACCTGGGACGGGTGGGAATAGTTCAGCAGCAACTGGCCTGGGGCTCAGCTCACGTTTACTCACAGATGCCTCGGCACGGTGCCCCAGCTTTGCAATGAGGACGCTTGTTGCGTGGGGGCTGCTGGCTGAATGGGAGACGATTCCCCACCACTGACCAACTTCAGAATTGTTTACAACTGGAGCAAGTGCCCTGATACGGTTTTCCTCTGTGTAATTGGTGGGTTCTGTGTTTTTTTTCTCTTTTTCGTTTTTGGTTCAAGGTAGATTTTATTCCTCTTTTTTGTATTTACAGATATAAGCATGGAAATAATTTATTCATATAAATACATGTATGTGCAGGGAATAATTGTTTTTTCTGTTTTATTTTTTAAATTTTATTTCTTTTTAATTTTGAATTTTATTTTATATTTTTATACAGCAGGTTCTTATTGGTTATCTATTTTATACATATAAATGTATACATGCCAATCCCAGTCTCTCAACTCCTCCCACCACCACCCCCCAACAGCTTTCCCCCCTTGTTGTCCATACGTTTGTTGTGTACATCTGTTGCTCTATTTATGCCTTGCAAAATGGTTAATCTGTACAGTTTTTCTAGGTTCCACATATATGCATGAATATACAAGATTTGTTTTTCTCTTTCTGACTTACTTCACTCTGTATGACAGTCTCTAGATCCATCGACGTCTCTACAAATGACCCAATTTCATTCCTTTTCATGGCTTAGTAATATTCCATTTTATATATGTACCACAGCTTTATGCATTCGTCTGTCTGTGGGCATTTAGGTTGCTTCCATTACCTCGATATTGTAAATAGTGATGCAATGAACATTGCGGTGAATGACTCTTTTTGATTTATGGTTTTGTCTGGGTATATGTCCAGTACTGGGATTGCTGTATCATATGGTAATTCTATTGTTAGTTTCTTAAGAAATTCCATATTGTTCTCCATAATGATTGTATCAATTTATATTCCCAACAATAGTGGAAGAGGGTTCCTTTTCTCCACACCCTTTCCAGCATTTTTTGTTTTTAGATTTTCAATGATGCCTATTCTACCAGGTGTGAGGTGATACCTCATCGTTGAATCCATTTCGTTGAGCAAGGGGTAGCTCTTGTCTATTCCATATTTGGCTTAAGAAACTTTATCTGTGCTCATTTCAATCTCTGGTTTTATGCAGCACCCCAACTCACCTTTACCCTTAAGCAAGCATAAGTTGGTTTTCTAAATTTGAGACCCTGTTCTGTTCTGTAATTCAGTTCCTGTGTAGCCAAGTTTACATTCCGTGTATTAGTGATATCTTATGATGTTTCTTTTCCTGTGTGACTTATTTCAGTTAGAATCATCATACCTGAATCCACTTGTGCTGCTAAGGGCCTGATGACACAGATTTCATTGCTGAGTGATATTGCTTTGTAAGTAAATACCACAACTTCTTTATCCATTTTTCACTTTCTGCGATGTTGAACTTGTACTGTAAACGAGGTTCTTGTAAACAGAGCCGTTCCAAACTTTGGGGTGGCTGTGTCTTTTTGATTTTAATTTCCCTAAGCTATAGGACCATAAGTGGAAGTGCCCTAGGCTCTGTTGCTTTGTTTTTTAGATGTTTCAGGAAACACCATACACTTCTCCCAAGTGTCTGTTGGCAATTTACATCCCGCCCATCAGCATAACAAGGCTCCCAGTTCTCCATGGCCTGTCCTGCCTTTCTGGATTTTACACTTTTTTCAGATGGCCCTTTTGACTGGGGGGAAGTGAGACTTCATTGTAGTGCAGATTTCCTTTGCAAGCTTGCTTGGTTGGCCAAAAAGGGCGTATGCGTTTTTTCCTGAATATATTCAGGAAAAAACGCATACGCCCTTTTTGGCCAAGTGCATCATTGTGGACGTTCTGCCTCTTTTCCTATGCTTTCAATGCAATTCCAGTCTACCTCCTGAAATCGGTTTCCTGCAATTCTGCCCTGCTTTCAAGTCCTCTTGGCAGCCTTACTTCAGTCTATTTTTGGACGATAGCTGTCATTTATAACTCTGCAGGTTTGTGAATTACAGTGCCCCTGAGCTCCTTTCTTCAACTCGCTTTCTTTTGAGCTGGCCGCAACACCGCAGAATGGCTTCAGGCCCTAATCTGGTTCCGGTACGGCACGCTGAGCGTTTGGTTAATTCCTCTTCCTGGTGGGAAATGAGAGTTAAATTTGCCCGTCCAGACACCTCCAGCTAGCCTCTCATTGGTTCTCGCTATTCCTGTTCATCTTCCGCAGAAATTGCAAACTGGGCCAAACAGGAGGTTAAAGGGACTGACTCTCCAGGTCGGGAGAGTGTTAGTAAAGCGTCTGGAATGTTGCACCCGAGTACCAGGGGGGGAAAACTGAGACATATTTGAACATGTCTCCCGATCACATGGTTGATCATACTCTGGGTTCCACATGCATGTTTTAGCTGAAGGAAGAATACCTAAAACCTGGGTAGTTGAAACCCGTGGAATGGGTACCATGCAATATGACTTCAAAGGGTCTTCATTTGCTCACGAACCTCTCCAATCCTATCACTGCTGCGTTTATGCCCCTGTACACATGCTTGATTCTCTTTCGGAGACATAGCAATCCATAGGTTTTAAGATACTTACTAGTCAGGTACATTCTTAGGCGTTTAATATGCGGTGTTGAGTCCATTTCGTTGAGCAAGGAGTAGCTCTTGTCTATTCCATATTTGGCTTAAGGAACTTTATCTGTGCTCATTTCAATCTCTGGTTTTATGCAGCACCCCAACTCACCTTTCCCCTTAAGCAAGCATAAGTTGGTTTTCTAAATTTGAGAACCTGTTCTGTTTTGGAATGCAGTTCCTGTGTAGCCAAGTTTCCATTCCGTGTATTAGTGATATCTTATGATGTTTCTTTTTCTGTGTGACTTATTTCAGTTAGAATCATCGTACCTGAATCCACTCATTATGCTGCTACGGGCCTGATGACATAGATTTCATTGCTGAGTGATACTGCATTGTAAGTAAATACCACAACTTCTTTATCCATTTTTCACTTTCTGCGATGTTGAACTTGTACTGTAAACGAGGTTCTTGTAAACAGAGCCGTTCCAAACTTTGGGGTGGCTGTGTCTTTTTGATTTTAATTTCCCTAAGCTATAGGACCATAAGTGGAAGTGCCCTAGGCTCTGTTGCTTTGTTTTTTAGATGTTTCAGGAAACACCATACACTTCTCCCAAGTGTTTGTTGGCAATTTACATCCCGCCCATCAGCATAACAAGGCTCCCAGTTCTCCATGGCCTGTCCTGCCTTTCTGGATTTTACACTTTTTTCAGATGGCCCTTTTGACCGGGGGGAAGTGAGACTTCATTGTAGTGCAGATTTCCTTTGCAAGCTTGCTTGGTTGGCCAAAAAGGGCGTATGCGTTTTTTCCTGAATATATTCAGGAAAAAACGCATACGCCCTTTTTGGCCAAGTGCATCATTGTGGACGTTCTGCCTCTTTTCCTATGCTTTCAATGCAATTCCAGTCTACCTCCTGAAATCGGTTTCCTGCAATTCTGCCCCGCTTTCAAGTCCTCTTGGCAGCCTTACTTCAGTCTATTTTTGGACGATAGCTGTCATTTATAACTCTGCAGGTTTGTGAATTACAGTGCCCCTGAGCTCCTTTCTTCAACTCGCTTTCTTTTGAGCTGGCCGCAACACCGCAGAATGGCTTCAGGCCCTAATCTGGTTCCGGTACGGCACGCTGAGCGTTTGGTTAATTCCTCTTCCTGGTGGGAAATGAGAGTTAAATTTGCCCGTCCAGACACCTCCAGCTAGCCTCTCATTGGTTCTCGCTATTCCTGTTCATCTTCCGCAGAAATTGCAAACTGGGCCAAACAGGAGGTTAAAGGGACTGACTCTCCAGGTCGGGAGAGTGTTAGTAAAGCGTCTGGAATGTTGCACCCGAGTACCAGGGGGGGACAACTGAGACATATTTGAACATGTCTCCCGATCACATGGTTGATCATACTCTGGGTTCCACATGCATGTTTTAGCTGAAGGAAGAATACCTAAAACCTGGGTAGTTGAAACCCGTGGAATGGGTACCATGCAATATGACTTCAAAGGGTCTTCATTTGCTCACGAACCTCTCCAATCCTATCACTGCTGCGTTTATGCCCCTGTACACATGCTTGATTCTCTTTCGGAGACATAGCAATCCATAGGTTTTAAGATACTTACTAGTCAGGTACATTCTTAGGCGTTTAATATGCGGTGTTGAGTCCATTTCGTTGAGCAAGGAGTAGCTCTTGTCTATTCCATATTTGGCTTAAGGAACTTTATCTGTGCTCATTTCAATCTCTGGTTTTATGCAGCACCCCAACTCACCTTTACCCTTAAGCAAGCATAAGTTGGTTTTCTAAATTTGAGACCCTGTTCTCTTCTGTAATTCAGTTCCTGTGTAGCCAAGTTTCCATTCCGTGTATTACTGATATCTTATGATGTTTCTTTTTCTGTGTGACTTATTTCAGTTAGAATCATCATACCTGAATCCACTCATTGTGCTGCTAAGGGCCTGATGACATAGATTTCATTGCTGAGTGATATTGCTTTGTAAGTTAATACCACAACTTCTTTATCCATTTTTCACTTTCTGCAATGTTGAACTTGTACTGTAAACGAGGTTCTTGTAAACAGAGGCGTCCCAAACTTTGGGTTGGCTGTGTCTTTTTGATTTTAATTTCCCTAAGCTATAGGACCATAAGTGGAAGTGCCCTAGGCTCTGTTGCTTTGTTTTTTAGATGTTTCAGGAAACACCATACACTTCTCCTGAGTGTCTGTTGGCAATTTACATCCCGCCCATCAGCATAACAAGGCTCCCAGTTCTCCATGGCCTGTCCTGCCTTTCTGGATTTTACACTTTTTTCAGATGGCCCTTTTGACCTGGGGGAAGTGAGACTTCATTGTAGTGCAGATTTCCTTTGCAAGCTTGCTTGGTTGGCCAAAAAGGGCGTATGCGTTTTTTCCTGAATATATTCAGGAAAAAACGCATACGCCCTTTTTGGCCAAGTGCATCATTGTGGACGTTCTGCCTCTTTTCCTATGCTTTCAATGCAATTCCAGTCTACCTCCTGAAATCGGTTTCCTGCAATTCTGCCCCGCTTTCAAGTCCTCTTGGCAGCCTTACTTCAGTCTATTTTTGGATGATAGCTGTCATTTATAACTCTGCAGGTTTGTGAATTACACTGCCCCTGAACTCCTTTCTTCAACTCGCTTTCTTTTGAGCTGGCCGCAACACCGCAGAATGGCTTCAGGCCCTAATCTGGTTCCGGTACGGTACGCTGAGCCTTTGGTTATTTCCTCTTCCTGGTGGTAAATGAGAGTTAAATTTGCCCGTCCAGACACCTCCAGCTATCCTCTCATTGGTTCTCGCTATTCCTGTTCATCTTCCGCAGAAATTGCAAACTGGGCCAAACAGGAGGTTAAAGGCGCTGACTCTCCAAGTGGGGAGAGTGTTAGTAAAGCGTCTGGAATGTTGCACCCGAGTACCAGGGGAGGAAAACTGAGACATATTTGAACACGTCTCCCAATCACATGGTTGATCATACTCTAGGTTCCACATGCATGTTTCAACTGAAGGAAGAATACCTTAAACCTGGGTAGTTGAAACCCGTGGAATGGGTACCATGCAATATGACTTCAAAGGGTCTTCATTGGCTCACCGAACCTCTCCAATCCTATCACTGCTGCGTTTATGCCCCTGTACACACGCTTGATTCTCTTTCGGAGACATAGCAATCCATAGGTTTTAAGATACTTACTAGTCAGGTACATTCTTAGGCGTTTAATATGGTGTTTTGAGTCCATTTCGTTGAGCAAGGAGTAGCTCTTGTCTATTCCATATTTGGCTTAAGGAACTTTATCTGTGCTCATTTCAATCTCTGGTTTTATGCAGCACCCCAACTCACCTTTACCCTTAAGCAAGCATAAGTTGGTTTTCTAAATTTGAGACCCTGTTCTGTTCTGTAATTCAGTTCCTGTGTAGCCAAGTTTACATTCCGTGTATTACTGATATCTTATGATGTTTCTTTTTCTGTGTGACTTATTTCAGTTAGAATCATCATACCTGAATCCACTCATTGTGCTGCTAAGGGCCTGATGACATAGATTTCATTGCTGAGTGATATTGCTTTGTAAGTGAATACCACAACTTCTTTATCCATTTTTCACTTTCTGCGATGTTGAACTTGTACTGTAAACGAGGTTCTTGTAAACAGAGCCGTTCCAAACTTTGGGGTGTCTGTGTCTTTTTGATTTTAATTTCCCTAAGCTATAGGACCATAAGTGGAAGTGCCCTAGGCTCTGTTGCTTTGTTTTTTAGATGTTTCAGGAAACACCATACACTTCTCCCAAGTGTCTGTTGGCAATTTACATCCCGCCCATCAGCATAACAAGGCTCCCAGTTCTCCATGGCCTGTCCTGCCTTTCTGGATTTTACACTTTTTTCAGATGGCCCTTTTGACCGGGGGGAAGTGAGACTTCATTGTAGTGCAGATTTCCTTTGCAAGCTTGCTTGGTTGGCCAAAAAGGGCGTATGCGTTTTTTCCTGAATATATTCAGGAAAAAACGCATACGCCCTTTTTGGCCAAGTGCATCATTGTGGACGTTCTGCCTCTTTTCCTATGCTTTCAATGCAATTCCAGTCTACCTCCTGAAATCGGTTTCCTGCAATTCTGCCCTGCTTTCAAGTCCTCTTGGCAGCCTTACTTCAGTATATTTTTGGACGATAGCTGTCATTTATAACTCTGCAGGTTTGTGAATTACAGTGCCCCTGAGCTCCTTTCTTCAACTCGCTTTCTTGTGACCTGGCCGCAACACCGCAGGATGGCTTCAGGCCCTAATCTGGTTCTGGCACGGCACGCTGAGCCTTTGGTTAATTCCTCTTCCTGGTGGGAAATGAGAGTTAAATTTGCCCGTCCAGACACCTCCAGCTAGTCTCTCATTGGTTCTCGCTATTCCTGTTCATCTTCCGCAGAAATTGCAAACTGGGCCAAACAGGAGGTTAAAGGCACTGACTCTCCAAGTCGGGAGAGTGTTAGTAAAGCGTCTGGAATGTTGCACCTGAGTACCAGGGTACGAAAACTGAGACATATTTGAACACGTCTCCCGATCACATGGTTGATCATACTCTAGGTTCCACATGCATGTTTTAGCTGAAGGAAGAATACCTTAAACCTGGGTAGTTGAAACCCGTGGAATGGGTACCATGCAGTATGACTTCAAAGGGTCTTCATTTGCTCACCGAACCTCTGCATTCCTATCACTGCTGCGTTTATGCCCCTGTACACATGCTTGATTCTCTTTCGGAGACATAGCAATCCATAGGTTTTAAGATACTTACTAGTCAGGTACATTCTTAGGCGTTTAATATGCGGTGTTGAGTCCATTTCGTTGAGCAAGGAGTAGCTCTTGTCTATTCCATATTTGGCTTAAGGAACTTTATCTGTGCTCATTTCAATCTCTGGTTTTATGCAGCACCCCAACTCACCTTTACCCTTAAGCAAGCATAAGTTGGTTTTCTAAATTTGAGACCCTGTTCTGTTCTGTAATTCAGTTCCTGTGTAGCCAAGTTTACATTCCGTGTATTACTGATATCTTATGATGTTTCTTTTTCTGTGTGACTTATTTCAGTTAGAATCATCATACCTGAATCCACTCATTGTGCTGCTAAGGGCCTGATGACATAGATTTCATTGCTGAGTGATATTGCTTTGTAAGTGAATACCACAACTTCTTTATCCATTTTTCACTTTCTGCGATGTTGAACTTGTACTGTAAACGAGGTTCTTGTAAACAGAGCCGTTCCAAACTTTGGGGTGGCTGTGTCTTTTTGATTTTAATTTCCCTAAGCTATAGGACCATAAGTGGAAATGCCCTAGGCTCTGTTGCTTTGTTTTTTAGATGTTTCAGGAAACACCATACACTTCTCCCAAGTGTCTGTTGGCAATTTACATCCCGCCCATCAGCATAACAAGGCTCCCAGTTCTCCATGGCCTGTCCTGCCTTTCTGGATTTTACACTTTTTTCAGATGGCCCTTTTGACCGGGGGGAAGTGAGACTTCATTGTAGTGCAGATTTCCTTTGCAAGCTTGCTTGGTTGGCCAAAAAGGGTGTATGCGTTTTTTCCTGAATATATTCAGGAAAAAACGCATACGCCCTTTTTGGCCAAGTGCAACATTGTGGACGTTCTGCCTCTTTTCCTATGCTTTCAATGCAATTCCAGTCTACCTCCTGAAATCGGTTTCCTGCAATTCTGCCCTGCTTTCAAGTCCTCTTGGCAGCCTTACTTCAGTCTATTTTTGGACGATAGCTGTCATTTATAACTCTGCAGGTTTGTGAATTACAGTGCCCCTGAGCTCCTTTCTTCAACTCGCTTTCTTGTGACCTGGCCGCAACACCGCAGGATGGCTTCAGGCCCTAATCTGGTTCTGGCACGGCACGCTGAGCCTTTGGTTAATTCCTCTTCCTGGTGGGAAATGAGAGTTAAATTTGCCCGTCCAGACACCTCCAGCTAGTCTCTCATTGGTTCTCGCTATTCCTGTTCATCTTCCGCAGAAATTGCAAACTGAGCCAAACAGGAGGTTAAAGGCACTGACTCTCCAAGTCGGGAGAGTGTTAGTAAAGTGTCTGGAATGTTGCACCTGAGTACCAGGGTACGAAAACTGAGACATATTTGAACACGTCTCCCGATCACATGGTTGATCATACTCTAGGTTCCACATGCATGTTTTAGCTGAAGGAAGAATACCTTAAACCTGGGTAGTTGAAACCCGTGGAATGGGTACCATGCAATATGACTTCAAAGGGTCTTCATTTGCTCACCGAACCTCTGCAGTCCTATCACTGCTGCGTTTATGCCCCTGTACACATGCTTGATTCTCTTTCGGAGACATAGCAATCCATAGGTTTTAAGATACTTACTAGTCAGGTACATTCTTAGGCGTTTAATATGCGGTGTTGAGTCCATTTCGTTGAGCAAGGAGTAGCTCTTGTCTATTCCATATTTGGCTTAAGGAACTTTATCTGTGCTCATTTCAATCTCTGGTTTTATGCAGCACCCCAACTCACCTTTACCCTTAAGCAAGCATAAGTTGGTTTTCTAAATTTGAGACCCTGTTCTGTTCTGTAATTCAGTTCCTGTGTAGCCAAGTTTACATTCCGTGTATTACTGATATCTTATGATGTTTCTTTTTAGGTGTGACTTATTTCAGTTAGAATCATCATACCTGAATCCACTCATTGTGCTGCTAAGGGCCTGAGGACATAGATTTCATTGCTGAGTGATATTGCTTTGTAAGTAAATACCACAACTTCTTTATCCATTTTTCACTTTCTGCGATGTTGAACTTGTACTGTAAACGAGGTTCTTGTAAACAGAGCCGTTCCAAACTTTGGGGTGGCTGTGTCTTTTTTATTTTAATTTCCCTAAGCTATAGGACCATAAGTGGAAGTGCCCTAGGCTCTGTTGCTTTGTTTTTTAGATGTTTCAGGAAACACCATACACTTCTCCCCAGTGACTGTTGGCAATTTACATCCCGCCCATCAGCATAACAAGGCTCCCAGTTCTCAATGGCCTGTTGCCTTTCTGGATTTTACACTTTTTTCAGATGGCCCTTTTGACCGGGGGGAAGTGAGACTTCATTGTAGTGCAGATTTCCTTTGCAAGCTTGCTTGGTTGACCAAAAAGTGCGTATGCGTTTTTTCCTGAATATATTCAGGAAAAAACGCATACGCCCTTTTTGGCCAAGTGCATCATTGTGGACGTTCTGCCTCTTTTCCTATGCTTTCAATGCAATTCCAGTCTACCTCCTGAAATCGGTTTCCTGCAATTCTGCCCCGCTTTCAAGTCCTCTTGGCAGCCTTACTTCAGTCTATTTTTGGACGATAGCTGTCACTTATAACTCTGCAGGTTTGTGAATTACAGTACCCCTGAGCTCCTTTCTTCAACTCGCTTTCTTGTAACCTGGCCGCAACACCGCAGGATGGCTTCAGGCCCTAATCTGGTTCCGGCCCGGCATGCTGAGCTTTTGGTTAATTCCTCTTCCTGGTGGGAAATGACAGTTAAATTTGACCGTCCAGACACCTCCAGCTAGCCTCTCCTTGGTTCTCGCTATTCCTGTTCATCTTCCGCAGAAATTGCAAACTGGGCCAAACAGGAAGTTAAAGGGACTGACTCTCCAAGTCAGGAGAGTGTTAGTAAAGCGTCTGGAATGTTGCACCCGAGTACCAGGGGAGGAAAACTGAGACATATTTGAACACGTCTCCCGTTCACATGGTTGATCATACTCTGGGTTCCACATGCATGTTGTAGCTGAAGGAAGAATACCTTAAACCTGGAGAGTTGAGACCCGTGTAATGGGTACCATGCAATATGACTTCAAAGGGTCTTCATTTGCTCACCGAACCTCTCCAATCCTATCACTGCTGCGTTTATGCCCCTGTACACACGCTTGATTCTCTTTTGGAGACATAGCAATCCATAGGTTTTAAGATACTTACTAGTCAGGTACATTCTTAGGCGTTTAATATGGGGTTTTGAGTCCATTTCGTTGAGCAAGGAGTAGCTCTTGTCTATTCCATATTTGGCTTAAGGAACTTTATCTGTGCTCATTTCAATCTCTGGTTTTATGCAGCACCCCAACTCACCTTTCCCCTTAAGCAAGCATAAGGTGGTTTTCTAAATTTGAGAACCTGTTCTGTTTTGGAATGCAGTTCCTCTGTAGCCAAGTTTACATTCCATGTATTAGTGATATCTTATGATGTTTCTTTTTCTGTGTGACTTATTTCAGTTAGAATCATCGTACCTGAATCCACTCATTATGCTGCTACGGGCCTGATGACATAGATTTCATTGCTGAGTGATACTGCATTGTACGTAAGTACCACAAGTTCTTTATCCATTTTTCACTTTCTGTGATATTGAACTTGTACGGTAAACAAGGTTCTTGTAAACGGAGGCGTCCCAAACTTTGGGGTGGCTGTGTCTTTTTGATTTTAATTTCCCTAAGCTATTGGACCATAAGTGGAAGTGCCCTAGGCTCTGTTGCTTTGTTTTTTAGATGTTTCAGGAAACACCATACACTTCTCCCGAGTGTCTGTTGGCAATTTACATCCCGCCCATCAGCATAACAAGGCTCCCAGTTCTCCATGGCCTGTCCTGCCTTTCTGGATTTTACACTTTTTTCAGATGGCCCTTTTGACCGGGGAGAAGTGAGACTTCATTGTAGTGCAGATTTCCTTTGCAAGCTTGCTTGGTGGGCCAAAAAGGGCGTATGCGTTTTTTCCTGAATATATTCAGGAAAAAACGCATACGCCCTTTTTGGCCAAGTGCATCATTGTGGACGTTCTGCCTCTTTTCCTATGCTTTCAATGCAATTCCAGTCTACCTCCTGAAATCGGTTTCCTGCAATTCTGCCCCGCTTTCAAGTCCTCTTGGCAGCCTTACTTCAGTCTATTTTTGGACGATAGCTGTCATTTATAACTCTGCAGGTTTGTGAATTACAGTGCCCCTGAGCTCCTTTCTTCAACTCGCTTTCTTGTGACCTGGCCGCAACACCGCAGGATGGCTTCAGGCCCTAATCTGGTTCCGGCCCGGCATGCTGAGCCTTTGGTTAATTCCTCTTCCTGGTGGGAAATGAGAGTTAAATTTGCCCGTCCAGACACCTCCAGCTATCCTCTCATTGGTTCTCGCTATTCCTGTTCATCTTCCGCAGAAATTGCAAACTGGGCCAAACAGGAGGTTAAAGGCGCTGACTCTCCAAGTGGGGAGAGTGTTAGTAAAGCGTCTGGAATGTTGCACCCGAGTACCAGGGGAGGAAAACTGAGACATATTTGAACACGTCTCCCAATCACATGGTTGATCATACTCTAGGTTCCACATGCATGTTTCAACTGAAGGAAGAATACCTTAAACCTGGGTAGTTGAAACCCGTGGAATGGGTACCATGCAATATGACTTCAAAGGGTCTTCATTGGCTCACCGAACCTCTCCAATCCTATCACTGCTGCGTTTATGCCCCTGTACACACGCTTGATTCTCTTTCGGAGACATAGCAATCCATAGGTTTTAAGATACTTACTAGTCAGGTACATTCTTAGGCGTTTAATATGGTGTTTTGAGTCCATTTCGTTGAGCAAGGAGTAGCTCTTGTCTATTCCATATTTGGCTTAAGGAACTTTATCTGTGCTCATTTCAATCTCTGGTTTTATGCAGCACCCCAACTCACCTTTACCCTTAAGCAAGCATAAGTTGGTTTTCTAAATTTGAGACCCTGTTCTGTTCTGTAATTCAGTTCCTGTGTAGCCAAGTTTACATTCCGTGTATTACTGATATCTTATGATGTTTCTTTTTCTGTGTGACTTATTTCAGTTAGAATCATCATACCTGAATCCACTCATTGTGCTGCTAAGGGCCTGATGACATAGATTTCATTGCTGAGTGATATTGCTTTGTAAGTGAATACCACAACTTCTTTATCCATTTTTCACTTTCTGCGATGTTGAACTTGTACTGTAAACGAGGTTCTTGTAAACAGAGCCGTTCCAAACTTTGGGGTGTCTGTGTCTTTTTGATTTTAATTTCCCTAAGCTATAGGACCATAAGTGGAAGTGCCCTAGGCTCTGTTGCTTTGTTTTTTAGATGTTTCAGGAAACACCATACACTTCTCCCAAGTGTCTGTTGGCAATTTACATCCCGCCCATCAGCATAACAAGGCTCCCAGTTCTCCATGGCCTGTCCTGCCTTTCTGGATTTTACACTTTTTTCAGATGGCCCTTTTGACCGGGGGGAAGTGAGACTTCATTGTAGTGCAGATTTCCTTTGCAAGCTTGCTTGGTTGGCCAAAAAGGGCGTATGCGTTTTTTCCTGAATATATTCAGGAAAAAACGCATACGCCCTTTTTGGCCAAGTGCATCATTGTGGACGTTCTGCCTCTTTTCCTATGCTTTCAATGCAATTCCAGTCTACCTCCTGAAATCGGTTTCCTGCAATTCTGCCCTGCTTTCAAGTCCTCTTGGCAGCCTTACTTCAGTATATTTTTGGACGATAGCTGTCATTTATAACTCTGCAGGTTTGTGAATTACAGTGCCCCTGAGCTCCTTTCTTCAACTCGCTTTCTTGTGACCTGGCCGCAACACCGCAGGATGGCTTCAGGCCCTAATCTGGTTCTGGCACGGCACGCTGAGCCTTTGGTTAATTCCTCTTCCTGGTGGGAAATGAGAGTTAAATTTGCCCGTCCAGACACCTCCAGCTAGTCTCTCATTGGTTCTCGCTATTCCTGTTCATCTTCCGCAGAAATTGCAAACTGGGCCAAACAGGAGGTTAAAGGCACTGACTCTCCAAGTCGGGAGAGTGTTAGTAAAGCGTCTGGAATGTTGCACCTGAGTACCAGGGTACGAAAACTGAGACATATTTGAACACGTCTCCCGATCACATGGTTGATCATACTCTAGGTTCCACATGCATGTTTTAGCTGAAGGAAGAATACCTTAAACCTGGGTAGTTGAAACCCGTGGAATGGGTACCATGCAGTATGACTTCAAAGGGTCTTCATTTGCTCACCGAACCTCTGCATTCCTATCACTGCTGCGTTTATGCCCCTGTACACATGCTTGATTCTCTTTCGGAGACATAGCAATCCATAGGTTTTAAGATACTTACTAGTCAGGTACATTCTTAGGCGTTTAATATGCGGTGTTGAGTCCATTTCGTTGAGCAAGGAGTAGCTCTTGTCTATTCCATATTTGGCTTAAGGAACTTTATCTGTGCTCATTTCAATCTCTGGTTTTATGCAGCACCCCAACTCACCTTTACCCTTAAGCAAGCATAAGTTGGTTTTCTAAATTTGAGACCCTGTTCTGTTCTGTAATTCAGTTCCTGTGTAGCCAAGTTTACATTCCGTGTATTACTGATATCTTATGATGTTTCTTTTTCTGTGTGACTTATTTCAGTTAGAATCATCATACCTGAATCCACTCATTGTGCTGCTAAGGGCCTGATGACATAGATTTCATTGCTGAGTGATATTGCTTTGTAAGTGAATACCACAACTTCTTTATCCATTTTTCACTTTCTGCGATGTTGAACTTGTACTGTAAACGAGGTTCTTGTAAACAGAGCCGTTCCAAACTTTGGGGTGGCTGTGTCTTTTTGATTTTAATTTCCCTAAGCTATAGGACCATAAGTGGAAATGCCCTAGGCTCTGTTGCTTTGTTTTTTAGATGTTTCAGGAAACACCATACACTTCTCCCAAGTGTCTGTTGGCAATTTACATCCCGCCCATCAGCATAACAAGGCTCCCAGTTCTCCATGGCCTGTCCTGCCTTTCTGGATTTTACACTTTTTTCAGATGGCCCTTTTGACCGGGGGGAAGTGAGACTTCATTGTAGTGCAGATTTCCTTTGCAAGCTTGCTTGGTTGGCCAAAAAGGGTGTATGCGTTTTTTCCTGAATATATTCAGGAAAAAACGCATACGCCCTTTTTGGCCAAGTGCAACATTGTGGACGTTCTGCCTCTTTTCCTATGCTTTCAATGCAATTCCAGTCTACCTCCTGAAATCGGTTTCCTGCAATTCTGCCCTGCTTTCAAGTCCTCTTGGCAGCCTTACTTCAGTCTATTTTTGGACGATAGCTGTCATTTATAACTCTGCAGGTTTGTGAATTACAGTGCCCCTGAGCTCCTTTCTTCAACTCGCTTTCTTGTGACCTGGCCGCAACACCGCAGGATGGCTTCAGGCCCTAATCTGGTTCTGGCACGGCACGCTGAGCCTTTGGTTAATTCCTCTTCCTGGTGGGAAATGAGAGTTAAATTTGCCCGTCCAGACACCTCCAGCTAGTCTCTCATTGGTTCTCGCTATTCCTGTTCATCTTCCGCAGAAATTGCAAACTGAGCCAAACAGGAGGTTAAAGGCACTGACTCTCCAAGTCGGGAGAGTGTTAGTAAAGTGTCTGGAATGTTGCACCTGAGTACCAGGGTACGAAAACTGAGACATATTTGAACACGTCTCCCGATCACATGGTTGATCATACTCTAGGTTCCACATGCATGTTTTAGCTGAAGGAAGAATACCTTAAACCTGGGTAGTTGAAACCCGTGGAATGGGTACCATGCAATATGACTTCAAAGGGTCTTCATTTGCTCACCGAACCTCTGCAGTCCTATCACTGCTGCGTTTATGCCCCTGTACACATGCTTGATTCTCTTTCGGAGACATAGCAATCCATAGGTTTTAAGATACTTACTAGTCAGGTACATTCTTAGGCGTTTAATATGCGGTGTTGAGTCCATTTCGTTGAGCAAGGAGTAGCTCTTGTCTATTCCATATTTGGCTTAAGGAACTTTATCTGTGCTCATTTCAATCTCTGGTTTTATGCAGCACCCCAACTCACCTTTACCCTTAAGCAAGCATAAGTTGGTTTTCTAAATTTGAGACCCTGTTCTGTTCTGTAATTCAGTTCCTGTGTAGCCAAGTTTACATTCCGTGTATTACTGATATCTTATGATGTTTCTTTTTAGGTGTGACTTATTTCAGTTAGAATCATCATACCTGAATCCACTCATTGTGCTGCTAAGGGCCTGAGGACATAGATTTCATTGCTGAGTGATATTGCTTTGTAAGTAAATACCACAACTTCTTTATCCATTTTTCACTTTCTGCGATGTTGAACTTGTACTGTAAACGAGGTTCTTGTAAACAGAGCCGTTCCAAACTTTGGGGTGGCTGTGTCTTTTTTATTTTAATTTCCCTAAGCTATAGGACCATAAGTGGAAGTGCCCTAGGCTCTGTTGCTTTGTTTTTTAGATGTTTCAGGAAACACCATACACTTCTCCCCAGTGACTGTTGGCAATTTACATCCCGCCCATCAGCATAACAAGGCTCCCAGTTCTCAATGGCCTGTTGCCTTTCTGGATTTTACACTTTTTTCAGATGGCCCTTTTGACCGGGGGGAAGTGAGACTTCATTGTAGTGCAGATTTCCTTTGCAAGCTTGCTTGGTTGACCAAAAAGTGCGTATGCGTTTTTTCCTGAATATATTCAGGAAAAAACGCATACGCCCTTTTTGGCCAAGTGCATCATTGTGGACGTTCTGCCTCTTTTCCTATGCTTTCAATGCAATTCCAGTCTACCTCCTGAAATCGGTTTCCTGCAATTCTGCCCCGCTTTCAAGTCCTCTTGGCAGCCTTACTTCAGTCTATTTTTGGACGATAGCTGTCACTTATAACTCTGCAGGTTTGTGAATTACAGTACCCCTGAGCTCCTTTCTTCAACTCGCTTTCTTGTAACCTGGCCGCAACACCGCAGGATGGCTTCAGGCCCTAATCTGGTTCCGGCCCGGCATGCTGAGCTTTTGGTTAATTCCTCTTCCTGGTGGGAAATGACAGTTAAATTTGACCGTCCAGACACCTCCAGCTAGCCTCTCCTTGGTTCTCGCTATTCCTGTTCATCTTCCGCAGAAATTGCAAACTGGGCCAAACAGGAAGTTAAAGGGACTGACTCTCCAAGTCAGGAGAGTGTTAGTAAAGCGTCTGGAATGTTGCACCCGAGTACCAGGGGAGGAAAACTGAGACATATTTGAACACGTCTCCCGTTCACATGGTTGATCATACTCTGGGTTCCACATGCATGTTGTAGCTGAAGGAAGAATACCTTAAACCTGGAGAGTTGAGACCCGTGTAATGGGTACCATGCAATATGACTTCAAAGGGTCTTCATTTGCTCACCGAACCTCTCCAATCCTATCACTGCTGCGTTTATGCCCCTGTACACACGCTTGATTCTCTTTTGGAGACATAGCAATCCATAGGTTTTAAGATACTTACTAGTCAGGTACATTCTTAGGCGTTTAATATGGGGTTTTGAGTCCATTTCGTTGAGCAAGGAGTAGCTCTTGTCTATTCCATATTTGGCTTAAGGAACTTTATCTGTGCTCATTTCAATCTCTGGTTTTATGCAGCACCCCAACTCACCTTTCCCCTTAAGCAAGCATAAGGTGGTTTTCTAAATTTGAGAACCTGTTCTGTTTTGGAATGCAGTTCCTCTGTAGCCAAGTTTACATTCCATGTATTAGTGATATCTTATGATGTTTCTTTTTCTGTGTGACTTATTTCAGTTAGAATCATCGTACCTGAATCCACTCATTATGCTGCTACGGGCCTGATGACATAGATTTCATTGCTGAGTGATACTGCATTGTACGTAAGTACCACAAGTTCTTTATCCATTTTTCACTTTCTGTGATATTGAACTTGTACGGTAAACAAGGTTCTTGTAAACGGAGGCGTCCCAAACTTTGGGGTGGCTGTGTCTTTTTGATTTTAATTTCCCTAAGCTATTGGACCATAAGTGGAAGTGCCCTAGGCTCTGTTGCTTTGTTTTTTAGATGTTTCAGGAAACACCATACACTTCTCCCGAGTGTCTGTTGGCAATTTACATCCCGCCCATCAGCATAACAAGGCTCCCAGTTCTCCATGGCCTGTCCTGCCTTTCTGGATTTTACACTTTTTTCAGATGGCCCTTTTGACCGGGGAGAAGTGAGACTTCATTGTAGTGCAGATTTCCTTTGCAAGCTTGCTTGGTGGGCCAAAAAGGGCGTATGCGTTTTTTCCTGAATATATTCAGGAAAAAACGCATACGCCCTTTTTGGCCAAGTGCATCATTGTGGACGTTCTGCCTCTTTTCCTATGCTTTCAATGCAATTCCAGTCTACCTCCTGAAATCGGTTTCCTGCAATTCTGCCCCGCTTTCAAGTCCTCTTGGCAGCCTTACTTCAGTATATTTTTGGACGATAGCTGTCATTTATAACTCTGCAGGTTTGTGAATTACAGTGCCCCTGAGCTCCTTTCTTCAACTCGCTTTCTTTTGAGCTGGCCGCAACACCGCAGGATGTCCTCAGGCCCTAAACTGGTTCTAGCACGGCACGCTGAGCCTTTGGTTAATTCGTCTTCCTGGTGGGAAATGAGAGTTAAATTTGCCCATCCAGACACCTCCAGCTAGTCTCTCATTGGTTCTCGCTATTCCTGTTCATCTTCCACAGAAATTGCAAACTGGGCCAAACAGGAGGTTAAAGGGACTGACTCTCCAAGTGGGGAGAGTGTTAGTAAAGCGTCTGGAATGTTGCACCCGAGTACCAGGGGAGGAAAACTGAGACATATTTGAACACGTCTCCCATTCACATGGTTGATCATACTCTGGGTTCCACATGCATGTTTTAGCTGAAGGAAGAATACCTTAAACCTGGGTAGTTGAAACCCGTGGAATGGGTACCATGCAATATGACTACAAAGGGTCTTCATCTGCTCACCGAACCTCTCCAATCCTATCACTGCTGCGTTTATTCCCCTGTACACACGCTTGATTCTCTTTTGGAGACATAGCAATCCATAGGTTTTAAGATACTTACTAGTCAGGTACATTCTTAGGGGTTTAATATGGGGTTTTGAGTCCATTTCGTTGAGCAAGGAGTAGCTCTTGTCTATTCCATATTTGGCTTAAGGAACTTTATCTGTGCTCATTTCAATCTCTGGTTTTATGCAGCACCCCAACTCACCTTTCCCCTTAAGCAAGCATAAGTTGGTTTTCTAAATTTGAGACCCTGTTCTGTTTTGGAATGCAGTTCCTGTGTAGCCAAGGTTACATTCCGTGGATTAGTGATATCTTATGATGTTTCTTTTTCTGTGTGACTTATTTCAGTTAGAATCATCGTACCTGAATCCACTCATTATGCTGCTACGGGCCTGATGACATAGATTTCATTGCTGAGTGATACTGCATTGTACGTAAGTACCACAAGTTCTTTATCCATTTTTCACTTTCTGCGATGTTGAACTTGTACTGTAAACGAGGTTCTTGTAAACAGAGGCGTCCCAAACTTTGGGGTGGCTGTGTCTTTTTGATTTTAATTTCCCTAAGCTATAGGACCATAAGTGGAAGTGCCCTAGGTTCTGTTGCTTTGTTTTTTAGATGTTTCAGGAAACACCATACACTTCTCCCGAGTGGTTGTTGGCAATTTACATCCCGCCCATCAGCATAACAAGGCTCCCAGTTCTCCATGGCCTGTCCTGCCTTTCTGGATTTTACACTTTTTTCAGATGGCCCTTTTGACCGGGGGGAAGTGAGACTTCATTGTAGTGCAGATTTCCTTTGCAAGCTTGCTTGGTTGGCCAAAAAGGGCGTATGCGTTTTTTCCTGAATATATTCAGGAAAAAACGCATACGCCCTTTTTGGCCAAGTGCATCTTTGTGGACGTTCTGCCTCTTTTCCTATGCTTTCAATGCAATTCCAGTCTACCTCCTGAAATCGGTTTCCTGCAATTCTGCCCTGCTTTCAAGTCCTCTGGGCGGCCTTACTTCAGTCTATTTTTGGACGATAGCTGTCATTTATAACTCTGCAGGTTTGTGAATTACAGTGCCCCTGAGCTCCTTTCTTCAACTCGCTTTCTTGTGACCTGGCCGCAACACTGCAGGATGGCTTCAGGCCCTAATCTGGTTCCGGCCCGGCATGCTGAGCCTTTGGTTAATTCCTCTTCCTGGTGGGAAATGAGAGTTAAATTTGCCCGTCCAGACACCTCCAGCTAGCCTCTCATTGGTTCTCGCTATTCCTGTTCATCTTCCGCAGAAACTGCAAACTGGGCCAAACAGGAGGTTAAAGGGACTGACTCTCCAAGTGGGGAGAGTGTTAGTAAAGCGTCTGGAATGTTGCACCCGAGTACCAGGGGAGGAAAACTGAGACATATTTGAACACGTCTCCCGATCACAAGGTTGATCATACTCTGGGTTCCACATGCATGTTTTAGCTGAAAGAAGAATACCTAAAATCTGGGTAGTTGAAACCCGTGGAATGGGTACCATGCAATATGACTTCAAAGGGTCTTCATTTGCTCACCAAACCTCTCCAATCCTATCACTGCTGCGTTTATGCCCCTGTACACATGCTTGATTCACTTTCGGAGACATAGCAATCCATAGGTTTTACGATACTTACTAGTCAGGTACATTCTTAGGCGTTTAATATGCGGTGTTGAGTCCATTTCGTTGAGCAAGGAGTAGCTCTTGTCTATTCCATATTTGGCTTAAAGAACTTTATCTGTGCTCATTTCAATCTCTGGTTTTATGCAGCACCCCAACTCACCTTTACCCTTAAGCAAGCATAAGTTGGTTTTCTAAATTTGAGACCCTGTTCTGTTCTGTAATTCAGTTCCTGTGTAGCCAAGTTTCCATTCCGTGTATTACTGATATCTTATGATGTTTCTTTTTCTGTGTGACTTATTTCAGTTAGAATCATCATAACTGAATCCACTCATTGTGCTGCTAAGGGCCTGATGATATAGATTTCATTGCTGAGTGATATTGCTTTGTAAGTAAATACCACAACTTCTTTATCCATTTTTCACTTTCTGTGATGTTGAACTTGTACTGTAAACGAGGTTCTTGTAAACAGAGCCGTTCCAAACTTTGGGGTGGCTGTGTCTTTTTGATTTTAATTTCCCTAAGCTATAGGACCATAAGTGGAAGTGCCCTAGGTTCTGTTGCTTTGTTTATTAGATGTTTCAGGAAACACCATACACTTCTCCCAAGTGTCTGTTGGCAATTTACATCCCGCCCATCAGCATAACAAGGCTCCCAGTTCTCAATGGCCTGTTGCCTTTCTGGATTTTACACTTTTTTCAGATGGCCCTTTTGACCGGGGGGAAGTGAGACTTCATTGTAGTGCAGATTTCCTTTGCAAGCTTGCTTGGTTGGCCAAAAAGTGCGTATGCGTTTTTTCCTGAATATATTCAGGAAAAAACGCATACGCCCTTTTTGGCCAAGTGCATCATTGTGGACGTTCTGCCTCTTTTCCTATGCTTTCAATGCAATTCCAGTCTACCTCCTGAAATCGGTTTCCTGCAATTCTGCCCCGCTTTCAAGTCCTCTTGGCAGCCTTACTTCAGTCTATTTTTGGACGATAGCTGTCATTTATAACTCTGCAGGTTTGTGAATTACAGTGCCCCTGAGCTCCTTTCTTCAACTCGCTTTCTTTTGAGCTGGCCGCAACACCGCAGGATGGCTTCAGGCCCTAATCTGGTTCCGGCACGGCACGCTGAGCCTTTGGTTAATTCCTCTTCCTGGTGGGAAATGACAGTTAAATTTGCCCGTCCAGACACCTCCAGCTAGCCTCTCATTGGTTCTCGCTATTCCTGTTCATCTTCCGCAGAAACTGCAAACTGGGCCAAACAGGAGGTGAAAGGGACTGACTCTCCAAGTCGGGAGAGTGTTAGTAAAGCGTCTGGAATGTTGCACCCGAGTACCAGGGTACGAAAACTGAGACATATTTGAACACGTCTCCCGATCACATGGTTGATCATACTCTGGGTTCCACATGCATGTTTTAGCTGAAGGAAGAATACCTTAAACCTGGAGAGTTGAGACCCGTGTAATGGGTACCATGCAATATGACTTCAAAGGGTCTTCATTTGCTCACCGAACCTCTCCAATCCTATCACTGCTGCGTTTATGCCCCTGTACACACGCTTGATTCTGTTTTGGAGACATAGCAATCCATAGGTTTTAAGATACTTACTAGTCATGTACATTCTTAGGCGTTTAATATGGGGTTTTGAGTCCATTTCGTTGAGCAAGGACTAGCTCTTGTCTATTCCATATTTGGCTTAAGGAACTTTATCTGTGCTCATTTCAATCTCTGGTTTTATGCAGCACCCCAACTCACCTTTCCCCTTAAGCAAGCATAAGTTGGTTTTCTAAATTTGAGACCCTGTTCTGTTTTGGAATGCAGTTCCTGTGTAGCCAAGTTTACATTCCGTGTATTACTGATATCTTATGATGTTTCTTTTTCTGTGTGACTTATTTCAGTTAGAATCATCGTACCTGAATCCACTCATTATGCTGCTACGGGCCTGATTACATAGATTTCATTGCTGAGTGATACTGCATTGTACGTAAGTACCACAAGTTCTTTATCCATTTTTCACTTTCTGTGATATTGAACTTGTACGGTAAACGAGGTTCTTGTAAACAGAGGCGTCCCAAACTTTGGGGTGGCTGTGTCTTTTTTATTTTAATTTCCCTAAGCTATAGGACCATAAGTGGAAGTGCCCTAGGCTCTGTTGCTTTGTTTTTTAGATGTTTCAGGAAACACCATACACTTCTCCTGAGTGTCTGTTGGCAATTTACATCCCGCCCATCAGCATAACAAGGCTCCCAGTTCTCCATGGCCTGTCCTGCCTTTCTGGATTTTACACTTTTTTCAGATGGCCCTTTTGACCGGGGAGAAGTGAGACTTCATTGTAGTGCAGATTTCCTTTACAAGTTTGCTTGGTTGGCCAAAAATTGCATATGCGTTTTTTCCTGAATATAATCAGGAAAAAACGCATACGCCCTTGTTGGCCAAGTGCATCATTGTGGACGTTCTGCCTCTTTTCCTATGCTTTCAATGCTATTCCAGTCTACCTCCTGAAATCGGTTTCCTGCAATTCTGCCCCGCTTTCAAGTCCTCTTGGCAGCCATACGTCAGTATAGTTTTGGACGATAGCTGTCATTTATAACTCTGCAGGTTTGTGAATTACAGTGCCCCTGAGCTCCTTTCTTCAATTCGCTTTCTTGTGACCTGGTCGCAAAACCGCAGGATGTCTTCAGGCCCTAATCTGGTTCCGGCATGGCACGCTGAGCCTTTGGTTAATTCTTCTTCCTGGTGGGAAATGAGAGTTAAATTTGCCCATGCAGACACCTCCAGCTAGTCTCTCATTGGTTCTCGCTATTCCTGTTCATCTTCCACAGAAATTGCAAACTGGGCCAAACAGGAGGTTAAAGGGACTGACTCTCCAAGTGGGGAGAGTGTTAGTAAAGCATCTGGAATGTTGCACCCGAGTACCAGGGTACGAAAACTGAGACATATTTGAACACGTCTTCCGATCACATGGTTGATCATACTCTAGGTTCCACATGCATGTTTTAGCTGAAGGAAGAATACCTTAAACCTCGGTAGTTGAAACCTGTGGAATGGGTACCATGCAATATGACTTCAAAGGGTCTTCATTTGCTCATGAACCTCTCCAATCCTATCACTGCTGCGTTTATGCCCCTGTACACATCCTTGATTCTCTTTCGGAGACATAGCAATCCATAGGTTTTAAGATACTTACTAGTCAGGTACATTCTTAGGCGTTTAATATGCATTGTTGAGTCCATTTCGTTGAGCAAGGAGTAGCTCTTGTCTATTCCATATTTGGCTTAAGGAACTTTATCTGTGCTCATTTCAATCTCTGGTTTTATGCAGCACCCCAACTCACCTTTCCCCTTAAGCAAGCATAAGTTGGTTTTCTAAATTTGAGACCCTGTTCTGTTTTGGAATGCAGTTCCTGTGTAGCCAAGTTTACATTCCGTGTATTACTGATATCTTATGATGTTTCTTTTTCTGTGTGACTTATTTCAGTTAGAATCATCATACCTGAATCCACTCATTGTGCTGCTAAGGGCCTGATGACATAGATTTCTTTGCTGAGTGATATTGCTTTGTAAGTAAATACCACAACTTCTTTCTCCATTTTTCACTTTCTGCGATGTTGAACTTGTACTGTAAACGCGGTTCTTGTAAACAGAGGCGTCCCAAACTTTGGGGTGGCTGTGTCTTTTTGATTTTAATTTCCCTAAGCTATAGGACCATAAGTGGAAGTGCCCTAGGTTCTGTTGCTTTGTTCTTTAGATGTTTCAGGAAACACCATACACTTCTCCCGAGTGGTTGTTGGCAATTTACATCCCGCCCATCAGCATAACAAGGCTCCCAGTTCTCCATGGCCTGTCCTGCCTTTCTGGATTTTACACTTTTTTCAGATGGCCCTTTTGACCTGGGGGAAGTGAGACTTCATTGTAGTGCAGATTTCCTTTGCAAGCTTGCTTGGTTGGCCAAAAAGGGCGTATGCGTTTTTTCCTGAATATATTCAGGAAAAAACGCATACGCCCTTTTTGGCCAAGTGCATCATTGTGGACGTTCTGCCTCTTTTCCTATGCTTTCAATGCAATTCCAGTCTACCTCCTGAAATCGGTTTCCTGCAATTCTACCCCGCTTTCAAGTCCTCTTGGCAGCCTTACTTCAGTCTATTTTTGGACGATAGCTGTCATTTATAACTCTGCAGGTTTGTGAATTACAGTGCCCTGAGCTCCTTTCTTCAACTCGCTTTCTTGTGAGCTGGCCGCAACACCGCAGGATGGCTTCAGGCCCTAATCTGGTTCCGGCACGGCACGCTGAGCCTTTGGTTAATTCCTCTTCCTGGTGGGAAATGAGAGTTAAATTTGCCCGTCCAGACACCTGCAGCTAGTCTCTCATTGGTTCTCGCTATTCCTGTTCATCTTCCGCAGAAATTGCAAACTGGGCCAAACAGGAGGTTAAAGGGACTGACTCTCCAAGTCGGGAGAGTGTTATTAAAGCGTGTGGAATGTTGCACGCGAGTACCAGGGCACGAAAACTGAGACATATTTGAACACGACTCCCGATCACATGGTTGATCATACTCTAGGTTCCACATGCATGTTTTAGCTGAAGGAAGAATACCTTAAACCTGGGTAGTTGAAACCCGTGGAATGGGTACCATGCAATATGTCTTCAAAGGGTCTTCATTTGCTCACCGAACCTCTCCAATCCTATCACTGCTGCGTTTATGCCCCTGTACACATGCTTGATTCTCTTTCGGAGACATAGCAATCCATAGGTTTTAAGGTACTTACAAGTCAGGTACATTCTTAGGCGTTTAATATGCGGTGTTGAGTCCATTTCGTTGAGCAAGGAGTAGCTCTTGTCTATTCCATATTTGGCTTAAGGAACTTTATCTGTGCTCATTTCAATCTCTGGTTTTATGCAGCACCCCAACTCACCTTTACCCTTAAGCAAGCATAAGTTGGTTTTCTAAATTTGAGACCCTGTTCTGTTCTGTAATTCAGTTCCTGTGTAGCCAAGTTTACATTCCGTGTATTACTGATAACTTATGATGTTTCTTTTTCTGTGTGACTTATTTCAGTTAGAATCATCATACCTGAATCCACTCATTGTGCTGCTAAGGGCCTGATGACACAGATTTCATTGCTGAGTGATATTGCTTTGTAAGTAAATACCACAACTTCTTTCTCCATTTTTCACTTTCTGCGATGTTGAACTTGTACTGTAAACGAGGTTCTTGTAAACAGAGCCGTCCCAAACTTTGGGGTGGCTGTGTCTTTTTGATGTTAATTTCCCTAAGCTATAGGACCATAAGTGGAAGTGCCCTAGGCTCTGTTGCTTTGTTTTTTAGATGTTTCAGGAAACACCATACACTTCTCCAGAGTGGCTGTTGGCAATTTACATCCCGCCCATCAGCATAAGAACGCTCCCAGTTCTCCATGGCCTGTCGTGCCTTTATGGATTTTACACTTTTTTCAGATGGCCCTTTTGACCAGGTGGAAGTGAGACTTCATTGTAGTGCAGATTTCCTTTGCAAGCTTGCTTGGTTGGCCAAAAAGTGCGTATGCGTTTTTTCCTGAATATATTCAGGAAAAAACGCATACGCCCTTTTTGGCCAAGTGCATCATTGTCGATTTTCTGACTCTCTTCATATGCTTTCAATGCAATTCCAGTCTACCTCCTGAAATCGGTTTCCTGCAATTCTGCCTTGCTTTCAATTCCTCTTCATAGCCTTACCTCAATATATTTTTTAAAAATAGTTGGCCTTTATAACTCTGCAGGTTTTTGAATTGCAGTGGCCCTTAGCTCCATTTTTTAGCTCTTATTTTTGTGGTCTTGCCCCATAACCACAGGATTCCTTGAAGCCCTATTTTTCTTCTGGGGTACCTTGCTGTGCCTTTGGTTAATTCTTCTTACTGATGTGATATTAGAGTGACATGTGCCCATTGAAACCGCTACAGCTAGTTTCTCACTGGTTCCCCCTATTCCCATTCATCCTCTGCACTAACTGCAGACTGTGCGATACCAGAACTTAAAGGCATTGACTCCATGTGGGGATGTTGTTAGTAAAGCGGCTGGAATGTCGATCCGGAGCCCCAGGAGAGGAAAAATGAAGTGCGTTTTAGAAACCTTTCCCGATCATATGGTATACCAGTCGCTGGGTTTCCCAAGCATGGTTTAGCTGTAGGAAGATTCCCTTCAACCTGGAGTGTTGGGACCCTTGGAATGAGTAGCATGAAGTATTGCATTAAACTTTCGGCAGTTGCTCACCAAAGCTCACCAATCCTGTCAGCCCCAAGTGTCCAGCCTTATGTCTTATCCAGCTGTGGGTTTATATGTGGTCAATCCAGGTTGCATCACAGCCCCTGAGCGAATTTTGTAAGAATTTTTCTCTCTTTCATTGTTTCAGCGTTTTGTTTTTAAAATTTATTTCTATAATGGGGTTTAGCTCCTTTTCACTGCTGTGTTTGTGCCGCTCTGCACACACTTGATTCCCTTATGGAGATATATCAATACATGGGTTTTAAGATTCTTATTCCTCAGATATATTTCTCTGCGGTGTATAGGGTGTGTTGAGGCCTGTTCATTGAGCAAGGTGTAGATCTTGTCTAATACCTATTTGGTTTATTGAACGGTATCTGTGCTAATTTCAAACTCTGGTTTTATGCATCACCCCACCTCTCCTTTCCCCTTAAGCTGACATAAGTGTGTTTTCTAAATGTGAGACACTGTTCTGTTCTGTAATTCATTTCTTGTGCAGCCATATTTACCCTCCCTCTATAAGTGATATCTTATGATATGTTTCTTTTTCTGTTTGACTTATTTCAAGTAGTATTATCGGACCTAAATCCACTCTTTATCCTTCTACTAGCCTTATTACATTGATTTCATGGTGAAGAGATATTCCATTGTACATAAGTACCACATCTTCTTTATCCATTGTTCTCTTTCCTGGGATATTTAAGGTGTACTGAAGTTGAGGTTCTTGTAAACAGAGTAGCCCTAAACTGTGGTGTGCTTGTGTCTTGTTGATTTTTAGACTTCCCTAGATATACTCCCATGATTGGAAGTGTCCTATGCTCTGTAGCTCTGTTTTTTAGATGATTTAGGAACCACCATACACTTCTCCAGAGTGGCTCTCGGCAGTTCACACACTGCCCATCAGCGTATAAAGGCTCCCTGTTCTCCATGGCCTGTCCTGCATTTCTGGTTTTTACAATTTTTTAGGATGGCCCTTTTGACCAGTGGGAAGTGAGACTTCTTTGTTGTGCACATTTGCATTGCTTGCTTGCTTCGTTGCCCATAAAGTGCGTATGCGTTTTTTCCTGGATATAATCAGGAAAAAACGCATACGCCCTTTTGGGCCAACTGCATCATTGTCGAAATTCTGCCGCTTTTCATGTGCGTTAAAGACGAGTCCAATCTATCTCTTGAAATCTGTTTCTTGCAATTCTGTCTTGCATTCAGATCCTCTTCTTTGCCTTACCTCAACATATTTTTGGACGTTAGTTTTCATTTATAACTCTGCAGGTTTGTGAATTGCAGTGACCCTGAGCTCCATTTTTTAAGTTGCTCTTTTGTGAGCTGGCCTCAAACCCGCAGGATTGCTTCAGGCCCTATTTTGGCTCCGGCGAGGCAGGCTGAGCCTTTCTTTAATTCTTATTCTTAATGGGAAATTAGAGTGATATGTGCCCGTCCAAACCCCTACAACTCTTCTCTCATTGGTTCCCCCTCTTCCCGTTCATCCTCCTCACAATTTGCAAAATGTGTGAAACAGAAGTTTAAATGTGCTGATTCTCCAAGTGGGGAGATTCTAAGTAGCGTGGCTGGAATGGTGAACAGGAGCACCAGGAGAGGATAAATGAGGTGCATTTTAGACACATCTCCCGATCACATGGTGTACAGTCCTCTGGGTTTTCCATGCATGTTTTAGCTGTAGGAAGATCCCTTGAACCTGCAGATTTGGGACCCATTGAATGGGTACCAGGTAGTATTACTTTAAAGGGTGTGCATTTCCTCACCCAACCTCACATTTCTCTTAGCGCAAACAGTTTCCAGCCTTATGTCTCATCCTGCTGTGGGTCTAGGTGTGTTCAATCCATGTTGCATCACCGTCCCTGAGGAAAAGTTGTAAGAGGTTTTCTCTGTCTCTCTGTCGTTTATTTTTTTCAATTTATTACTATATTGGTTACAGCTGATTTTCAAAGCTCTGTTTCTTGCTGCTGTACATCCACTTGATTCACGTACAGAGAGACATCAATAAATTCTTTTTCAGATTCTTACCAGTCGTATATATTCTTTTCCGGTGACTTGAGTGTGCTGAGTGCAGTTCTTTTAGCTACCGTGTAGGCCTTGTTGATTATCAGTTTGGTATTTGGAATGGTATCTTTGCTAATTTCAACCTCCTGGATGATGCCTCACCCTTCCCCACCTTTCCCGTTTAGCAGCCTTATGCGTGTTTTCTACATATTTGACTATGTTTTTGTTTTGTAATTTATTTCATGTGTAGCCATTTTGGATTCCACCTTTAAGTGATATCTTATGATATGTGTCTTTTTCTTTTTGAATTCTGTCACTTAGAATGATCATACGTAACTCCTCCGGAGTTGTTACAACTGGCCATATTTCATTGATTTCCAGGCTGAATAATATTCCACTCTACCTAAGTACCACATCTCTATCCATTTTTTCCCTCCAGAGACATTGAAGTTATATCCTAGTCGAGGATCTTTTAAACAGAGAGGGGGTAAACATTGGGGTGCCTGTGTCCTCTCGATTTTTGTTTTTCCCAAGATATACGCCCATGAGTGCAAGTGCCCTATGCTCTGTAGCTCATTTTTTAGATGCTTTAGTAAACACAATACACTTCTCCAGAATGGCCGTTGGCAATATACATTTCCACTATAAGTCTCACAGGGCTCCCTCTTCTCGTTGCCCTGTCCTGCATTTCTGTTGTTTACGCTTTATGAGGATGGCTCTTCTGACTGATGCGAAGTGATATCTTTTGTGGTATTGACTTCCAGTGCCCACCTGTTTGGTTGGCTAAAAAAGTGTATGCCCTTTTCTTGAATATATACAGAAAAGAACGCATACACCCTTTTTGGCCAACTGCAATGTTGGCAATGTCCAGCTCCTTTTCTTGTGCTTAATGGCGAGTCCTTTCTACCTCCTCAAATCCCTTTCCTGCCATTCTCCCTTGCTTACAAGTCCTTTTCTCTGACTTTCCTCAAGACATTTTTCAGTGATGGATATTTTCAACTCTGCAGTTTTGTGAATTTTACTGCCCCTGAGTTCCATTGTTCAACTCGTGTTTATGGGAACTGGCCACAAAGCAGCGGGATTTCCTCAAGCCCTATACTGTTTCCATGGGCAACCCTAGCCTTTGGTCAATTCGTCTTCCTGATTGGAAATTAGAGTGACATGTGCCTGTCTGAACACCTAGGACTTGTCTCTCATTGTTCCTCATCCTTCCGCTTCATCCTCTGGACAAATTCCAAACTGTACGCAACAGGATGTTGACAGTGCTGACATCTCCAAGTGGGGAGACTGTTAGTAAAGACGCTGGAGGGGTGAACCCGAGCACCAGGAGATGAGGAGATGAGATGCCTTTTCCAAACTCTTCCCGATCAGACGGTATACCATCCTCTGGGTGTGACAGACATGTTTTAGCAGTAGGAAGAGTCCCATTCATGTAAGGAGAACACCAGGGCTTTTTCAAAATCAGTGTCTCCCCGAAACCCAAACTGGGGAAGTTTTTAAGCTACGGCTACACATATGTTCATTAAGGGCCTTGGAAAGTAGGCAGAGTCCAAACTTTAGATGATTGAAGTCTTCAGGGTCAGAAGCACTCACCACCAGCTTCCCTTAGGCTACACTTTAACTGTCATTGATAGATGATGTCAATAAAAATATCTATTCTTTTTCAGATTATTTCCCCTTATAGGTTATTGCAAAATGTTGAGTGTAGTTCCCTGTGCTATACAGTAGTTCCTTGTTGATGATCTATTTTATACATAGCAGTGTGTATGTGTTCATTCCAAACTGTTAATTTATCCCTCCTCCCACCTTTCCCCTTTGGTAATAATAAATTATAAGATTTTATACTTCTCAGAAATGGGGGAGCTGAAAGAGAGGTATCATTTTCAATGGAAAAGCATTTAAAACAAGATTGAAGGTTTAACCAAGATTATTAGATGTACATCCTTGGAAAGAAATCACTTCGTTTCTCTAATATTGACCTGACAAATAAGACAAACCTTTTCACTGAACTTGCTTATAAAAAGTGATGGAAATATCAAATGGAAGTGTTAAAAACATCTTATTTTACCCGAGCCTTATACACTGTTCTATGTTAACTACAGTTTGGCTCACACATCTGTTCATTGAGGTTACAATAGTCTCAATTTCTGTTACTGATCCTCCAGAGTGGACCCCAACAAGTGTCCCCCTGCCCAGTGTCATTGGGGCCAACAGATCGAGACTGAGTTTGGTTCACAAGCAAAGGAAACTTTATATTTTGATCAGAGAATGGAGAGGTGAGAGCATGCACTACCCCGTGGGCTGTGGGCTGGGCTGCTGTGTAGAGATCCTGTCAGAGTCAGTGGGAGGGAGGGAGGCGGCGGAGCTCTCGAGGGCCGGGTTGGCTGTAGCTCAGGCTCTATATCGTGGAGTCTGCACTGGGCCCCAGGAGCTGAGGTGTCGACCCAGCCATTCTGCACTAGGAAATCTGGTCTGAAGTGCCGGGTGTGGAACCTCTGCATGCGGGACCCTAGGAGCACGTGAAATTAGACAAAGCACAAAGGATAAAAAAGGTTAGACTTGACTTTATTGCCCAGATTCTATTTTTATCTCCCAGGGATTTTTAATGGGCTTTGCTGGAGACAAACCCCTCCTCTGCCTTTTGTCCCGTTCCTCATTCTTGGAGTGCTGAGGGTGCAGACCCTTCTTCTGTAACTGCTGAGTGCTGAGTTGGGAGCCCTCATACCCTGGGGCGAGGGTCAGAGCTTCTCCCCAGCAGCCTCCCGGTGACGTTGATTGTCCCCAGGACCCCTGCCTCCCTGCTCGTCCACCTGAGCACCAGCATTGGAAGTGTTATAGATTCTAATGACCTTTAAGGGTCCAGGAAAGAGATGTGCAGAGACGCTGTGGGGGCCGGTTTCACCCCGCCCCACATTTGTTCGGCCACCTTAGGCTGACCGTCTCTGCCAGCCTAGATGCTCTGACCAGTAGTCTGCGCTTTCTTTAATTAGGCCCCTGAATTAACGTACAAACAGCACCAGGTGTCAGAGCCCTGCCCGCTCAACTCCCAGACAGTCCAGGGTCAGTGGTGATCAAGGACCATGATGGCTACTGAGTCAACAGCCTTTTGAAGTAAACAGGAGTCCAGCCGGTCTTATTGGCCACCATCATCACGGTGTCTGTAGGCTTTTCTATGGTGACAGTGTGGTATACTGTTCCCCCGCCAAGATTATTAGCTCCCCTCTGGGTGCAGTAAGTCCTGCAAGCAGTAGTCTACTCTTTTGGGACACACTCTTGTTGTTTTATGAGAGAAACTCCAGGTCAAGTGATGTTCACACGAGTCGTCATGGTGCCCTGTTGCCCCCGGTTATCTCTCTGGATGTTGGAGTTGGAGGGCCTCCTCACTCAAGGTCGGTGTGCCCACGGAGCGAACCCTGCAACTTCAGGGCATGGTTGGTGGTTAGGATCACCACGTGGGGTCCTTTTCCCTTAGGAGGGAGGTGGCCTTTTGGGCTGCTGATTTCCAGGTTTTTAGATACCGCCAGTATCTTGGCCAGATGTGGCAGTGGGCCAAGCCCCTTAGTGACCGTAGTTTATCCTACCTGGATGGCATTCTTGCATTGTTCCATTTCAAGTGGTCCCAGTTTTTGCACTAATTCTCCAATGGCGATTCACCTTTCACCGGGAATGTAAAGGTCAAAGGGTTTAGCTAAATTAGGGAGTTCCAGGGCAAGGGTCTGAATTGACTGCTCTTTCCATTCTTGAAAGGCCACTTCTGGATTCTATTCAAAAGGATCATCATCTTTTCCTTTCAGTGTTTCATATAGAGGCCCAGCTAGTAGACTGTAGTTAGGGATCCAGAAGCAGCAAACCCTGGCGTCCCCAGGAACCCCTAAGCTGTCTTCTAGTTTTAGAAAGGGGTAAGGCTGAAAATGGTTTCTTCCCTTTCCTGGGATGGGCTTCTCTGACCTTCTGTGAGAATGAAGCCCAGGCAGGTCACCGCAGTCTGTGATATTTGAGCTTTTTCTTGGACAACTTCTATCCTTTATTGGCTTGGTAGTTCAGAGGCCTCCTTAGTAGGGCTGGTGATCAGAATGTCGTCTGCATATTGAAGGAGGGTTTCCTTTTCCAGAGGTAGAACTTTTAGGTCTTTAGCTAAGCTTTCCCCAAAGATGGTGTGGGAATTTTTGCACCCTTGGGGCCAGACGGCCCGGAAGTATTGTTTTAGTTGTATGTTGAGTCCTGCCACTCACAAGCCAAAATTTCTTGTGACTCTGGGACTAATGGAATACAAAAGAAGGCATCATTGAAGACTAATACAGAATACCATGTCCTGGTGGTTGGTAGAATGACCAGCAGGGTGTAGGAATTAGGAGCAACTGGAGGTATATCCTCGGTGGCTTCACTGACTGTCCTGACATCCTTTACCAGGTCCCCAGCGGCCCATGGGGCTCTCGTGGTCAGAACAATCCCAGAATATGGAGCTCACCTGGGCAGGTACCCCACCCCCACCCCAGCCCACGGGGCTCTCGTGGTCAGGCCCCTCCCAGGATACAGAGCTACCCTTGCAGGTACCGTGGCAGGGCTGGGCACACAGGAACCGTGCACATAGCCCTCATTGCAGAGCACCCCCAGCTCACCTGTCGCTCAGAGCTGACACAGAGCACCTCAGAGCAGGACTTGAACTAACAAACAGCAGCTGCGACAGGTCTGTGACCCTGGGCATCACTCCGTGAGGCCTCCCTCCACCTGGTCTTCCAGAGACTTCCACTGCACCCGGGGCACCAGGCCTCTGTCTCCAACCACCACCCACCCCTCCTCTCCCTGACTCCTGGGTTCCTCTCATTAGGAGAGGGTTTTCTTGAAGTTGTCTCCCACTCATGGGCCAGACAAAATGATTAGAAAACAAGCCAAAGCTGCAGCCCCTTGTCTATCCTGACTCTCAGGAGCCCACACCTGTTCCTTGGACCTGGCCGGTTCAGCAAGTTCCATTTTCTGCAACTGTGAGCCCCTGAGGGGTGATGATTGGCTGACCTGGGCAGCCTTACCGTGCCGGCCAGCCCTCCCCAGGTGTGCCTGGGTTGAGATCAATATAAATACCACTCCAGGCAGCAAGAGCCCCTGCAGCCGTGCCTGACGCCATTTTCTCTGCCCTGTCAGCAGTCTCGGGGCTGGGCTGGTGGGAGGGAGTGAGAGGCCACGGCTTTGTGGGTGGCCCAGTGTGAGTGGGGCTCTGCTGGACTTTCTGCAGCAGTTGCCAGGCTGCCACCTGCTAAAGAAGAGGGTGTGTCACCCATACCTGCTGCTGGAATTTCTCCCTGGGCAGAGGTGAGGAAGGAAAAAAGCAGTGGGGGCAGGGACAGGACGGGTATCTCAGGCAGGGAAATGGAAATCTTCCAGAAGAGCACCCAGGGCCAGGACCATCCTGGCTGGCCTGCAGGCACCAAGTCGGCCGGCATGCTGTCACTCGTGTGGCTCTATGGCCCTTCCTCTAGGCTTTCAAGTCCTTGTATATATTCAGGTGTTTTACCTGGGACGGGTGGGAATAGTTCAGCAGCAACTGGCCTGGGGCTCAGCTCACGTTTACTCACAGATGCCTCGGCACGGTGCCCCAGCTTTGCAATGAGGACGCTTGTTGCGTGGGGGCTGCTGGCTGAATGGGAGACGATTCCCCACCACTGACCAACTTCAGAATTGTTTACAACTGGAGCAAGTGCCCTGATACGGTTTTCCTCTGTGTAACTGGTGGGTTCTGTGTATTTTTTCTCTTTTTCGTTTATGGTTCAAGGTAGATTTTATTCCTCTTTTTTGTATTTACAGATATAAGCATGGAAATAATTTATTCATATAAATACATGTATGTGCAGGGAATAATTGTTTTTTCTGTTTTATTTTTTAAATTTTACTTCTTTTTAATTTTGAATTTTATTTTATATTTTTATACAGCAGGTTCTTATTGGTTATCTATTTTATACATATAAATGTATACATGCCAATCCCAGTCTCTCAACTCCTCCCACCACCACCCCCCCAACAGCTTTCCCCCCTTGTTGTCCATACGTTTGTTGTCTACATCTGTTGCTCTATTTATGCCTTGCAAAATGGTTAATCTGTACAGTTTTTCTAGGTTCCACATATATGCATGAATATACAAGATTTGTTTTTCTCTTTCTGACTTACTTCACTCTGTATGACAGTCTCTAGATCCATCGACGTCTCTACAAATGACCCAATTTCATTCCTTTTCATGGCTTAGTAATATTCCATTTTATATATGTACCACAGCTTTATGCATTCGTCTGTCTGTGGGCATTTAGGTTGCTTCCATTACCTCGATATTGTAAATAGTGATGCAATGAACATTGCGGTGAATGACTCTTTTTGATTTATGGTTTTGTCTGGGTATATGTCCAGTACTGGGATGCTGTATCATATGGTAATTCTATTGTTAGTTTCTTAAGAAATTCCATATTGTTCTCCATAATGACTGTATCAATTTATATTCCCAACAATAGTGGAAGAGGGTTCCTTTTCTCCACACCCTTTCCAGCATTTTTTGTTTGTAGATTTTCAATGATGCCTATTCTACCAGGTGTGAGGTGATACCTCATTGTTGAACCCATTTCGTTGAGCAAGGGGTAGCTCTTGTCTATTCCATATTTGGCTTAAGGAACTTTATCTGTGCTCATTTCAATCTCTGGTTTTATGCAGCACCCCAACTCACCTTTCCCCTTAAGCAAGCATAAGTTGGTTTTCTAAATTTGAGACCCTGTTCTGTTCTGTAATTCAGTTCCTGTGTAGCCAAGTTTACATTCCGTGTATTACTGATATCTTATGATGTTTCTTTTTCTGTGTGACTTATTTCAGTTAGAATCATCATACCTGAATCCACTCATTGTGCTGCTAAGGGCCTGATGACACAGATTTCATTGCTGAGTGATATTGCTTTGTAAGTAAATACCACAACTTCTTTATCCATTTTTCACTTTCTGCAATGTTGAACTTGTACTGTAAACGACGTTCTTGTAAACAGAGCCTTTCCAAACTTTGGGGTGGCTGTGTCTTTTTTATTTTAATTTCCCTAAGCTATAGGACCATAAGTGGAAGTGCCCTAGGTTCTGTTGCTTTGTTTTTTAGATGTTTCAGGAAACACCATACACTTCTCCTGAGTGGTTGTTGGCAATTTACATCCCGCCTATCAGCATAACAAGGCTCCCAGTTCTCCATGGCCTGTCCTGCCTTTCTGGATTTTACACTTTTTTCAGATGGCCCTTTTGACCGGGGGGAAGTGAGACTTCATTGTAGTGCAGATTTCCTTTGCAAGCTTGCTTGGTTGGCCAAAAAGGGCGTATGCGTTTTTTCCTGAATATATTCAGGAAAAAACGCATACGCCCTTTTTGGCCAAGTGCATCATTGTGGACGTTCTGCCTCTTTTCCTATGCTTTCAATGCAATTCCAGTCTACCTCCTGAAATCGGTTTCCTGCAATTCTGCCCCGCTTTCAAGTCCTCTTGGCAGCCTTACTTCAGTCTATTTTTGGACGATAGCTGTCATTTATAACTCTGCAGGTTTGTGAATTACAGTGCCCCTGAGCTCCTTTCTTCAACTCGCTTTCTTGTGAGCTGGCCGAAACACCGCAGGATGGCTTCAGGCCCTAATCTGATTCCGGCACGGCACGCTGAGCCTTTGGTTAATTCCTCTTCCTGGTGGGAAATGAGAATTAAATTTGCCCGTCCAGACACCTCCAGCTAGCCTCTCATTGGTTCTCGCTATTCCTGTTCATCTTCCGCAGAAATTGCAAACTGGGCCAAACAGGAGGTTAAAGGGACTGACTCTCCAAGTCGGGAGAGTGTTAGTAAAGCGTCTGGAATGTTGCACCCGAGTACCAGGGGAGGAAAACTGAGACATATTTGAACACGTCTCCCGATCACATGGTTGATCATACTCTAGGTTCCACATGCATGTTTCAACTGAAGGAAGAATACCTTAAACCTGGGTAGTTGAAACCCGTGGAATGGGTACCATGCAATATGACTTCAAAGGGTCTTCATTTGCTCACCGAACCTCTCCAATCCTATCACTGCTGCGTTTGTGCCCCTGTACACATGGTTGATTCTCTTTCGGAGACATAGCAATCCATAGGTTTTAAGATACTTACTAGTCAGGTACATTCTTAGGCATTTAATATGCGGTGTTGAGTCCATTTCGTTGAGAAAGGAGTAGCTCTTGTCTATTCCATATTTGGCTTAAGGAACTTTATCTGTGCTCATTTCAATCTCTGGTTTTATGCAGCACCCCAACTCACCTTTACCCTTAAGCAAGCATAAGTTGGTTTTCTAAATTTGAGACCCTGTTCTGTTCTGTAATTCAGTTCCTGTGTAGCCAAGTTTCCATTCCGTGTATTACTGATATCTTATGATGTTTCTTTTTCTGTGTGACTTATTTCAGTTAGAATCATCATACCTGAATCCACTCATTGTGCTGCTAAGGGCCTGATGACACAGATTTCATTGCTGAGTGATATTGCTTTGTAAGTGAATACCACAACTTCTTTATCCATTTTTCACTTTCTGCAATGTTGAACTTGTACTGTAAACGAGGTTCTTGTAAACAGAGCCGTTCCAAACTTTGGGGTGGCTGTGTCTTTTTGATTTTAATTTCCCTAAGCTATAGGACCATAAGTGGAAGTGCCCTAGGCTCTGTTGCTTTGTTTTTTAGATATTTCAGGAAACACCATACACTTCTCCCGAGTGGTTGGTGGCAATTTACATCCCGCCCATCAGCATAACAAGGCTCCCAGTTCTCCATGGCCTGTCCTGCCTTTCTGGATTTTACACTTTTTTCAGATGGCCCTTTTGACCGGGGGGAAGTGAGAGTTCATTGTAGTGCAGATTTCCTTTGCAAGCTTGCTTGGTTGGCCAAAAAGGGCGTATGCGTTTTTTCCTGAATATATTCAGGAAAAAACGCATATGCCCTTTTTGGCCAAGTGCATCATTGTGGACGTTCTGCCTCTTTTCCTATGCTTTCAATGCAATTCCAATCTACCTCCTGAAATCGGTTTCCTGCAATTCTGCCCCGCTTTCAAGTCCTCTTGGCAGCCTTACTTCAGTCTATTTTTGGACGATAGCTGTCATTTATAACTCTGCAGGTTTGTGAATTACAGTGCCCCTGAGCTCCTTTCTTCAACTCGCTTTCTTTTGAGCTGGCCGCAACACCGCAGGATGGCTTCAGGCCCTAATCTGGTTCCGGCCCGGCATGCTGAGCCTTTGGTTAATTCCTCTTCCTGGTGGGAAATGAGAGTTAAATTTGCCCGTCCAGACACCTCCAGCTAGCCTCTCATTGGTTCTCGCTATTCCTGTTCATCTTCCGCAGAAATTGCAAACTGGGCCAAACAGGAGGTTAAAGGGACTGACTCTCCAAGTGGGGAGAGTGTTAGTAAAACGTCTGGAATGTTGCACCCGAGTACCAGGGGAGGAAAACTGAGACATATTTGAACACGACTCCCGTTCACATGGTTGATCATACTCTGGGTTCCACATGCATGTTTTAGCTGAAGGAAGAATACCTTAAACCTGGAGAGTTGAGACCCGTTGAATGGGTACCATGCAATATGACTTCAAAGGGTCTTCATTTGCTCACCGATCCTCTCCAATCCTATCACTGCTGCGTTTATGTCCCTGTACACACACTTGATTCTCTTTTGGAGACATAGCAATCCATAGGTTTTAAGATACTTACTAGTCAGGTACATTCTTAGGCGTTTAATATGTGGTTTTGAGTCCATTTCGTTGAGCAAGGAGTAGCTCTTGTCTATTCCATATTTGGCTTAAGGAACTTTATCTGTGCTCATTTCAATCTCTGGTTTTATGCAGCACCCCAACTCACCTTTCCCCTTAAGCAAGCATAAGTTGGTTTTCTAAATTTGAGACCCTGTTCTGATTTGGAATGCAGTTCCTGTGTAGCCAAGTTTACATTCCGTGTATTAGTGATATCTTATGATGTTTCTTTTTCTGTGTGACTTATTTCAGTTAGAATCATCATACCTGAATCCACTCATTATGCTGCTACGGGCCTGATGACATAGATTTCATTGCTGAGTGATACTGCATTGTACGTAAGTACCACAAGTTCTTTATCCATTTTTCACTTTCTGTGATATTGAACTTGTACGGTAAATGAGGTTCTTGTAAACGGAGGCGTCCCAAAGTTTGGGATGGCTGTGTCTTTTTGATTTTAATTTCCCTAAGCTATAGGACCATAAGTGGAAGTGCCCTAGGCTCTGTTGCTTTGTTTTTTAGATGTTTCAGGAAACACCATACACTTCTCCTGAGTGTCTGTTGGAAATTTACATCCCGCCCATCAGCATAACAAGGCTCCCTGTTCTCCATGGCCTGTCCTGCCTTTCTGGATTTTACACTTTTTTCAGATGGCCCTTTGGACCGGGGAAAAGTGAGACTTCATTGTAGTGCAGATTTCCTTTGCAAGTTTGCTTTGTTGGCCAAAAAGGGCGTATGCGTTTTTTCCTGAATATATTCAGGAAAAAACGCATACGCCCTTTTTGGCCAAGTGCATCATTGTGGACGTTCTGCCTCTTTTCCTATGCTTTCAATGCAATTCCAGTCTACCTCCTGAAATTGGTTTCCTGCAATTCTGCCCCACTTTCAAGTCCTCTTGGCAGCCTTACTTCAGTATATTTTTGGACGATAGCTGTCATTTATAACTCTGCAGGTTTGTGAATTACAGTGCCCCTGAGCTCCTTTCTTCAACTCGCTTTCTTTTGAGCTGGCCGCAACACTGCAGGATGGCTTCAGGCCCTAATCTGGTTCCGGCACGGCACGCTGAGCCTTTGGTTAATTGCTCTTCCTGGTGGGAAATGAGAGTTAAATTTGCCCGTCCAGACTCCTGCAGCTAGTCTCTAATTGGTTCTCGCTATTCCTGTTCATCTTCCGCAGAAATTGCAAACTGGGCCAAACAGGAGGTTAAAGGGACTGACTCTCCAAGTCGGGAGAGTGTTAGTAAAGCGTCTGGAATGTTGCACCTTAGTACCAGGGTACGAAAACTGAGACATATTTGAACACGTCTCCCAATCACATGGTTGATCATACTCTAGGTTCCACATGCATGTTTTAGCTGAAGGAAGAATACCTTAAACCTTGGTTAGTTGAAACCCGTGGAATGGGTACCATGCAATATGACTTCTAAGGGTCTTCATTTGCTCACCAAACCTCTCCAATCCTATCACTGCTGCGTTTATGCCCCTGTACACATGCTTGATTCTCTTTCGGAGACATAGCAATCCATAGGTTTTAAGATACTTACTAGTCAGGTACATTCTTAGGCGTTTAATATGCGGTGTTGAGTCCATTTCGTTGAGCAAGGAGTAGCTCTTGTCTATTCCATATTTGGCTTAAGGAACTTTATCTGTGCTCATTTCAATCTCTGGTTTTATGCAGCACCCCAACTCACCTTTCCCCTTAAGCAAGCATAAGTTGGTTTTCTAAATTTGAGACCCTGTTCTGTTCTGTAATTCAGTTCCTGTGTAGCCAAGTTTCCATTCCGTGTATTACTGATATCTTATGATGTTTCTTTTTCTGTGTGACTTATTTCAGTTAGAATCATCATACCTGAATCCACTCATTGTGCTGCTAAGGGCCTGATGACACAGATTTCATTGCTGAGTGATATTGCTTTGTAAGTAAATACCACAACTTCTTTCTCCATTTTTCACTTTCTGCGATGTTGAACTTGTACTGTAAACGAGGTTCTTGTAAACAGAGCCGTTCCAAACTTTGGGGTGGCTGTGTCTTTTTTATTTTAATTTCCCTAAGCTATAGGACCATAAGTGGAAGTGCCCTAAGTTCTGTTGCTTTGTTTTTTAGATGTTTCAGGAAACACCATACACTTCTCCGGAGTGGTTGTTGGCAATTTACATCCCGCCAATCAGCATAACAAGGCTCCCATTTCTCCATGGCCTGTCCTGCCTTTCTGGATTTTACACTTTTTTCAGATGGCCCTTTTGACCGGGGGGAAGTGAGACTTCATTGTAGTGCAGATTTCCTTTGCAAGCTTGCTTGGTTGGCCAAAAAGGGCGTATGCGTTTTTTCCTGAATATATTCAGGAAAAAACGCATACACCCTTTTTGGCCAAGTGCATCATTGTGGACGTTCTGCCTCTTTTCCTATGCTTTCAATGCAATTCCAGTCTACCTCCTGAAATCGGTTTCCTGCAATTCTGCCCCGCTTTCAAGTCCTCTTGGTAGCCTTACTTCAGTCTATTTTTGGACGATAGCTGTCATTTATAACTCTGCAGGTTTGTGAATTACAGTGCCCCTGAGCTCCTTTCTTCAACTCGCTTTCTTTTGAGCTGGCCGCAACACTGTAGGATGGCTTCAGGCCCTAATCTGGTTCCGGCACGGCATGCTGAGCCTTTGGTTAATTCCTCTTCCTGGTGGAAAATGAGAGTTAAATTTGCCCGTCCAGACTCCTGCAGCTAGTCTCTAATTGGTTCTCGCTATTCCTGTTCATCTTCCGCAGAAATTGCAAACTGGGCCAAACAGGAGTTTAAAGGGACTGATTCTCCAAGTCGGCAGAGTGTTAGTAAAGCGTCTGGAATGTTGCACCCTAGTACCAGGGTACGAAAACTGAGACATATTTGAACACGTCTCCCGATCACATGGTTGATCATACTCTAGGTTCCACATGCATGTTTTAGCTGAAGGAAGAATACCTTAAACCTGGGTAGTTGAAACCCGTGGAATGGGTACCATGCAATATGACTTCAAAGGGTCTTCATTTGCTCACCGAACCTCTCCAATCCTATCACTGCTGCGTTTATGCCCCTGTACACATGCTTGATTCTCTTTCGGAGACATAGCAAACCATAGGTTTTAAGATACTTACTAGTCAGGTACATTCTTAGGCGTTTAATATGCGGTGTTGAGTCCATTTCGTTGAGCAAGGAGTAGCTCTTGTCTATTCCATATTTGGCTTAATGAACTTTATCTGTGCTCATTTCAATCTCTGGTTTTATGCAGCACCCCAACTCACCTTTCCCCTTAAGCAAGCATAAGTTGGTTTTCTAAATTTGAGACCCTGTTCTGTTCTGTAATTCAGTTCCTGTGTAGCCAAGTTTACATTCCGTGTATTACTGATATCTTATGATGTTTCTTTTTCTGTGTGACTTATTTCAGTTAGAATCATCATACCTGAATCCACTCATTGTGATGCTAAGGGCCTGATGACATAGATTTCATTGCTGAGTGATATTGCTTTGTAAGTAAATACCACAACTTCTTTATCCATTTTTCACTTTCTGCGATGTTGAACTTGTACTGTAAACGAGGTTCTTGTAAACAGAGGCGTCCCAAACTTTGGGGTGGCTGTGTCTTTTTGATTTTAATTTCCCTAAGCTATAGGACCATAAGTGGAAGTGCCCTAGGCTGTGTTGCTTTGTTTTTTAGATGTTTCAGGAAACACCATACACTTCTCCCGAGTGGTTGTTGGCAATTTACATCCCGCCCGTCAGCATAACAAGGCTCCCAGTTCTCCATGGCCTGTCCTGCCTTTCTGGATTTTACACTTTTTTCAGATGGCCCTTTTGACCGGGGGGAAGTGAGACTTCATTGTAGTGCAGATTTCCTTTGCAAGTTTGCTTTGTTGGCCAAAAAGGGCGTATGCGTTTTTTCCTGAATATATTCAGGAAAAAACGCATACGCCCTTTTTGGCCAAGTGCATCATTGTGGACGTTCTGCCTCTTGTCCTATGCTTTCAATGCAATTCCAGTCTACCTCCTGAAATCGGTTTCCTGCAATTCTGCCCCGCTTTCAAGTCCTCTTGGCAGCCTTACTTCAGTATATTTTTGGATGATAGCTGTCATTTATAACTCTGCAGGTTTGTGAATTACAGTGCCCCTGAGCTCCTTTCTTCAACTCGCTTTCTTTTGAGCAGGCCGCAACACCGCAGGATGGCTTCAGGCCCTAATCTGGTTCCTGCACGGCACGCTGAGCCTTTGGTTATTTCCTCTTCCTGGTGGGAAATGAGAGTTAAATTTGCCCATCCAGACACCTCCAGCTAGTCTCTCATTGGTTCTCGCTATTCCTGTTCATCTTCCGCAGAAATTGCAAACTGGGCCAAACAGGAGGTTAAAGGGACTGACTCTCCAAGTGGGGAGAGTGTTAGTAAAGCGTCTGGAATGTTGCACCCGAGTACCAGGGTACGAAAACTGAGACATATTTGAACACGTCTCCCGATCACATGGTTGATCATACTCTAGGTTCCACATGCATGTTTTAGCTGAAGGAATAATACCTTAAACCTGGGTAGTTGAAACCCGTGGAATGGGTACCATGCAATATGACTTCAAAGGGTCTTCATTTGCTCACGAACCTCTCCAATCCTATCACTGCTGCGTTTATGCCCCTGTACACATGCTTGATTCTCTTTCGGAGACATAGCAATCCATAGGTTTTAAGATACTTACTAGTCAGGTACATTCTTAGGCGTTTAATATGCGGTGTTGAGTCCATTTCATTGAGCAAGGAGTAGCTCTTGTCTATTCCATATTTGGCTTAAGGAACTTTATCTGTGCTCATTTCAATCTCTGGTTTTATGCAGCACCCCAACTCACCTTTACCCTTAGGCAAGCATAAGTTGGTTTTCTAAATTTGAGACCCTGTTCTGTTTTGGAATTCAGTTCCTGTGTAGCCAAGTTTACATTCCGTGTATTAGTGATATCTTATGATGTTTCTTTTTCTGTGTGACTTATTTCAGTTAGAATCATCGTACCTGAATCCACTCATTATGCTGCTAGGGTCCTGATGACATAGATTTCATTGCTGAGTGATACTGCATTGTACGTAAGTACCACAAGTTCTTTATCCATTTTTCACTTTCTGTGATATTGAACTTGTACGGTAAACGAGGTTCTTGTAAACGGAGGCGTGCCAAACTTTGGGGTGGCTGTGTCTTTTTGATTTTAATTTCCCTAAGCTATAGGACCATAAGTGGCAGTGCCCTAGGCTCTGTTGCTTTGTTTTTTAGATGTTTCAGGAAACACCATACACTTTTCCCGAGTGTCTTTTGGCAATACACATCCCGCCCATCAGCATAACAAGGCTCCCAGTTCTCCATGGCCTGTCCTGCCTTTCTGGATTTTACACTTTTTTCAGATGGCCCTTTTGACCGGGGGGAAGTGAGACTTCATTGTAGTGCAGATTTCCTTTGCAAGCTTGCTTGGTTGGCCAAAAAGGACGTATGCGTTTTTTCCTGAATATATTCAGGAAAAAACGCATACGCCCTTTTTGGCCAAGTGCATCATTGTGGACGTTCTGCCTCTTTTCCTATGCTTTCAATGCAATTCCAGTCTACCTCCTGAAATCGGTTTCCTGCAATTCTGCCCCGCTTTCAAGTCCTCTTGGCAGCCTTACTTCAGTCTATTTTTGGACGATAGCTGTCATTTATAACTCTGCAGGTTTGTGAATTACAGTGCCCCTGAGTTCCTTTCTTCAACTCGCTTTCTTTTGAGCTGGCCGCAACACCGCAGGATGGCTTCAGGCCCTAATCTGGTTCCGGCACGGCACGCTGAGCCTTTGGTTAATTCCTCTTCCTGGTGGGAAATGAGAGTTAAATTTGCCCGTCCAGACACCTCCAGCTAGTCTCTCATTGGTTCTCGCTATTCCTGTTCATCTTCCGCAGAAATTGCAAACTGGGCCAAACAGGAGGTTAAAGGGACTGACTCTCCAAGTCGGGAGAGTGTTAGTAAAGCGTCTGGAATGTTGCACCCGAGTACCAGGGTACGAAAACTGAGACATATTTGAACACGTCTCCCGATCACATGGTTGATCATACTCTAGGTTCCACATGCATGTTTTAGCTGAAGGAAGAATACCTTAAACCTGGGTAGTTGAAACCCGTTTAATGGGTACCATGCAATATGACTTCAAAGGGTCTTAATTTGCTCACCGAACCTCTCCAATCCTATCACTGCTGCGTTTATGCCCCTGTACACATGCTTGATTCTCTTTCGGAGACATAGCAATCCATAGGTTTTAAGATACTTACTAGTCAGGTACATTCTTAGGCGTTTAATATGCGGTGTTGAGTCCATTTCGTTGAGCAAGGAGTAGCTCTTGTCTATTCCATATTTGGCTTAAGGAACTTTATCTGTGCTCATTTCAATCTCTGGTTTTATGCAGCACCCCAACTCACCTTTACCCTTAAGCAAGCATAAGTTGGTTTTCTAAATTTGAGACCCTGTTCTGTTCTGTAATTCAGTTCCTGTGTAGCCAAGTTTCCATTCCGTGTATTACTGATATCTTATGATGTTTCTTTTTCTGTGTGACTTATTTCAGTTAGAATCATCATACCTGAATCCACTCATTGTGCTGCTAAGGGCCTGATGACACAGATTTCATTGCTGAGTGATATTGCTTTGTAAGTAAATACCACAACTTCTTTATCCATTTTTCACTTTCTTCGATGTTGAACTTGTACTGTAAACGAGGTTCTTGTAAACAGAGCCGTTCCAAACTTTCGGGTGGCTGTGTCTTTTTGATTTTAATTTCCCTAAGCTATAGGACCATAAGTGGCAGTGCCCTAGGCTCTGTTGCTTTGTTTTTTAGATGTTTCAGGAAACACCATACACTTTTCCCGAGTGTCTTTTGGCAATACACATCCCGCCCATCAGCATAACAAGGCTCCCAGTTCTCCATGGCCTGTCCTGCCTTTCTGGATTTTACACTTTTTTCAGATGGCCCTTTTGACCGGGGGGAAGTGAGACTTCATTGTAGTGCAGATTTCCTTTGCAAGCTTGCTTGGTTGGCCAAAAAGGACGTATGCGTTTTTTCCTGAATATATTCAGGAAAAAACGCATACGCCCTTTTTGGCCAAGTGCATCATTGTGGACGTTCTGCCTCTTTTCCTATGCTTTCAATGCAATTCCAGTCTACCTCCTGAAATCGGTTTCCTGCAATTCTGCCCCGCTTTCAAGTCCTCTTGGCAGCCTTACTTCAGTCTATTTTTGGACGATAGCTGTCATTTATAACTCTGCAGGTTTGTGAATTACAGTGCCCCTGAGTTCCTTTCTTCAACTCGCTTTCTTTTGAGCTGGCCGCAACACCGCAGGATGGCTTCAGGCCCTAATCTGGTTCCGGCACGGCACGCTGAGCCTTTGGTTAATTCCTCTTCCTGGTGGGAAATGAGAGTTAAATTTGCCCGTCCAGACACCTCCAGCTAGTCTCTCATTGGTTCTCGCTATTCCTGTTCATCTTCCGCAGAAATTGCAAACTGGGCCAAACAGGAGGTTAAAGGGACTGACTCTCCAAGTCGGGAGAGTGTTAGTAAAGCGTCTGGAATGTTGCACCCGAGTACCAGGGTACGAAAACTGAGACATATTTGAACACGTCTCCCGATCACATGGTTGATCATACTCTAGGTTCCACATGCATGTTTTAGCTGAAGGAAGAATACCTTAAACCTGGGTAGTTGAAACCCGTTTAATGGGTACCATGCAATATGACTTCAAAGGGTCTTAATTTGCTCACCGAACCTCTCCAATCCTATCACTGCTGCGTTTATGCCGCTGTACACATGCTTGATTCTCTTTCGGAGACATAGCAATCCATAGGTTTTAAGATACTTACTAGTCAGGTACATTCTTAGGCGTTTAATATGCGGTGTTGAGTCCATTTCGTTGAGCAAGGAGTAGCTCTTGTCTATTCCATATTTGGCTTAAGGAACTTTATCTGTGCTCATTTCAATCTCTGGTTTTATGCAGCACCCCAACTCACCTTTACCCTTAAGCAAGCATAAGTTGGTTTTCTAAATTTGAGACCCTGTTCTGTTCTGTAATTCAGTTCCTGTGTAGCCAAGTTTCCATTCCGTGTATTACTGATATCTTATGATGTTTCTTTTTCTGTGTGACTTATTTCAGTTAGAATCATCATACCTGAATCCACTCATTGTGCTGCTAAGGGCCTGATGACACAGATTTCATTGCTGAGTGATATTGCTTTGTAAGTAAATACCACAACTTCTTTATCCATTTTTCACTTTCTTCGATGTTGAACTTGTACTGTAAACGAGGTTCTTGTAAACAGAGCCGTTCCAAACTTTCGGGTGGCTGTGTCTTTTTGATTTTAATTTCCCTAAGCTATAGGACCATAAGTGGCAGTGCCCTAGGCTCTGTTGCTTTGTTTTTTAGATGTTTCAGGAAACACCATACACTTTTCCCGAGTGTCTTTTGGCAATACACATCCCGCCCATCAGCATAACAAGGCTCCCAGTTCTCCATGGCCTGTCCTGCCTTTCTGGATTTTACACTTTTTTCAGATGGCCCTTTTGACCGGGGGGAAGTGAGACTTCATTGTAGTGCAGATTTCCTTTGCAAGCTTGCTTGGTTGGCCAAAAAGGACGTATGCGTTTTTTCCTGAATATATTCAGGAAAAAACGCATACGCCCTTTTTGGCCAAGTGCATCATTGTGGACGTTCTGCCTCTTTTCCTATGCTTTCAATGCAATTCCAGTCTACCTCCTGAAATCGGTTTCCTGCAATTCTGCCCCGCTTTCAAGTCCTCTTGGCAGCCTTACTTCAGTATATTTTTGGACGATAGCTGTCATTTATAACTCTGCAGGTTTGTGAATTACAGTGCCCCTGAGCTCCTTTCTTCAACTCGCTTTCTTGTGACTTGGCCGCAACACCGCAGGATGGCTTCAGGCCCTAATCTGGTTCCGGCACGGCACGCTGAGCCTTTGGTTAATTCCTCTTCCTGGTGGGAAATGAGAGTTAAATTTGCCCGTCCAGACACCTCCAGCTAGCCTCTCATTGGTTCTCGCTATTCCTGTTCATCTTCCGCAGAAATTGCAAACTGGACCAAACAGGAGGTTATAGGGACTGACTCTCCAAGTCGGGAGAGTGTTAGTAAAGCGTCTGGAATGTTGCACCCGAGTACCAGGGGGGGAAAACTGAGACATATTTGAACACGTCTCCCGTTCACATGGTTGATCATACTCTGGGTTCCACATGCATGTTTTAGCTGAAGGAAGAATACCTTAAACCTGGGTAGTTGAAACCCGTTTAATGGGTACCATGCAATATGACTTCAAAGGGTCTTCATTTGCTCACCGAACCTCTCCAATCCTATCACTACTGCGTTTATGCCCCTGTACACATGCTTGATTCTCTTTCGGAGACATAGCAATCCACAGGTTTTAAGATACTTATTAGTCAGGTACATTCTTAGGCGTTTAATATGCGGTGTTGAGTCCATTTCATTGAGCAAGGAGTAGCTCTTGTCTATTCCATATTTGGCTTAAGGAACTTTATCTGTGCTCATTTCAATCTCTGGTTTTATGCAGCACCCCAACTCACCTTTACCTTTAAGCAAGCATAAGTTGGTTTTCTAAATTTGAGACCCTGTTCTGTTCTGTAATTCAGTTCCTGTGTAGCCAAGTTTCCATTCCGTGTATTACTGATATCTTATGATGTTTCTTTTTCTGTGTGACTTATTTCAGTTAGAATCATCATAGCTGAATCCACTCATTGTGCTGCTAAGGGCCTGATGACACAGATTTCATTGCTGAGTGATATTGCTTTGTAAGTAAATACCACAACTTCTTTATCCATTTTTCACTTTCTGCGATGTTGAACTTGTTCTGTAAACGAGGTTCTTGTAAACAGAGCCGTTCCAAACTTTGCGGTGGCTGTGTCTTTTTGATTTTAATTTCCCTAAGCTATAGGACCATAAGTGGAAGTGCCCTAGGTTCTGTTGCTTTGTTTTTTAGATGTTTCAGGAAACACCATACACTTCTCCCGAGTGGTTGTTGGCAATTTACATCCCGCCCATCAGCATAACAAGGCTCCCATTTCTCCAAGGCCTGTCCTGCCTTTCTGGATTTTACACTTTTTTCAGATGGCCCTTTTGACCGGGGGGAAGTGAGACTTCATTGTAGTGCAGATTTCCTTTGCAAGCTTGCTTGGTTGGCCAAAAAGGGCGTATGCGTTTTTTCCTGAATATATTCAGGAAAAAACGCATACGCCCTTTTTGGCCAAGTGCATCATTGTGGACGTTCTGCCTCTTTTCCTATGCTTTCAATGCAATTCCAGTCTACCTCCTGAAATCGGTTTCCTGCAATTCTGCCCCACTTTCAAGTCCTCTTGGCAGCCTTACTTCAGTCTATTTTTGGACGATAGCTGGCATTTATAACTCTGCAGGTTTGTGAATTACAGTGCCCCTGAGCTCCTTTCTCCAACTCGCTTTCTTGTGACCTGGCCGCAAGACCGCAGGATGGCTTCAGGCCCTAATCTGGTTCCGGCACGGCACGCTGAGCCTTTGGTTAATTCCTCTTCCTGGTGGGAAATGAGAGTTAAATTTGCCCGTCCAGACACCTCCAGCTAGCCTCTCATTGGTTCTCGCTATTCCTGTTCATCTTCCGCAGAAATTGCAAACTGGGCCAAACAGGAGGTTAAAGGGACTGACTCTCCAGGTCGGGAGAGTGTTAGTAAAGCGTCTGGAATGTTCCACCCGAGTACCAGGGGGGGAAAACTGAGACATTTGAACACGTCTCCCGTTCACATGGTTGATCATACTCTGGGTTCCACATGCATGTTTTAGCTGAAGGAAGAATACCTTAAACCTGGGTAGTTGAAACCCGTTTAATGGGTACCATGCAATATGACTTCAAAGGGTCTTCATTTGCTCACCGAACCTCTCCAATCCTATCACTGCTGCGTTTATGCCCCTGTACACATGCTTGATTCTCTTTCGGAGACATAGCAATCCACAGGTTTTAAGATACTTACTAGTCAGGTACATTCTTAGGCGTTTAATATGCGGTGTTGAGTCCATTTCATTGAGCAAGGAGTAGCTCTTGTCTATTCCATATTTGGCTTAAGGAACTTTATCTGTGCTCATTTCAATCTCTGGTTTTATGCAGCTCCCCAACTCACCTTTACCCATAAGCAAGCATAAGTTGGTTTTCTAAATTTGAGACCCTGTTCTGTTCTGTAATTCAGTTCCTGTGTAGCCAAGTTTCCATTCCGTGTATTACTGATATCTTATGATGTTTCTTTTTCTGTGTGACTTATTTCAGTTAGAATCATCATATCTGAATCCACTCATTGTGCTGCTAAGGGCCTGATGACATAGATTTCATTGCTGAGTGATATTGCTTTGTAAGTGAATACCACAACTTCTTTATCCATTTTTCACTTTCTGCGATGTTGAACTTGTACTGTAAACGAGGTTCTTGTAAACAGAGCCGTTCCAAACTTTGGGGTGGCTGTGTCTTTTTGATTTTAATTTCCCTAAGCTATAGGACCATAAGTGGAAGTGCCCTAGGCTCTGTTGCTTTGTTTTTTAGATGTTTCAGGAAACACCATACACTTCTCCCGAGTGTCTGTTGGCAATTTACATCCCGCCCATCAGCATAACAAGGCTCCCAGTTCTCCATGGCCTGTCCTGCCTTTCTGGATTTTACACTTTTTTCAGATGGCCCTTTTGACCGGGGGGAAGTGAGACTTCATTGTAGTGCAGATTTCCTTTGCAAGCTTGCTTGGTTGGCCAAAAAGGGCGTATGCGTTTTTTCCTGAATATATTCAGGAAAAAACACATACGCCCTTTTTGGCCAAGTGCATCATTGTGGACGTTCTGCCTCTTTTCCTATGCTTTCAATGCAATTCCAGTCTACCTCCTGAAATCGGTTTCCTGCAATTCTGCCCCACTTTAAAGTCCTCTTGGCAGCCTTACTTCAGTCTATTTTTGGACAATAGCTGTCATTTATAACTCTGCAGGTTTGTGAATTACAGTGCCCCTGAGCTCCTTTCTTCAACTCGCTTTCTTGTGACCTGGCCGTAACACCGCAGGATGGCTTCAGGCCCTAATCTGGTTCCGGCCCGGCATGCTGAGCCTTTGGTTAATTCCTCTTCCTGGTGGGAAATGAGAGTTAAATTTGCCCGTCCAGACACCTCCAGCTAGCCTCTCATTGGTTCTCGCTATTCCTGTTCATCTTCCGCAGAAATTGCAAACTGGGCCAAACAGGAGGTTAAAGGGACTGACTCTCCAAGTCGGGAGAGTGTTAGTAAAGCGTCTGGAATGTTGCACCCGAGTACCAGGGGAGGAAAACTGAGACATATTTGAACACGTCTCCCGTTCACATGGTTGATCATACTCTGGGTTCCACATGCATGTTTTAGCTGAAGGAAGAATACCTTAAACCTGGAGAGTTGAAACCCGTGGAATGCGTACCATGCAATATGACTTCAAAGGGTCTTAATTTGCTCACCGAACCTCTCCAATCCTATCACTGCTGCGTTTATGCCCCTGTACACATGCTTGATTCTCTTTCGGAGACATAGCAATCTATAGGTTTTAAGATACTTACTAGTCAGGTACATTCTTAGGCGTTTAATAAGCGGTGTTGAGTCCATTTCGTTGAGCAAGGAGTAGCTCTTGTCTATTCCATATTTGGCTTAAGGAACTTTATCTGTGCTCATTTCAATCTCTGGTTTTATGCAGCACCCCAACTCACCTTTCCCCTTAAGCAAGCATAAGTTGGTTTTCTAAATTTGAGACCCTGTTCTGTTCTGTAATTCAGTTCCTGTGTAGCCAAGTTTACATTCCGTGTATTACTGATATCTTATGATGTTTCTTTTTCTGTGTGACTTATTTCAGTTAGAATCATCATACCTGAATCCACTCATTGTGCTGCTAAGGGCCTGATGACACAGATTTCATTGCTGAGTGATATTGCTTTGTAAGTAAATACCACAACTTTTTTATCCATTTTTCACTTTCTGCGATGTTGAACTTGTACTGTAATCGAGGTTCTTGTAAACAGAGCCGTTCCAAACTTTGGGGTGGCTGTGTCTTTTTGATTTTAAATTCCCTAAGCTATAGGACCATAAGTGGAAGTGCCCTAGGCTCTGTTGCTTTGTTTTTTCGATGTTTCAAGAAACACCATACACTTCTCCCGAGTGTCTGTTGGCAATTTACGTCCCGCCCTTCAGCATAACAAGGCTCCCAGTTCTCCATGGCCTGTCCTGCCTTTCTGGATTTTACACTTTTTTCAGATGGCCCTTTTGACCGGGGGGAAGTGAGACTTCATTGTAGTGCAGATTTCCTTTGCAAGCTTGCTTGGTTGGCCAAAAAGGACGTATGCGTTTTTTCCTGAATATATTCAGGAAAAAACGCATACGCCCTTTTTGGCCAAGTGCATCATTGTGGACGTTCTGCCTCTTTTCCTATGCTTTCAATGCAATTCCAGTCTACCTCCTGAAATCGGTTTCCTGCAATTCTGCCCCGCTTTCAAGTCCTCTTGGCAGCCTTACTTCAGTCTATTTTTGGACGATAGCTGTCATTTATAACTCTGCAGGTTTGTGAATTACAGTGCCTCTGAGCTCCTTTCTTCAACTCGCTTTCTTTTGAGCTGGCCGCAACACCGCAGGATGGCTTCAGGCCCTAATCTGTTTCCGGCAAGGCACACTGAGCCTTTGGTTATTTCCTCTTCCTGGTGGGAAATGAGAGTTAAATTTGCCCGTCCAGACACCTCCAGCTAGCCTCTCATTGGTTCTCGCTATTCCTGTTCATCTTCCGCAGAAATTGCAAACTGGGCCAAACAGGAGGTTAAAGGGACTGACTCTCCCAGTCGGGAGAGTGTTAGTAAAGCGTCTGGAATGTTGCACCCGAGTACCAGGGTACGAAAACTGAGACATATTTGAACACGTCTCCCAATCACATGGTTGATCATACTCTGGGTTCCACATGCATGTTTTAGCTGAAGGAAGAATACCTAAAACCTGGGTATTTGAAACCCGTGGAATGGGTACCATGCAATATGACTTCAAAGGGTCTTCATTTGCTCACCGAACCTCTCCAATCCTATCACTGCTGCGTTTATGCCCCTGTACACATGCTTGATTCTCTTTCGGAGACATAGCAATCCATAGGTTTTAAGATACTTACTAGTCAGGTACATTCTTAGGCGTTTAATATGCGGTGTTGAGTCCATTTCGTTGAGCAAGGAGTAGCTCTTGTCTATTCCATATTTGGCTTAAGGAACTTTATCTGTGCTCATTTCAATCTCTGGTTTTATGCAGCACCCCAACTCACCTTTCCCCTTAAGCAAGCATAAGTTGGTTTTCTAAATTTGAGACCCTGTTCTGTTCTGTAATTCAGTTCCTGTGTAGCCAAGTTTACATTCCGTGTATTACTGATATCTTATGATGTTTCTTTTTCTGTGTGACTTATTTCAGTTAGAATCATCATACCTGAATCCACTCATTGTGCTGCTAAGGGCCTGATGACATAGATTTCATTGCTGAGTGATATTGCTTTGTAAGTGAATACCACAACTTCTTTATCCATTTTTCACTTTCTGCGATGTTGAACTTGTACTGTAAACGAGGTTCTTGTAAACAGAGGCGACCCAAACTTTGGGGTGGCTGTGTCTTTTTGATTTTAATTTCCCTAAGCTATAGGACCATAAGTGGCAGTGTCCTAAGCTCTGTTGCTTTGTTTTTTAGATGTTTCAGGAAACACCATACACTTCTCCCGAGTGTCTGTTGGCAATTTACATCCCGCCCATCAGCATAACAAGGCTCCCAGTTCTCCATGGCCTGTCCTGCCTTTCTGGATTTTACACTTTTTTCAGATGGCCCTTTTGACCGGGGGGAAGTGAGACTTCATTGTAGTGCAGATTTCCTTTGCAAGCTTGCTTGGTTGGCCAAAAAGGGCGTATGCGTTTTTTCCTGAATATATTCAGGAAAAAACGCATACGCCCTTTTTGGCCAAGTGCATCATTGTGGACGTTCTGCCTCTTTTCCTATGCTTTCAATGCAATTCCAGTCTACCTCCTGAAATCGGTTTCCTGCAATTCTGCCCCGCTTTCAAGTCCTCTTGGCAGCCTTACTTCAGTCTATTTTTGGACGATAGCTGTCATTTATAACTCTGCAGGTTTGTGAATTACAGTGCCCCTGAGCTCCTTTCTTCAACTCGCTTTATTTTGAGCTGGCCACAACATCGCAGGATGGCTTCAGGCCATAATCTGGTTCCGGCACGGCACGCTGAGCCTTTCGTTAATTCCTCTTCCTGGTGGGAAATGAGAGTTAAATTTGCCCGTCCAGACACCTCCAGCTAGCCTCTAATTGGTTCTCGCTATTCCTGTTCATCTTCCGCAGAAATTGCAAACTGGGCCAAACAGGAGGTTAAAGGGACTGACTCTCCAAGTGGGGAGAGTGTTAGTAAAGCGTCTGGAATGTTGCACCCGAGTACCAGGGGAGGAAAACTGAGACATATTTGAACAGGTCTCCCGATCACATGGTTGATCATACTCTAGGTTCCACATGCATGTTTTAGCTGAAGGAAGAATACCTTAAACCTGGGTAGTTGAAACCCGTGGAATGGGTACCATGCAATATGACTTCAAAGGGTCTTCATTTGCTCACGAACCTCTCCAATCCTATCACTGCTGCGTTTATGACCCTGTACACATGCTTGATTCTCTTTCGGAGACATAGCAATCCATAGGTTTTAAGATACTTACTAGTCAGGTACATTCTTAGGCGTTTAATATGCGGTGTTGAGTCCATTTCGTTGAGCAAGGAGTAGCTCTTGTCTATTCCATATTTGGCTTAAGGAACTTTATCTGTGCTCATTTCAATCTCTGGTTTTATGCAGCACCCCAACTCACCTTTACCCTTAAGCAAGCATAAGTTGGTTTTCTAAATTTGAGACCCTTTTCTGTTCTGTAATTCAGTTCCTGTGTAGCCAAGTTTACATTCCGTGTATTACTGATATCTTATGATGTTTCTTTTTCTGTGTGACTTATTTCAGTTAGAATCATCATACCTGAATCCACTCATTGTGCTGCTAAGGGCCTGATGACATAGATTTCATTGCTGAGTGATATTGCTTTGTAAGTAAATACCACAACTTCTTTATCCATTTTTCACTTTCTGCGATGTTGAACTTGTACTGTAAACGAGGTTCTTGTAAACAGAGGCGACCCAAACTTTGGGGTGGCTGTGTCTTTTTGATTTTAATTTCCCTAAGCTATAGGACCATAAGTGGAAGTGTCCTAAGCTCTGTTGCTTTGTTTTTTAGATGTTTCAGGAAACACCATACACTTCTCCCGAGTGTCTGTTGGCAATTTACATCCCGCCCATCAGCATAATAAGGCTCCCAGTTCTCCATGGCCTGTCCTGCCTTTCTGGATTTTACACTTTTTTCAGATGGCCCTTTTGACCGGGGGGAAGTGAGACTTCATTGTAGTGCAGATTTCCTTTGCAAGCTTGCTTGGTTGGCCAAAAAGGGCGTATGCGTTTTTTCCTGAATATATTCAGGAAAAAACGCATACGCCCTTTTTGGCCAAGTGCATCATTGTGGACGTTCTGCCTCTTTTCCTATGCTTTCAATGCAATTCCAGTCTACCTCCTGAAATCGGTTTCCTGCAATTCTGCCCCGCTTTCAAGTCCTCTTGGCAGCCTTACTTCAGTCTATTTTTGGACGATAGCTGTCATTTATATCTCTGCAGGTTTGTGAATTACAGTGCCCCTGAGCTCCTTTCTTCAACTCGCTTTATTTTGAGCTGGCCACAACATCGCAGGATGGCTTCAGGCCATAATCTGGTTCCGGCACGGCACGCTGAGCCTTTGGTTAATTCCTCTTCCTGGTGGGAAATGAGAGTTAAATTTGCCCGTCCAGACACCTCCAGCTAGCCTCTAATTGGTTCTCGCTATTCCTGTTCATCTTCCGCAGAAATTGCAAACTGGGCCAAACAGGAGGTTAAAGGGACTGACTCTCCAAGTCGGGAGAGTGTTAGTAAAGCGTCTGGAATGTTGCACCCGAGTACCAGGGTACGAAAACTGAGACATATTTGAACACATCTCCCGATCACATGGTTGATCATACTCTAGGTTCCACATGCATGTTTTAGCTGAAGGAAGAATACCTTAAACCTGGGTAGTTGAAACCCGTGGAATGGGTACCATGCAATATGACTTCAAAGGGTCTTCATTTGCTCACGAACCTCTCCAATCCTATCACTGCTGCGTTTATGACCCTGTACACATGCTTGATTCTCTTTCGGAGACATAGCAATCCATAGGTTTTAAGATACTTACAAGTCAGGTACATTCTTAGGCGTTTAATATGCGGTGTTGAGTCCATTTCGTTGAGCAAGGTGTAGCTCTTGTCTATTCCATATTTGGCTTAAGGAACTTTATCTGTGCTCATTTCAATCTCTGGTTTTATGCAGCACCCCAACTCACCTTTACCCTTAAGCAAGCATAAGTTGGTTTTCTAAATTTGAGACCCTGTTCTGTTCTGTAATTCAGTTCCTGTGTAGCCAAGTTTACATTCCGTGTATTACTGATATCTTATGATGTTTCTTTTTCTGTGTGACTTATTTCAGTTAGAATCATCATACCTGAATCCACTCATTGTGCTGCTAAGGGCCTGATGACACAGATTTCATTGCTGAGTGATATTGCTTTGTTAGTAAATACCACAACTTCTTTATCCATTTTTCACTTTCTGCGATGTTGAACTTGTACTGTAAACGAGGTTCTTGTAAACAGAGGCGACCCAAACTTTGGGGTGGCTGTGTCTTTTTGATTTTAATTTCCCTAATCTATAGGACCATAAGTGGCAGTGTCCTAAGCTCTGTTGCTTTGTTTTTTAGATGTTTCAGGAAACACCATACACTTCTCCCGAGTGTCTGTTGGCAATTTACATCCCGCCCATCAGCATAACAAGGCTCCCAGTTCTCCATGGCCTGTCCTGCCTTTCTGGATTTTACACTTTTTTCAGATGGCCCTTTTGACCGGGGGGAAGTGAGACTTCATTGTAGTGCAGATTTCCTTTGCAAGCTTGCTTGGTTGGCCAAAAAGGGCGTATGCGTTTTTTCCTGAATATATTCAGGAAAAAACGCATACGCCCTTTTTGGCCAAGTGCATCATTGTGGACGTTCTGCCTCTTTTCCTATGCTTTCAATGCAATTCCAGTCTACCTCCTGAAATCGGTTTCCTGCAATTCTGCCCCGCTTTCAAGTCCTCTTGGCAGCCTTACTTCAGTCTATTTTTGGACGATAGCTGTCATTTATAACTCTGCAGGTTTGTGAATTACAGTGCCCCTGAGCTCCTTTCTTCAACTCGCTTTCTTTTGAGCTGGCCGCAACACCGCAGGATGGCTTCAGGCCCTAATCTGGTTCCGGCACGACACACTGAGCCTTTGGTTATTTCCTCTTCCTGGTGGGAAATGAGAGTTAAATTTGCCCTTCCAGACACCTCCAGCTAGTCTCTCATTGGTTCTCGCTATTCCTGTTCATCTTCCGCAGAAATTGCAAGCTGGGCCAAACAGGAGGTTAAAGGGACTGACTCTCCAAGTCGGGAGAGTGTTAGTAAAGCATCTGGAATGTTGCACGCGAGTACCAGGGTACGAAAACTGAGACATATTTGAACACGTCTCCCGATCACATGGTTGATCATACTCTGGGTTTCACATGCATGTTTTAGCTGAAGGAAGAATACCTAAAACCTGGGTAGTTGAAACCCGTGGAATGGGTACCATGCAATATGACTTCAAAGGGTCTTCATTTGCTCGCCGAACCTCTCCAATCCTATCACTGCTGCGTTTATGCCCCTGTACACATGCTTGATCCTCTTTCGGAGACATAGCAATCCATAGGTTTTAAGATACTTACTAGTCAGGTACATTTTTAGGCGTTTAATATGCGGTGTTGAGTCCATTTCGTTGAGCAAGGAGTAGCTCTTGTCTATTCCATATTTGGCTTAAGGAACTTTATCTGTGCTCATTTCAATCTCTGGTTTTATGCAGCACCCCAACTCACCTTTCCCCTTAAGCAAGCATAAGTTGGTTTTCTAAATTTGAGACCCTGTTCTGTTCTGTAATTCAGTTCCTGTGTAGCCAAGTTTACATTCCGTGTATTACTGATATCTTATGATGTTTCCTTTTCTGTGTGCCTTATTTCAGTTAGAATCATCATACCTGAATCCACTCATTGTGCTGCTAAGGGCCTGATGACACAGATTTCATTGCTGAGTGATATTGCTTTGTAAGTAAATACCACAACTTCTTTATCCATTTTTCACTTTCTGCGATGTTGAACTTGTACTGTAAACGAGGTTCTTGTAAACAGAGCCGTTCCAAACTTTGGGGTGGCTGTGTCTTTTTTATTTTAATTTCCCTAAGCTATAGGACCATAAGTGGCAGTGCCCTAGGTTCTGTTGCTTTTTTTTTAGATGTTTCAGGAAACACCATACACTTCTCCCGAGTGGTTGTTGGCAATTTACATCCCGCCCATCAGCATAACAAGGCTCCCAGTTCTCCATGGCCTGTCCTGCCTTTCTGGATTTTACACTTTTTTCAGATGGCCCTTTTGACCGGGGGGAAGTGAGACTTCATTGTAGTGCAGATTTCCTTTGCAAGCTTGCTTGGTTGGCCAAAAAGGGCGTATGCGTTTTTTCCTGAATATATTCAGGAAAAAACGCATACGCCCTTTTTGGCCAAGTGCATCATTGTGGACGTTCTGCCTCTTTTCCTATGCTTTCAATGCAATTCCAGTCTACCTCCTGAAATCGGTTTCCTGCAATTCTGCCACGCTTTCAAGTCCTCTTGGCAGCCTTACTTCAGTATATTTTTGGACGATAGCTGTCATTTATAACTCTGCAGGTTTGGGAATTACACTGCCCCTGAGCTCCTTTCTTCAACTCACTTTCTTGTGAGCTGGCCGCAACACCGCAGGATGTCTTAAGGCCCTAATCTCGTTCCGGCACGGCACGCTGAGCCTTTGGTTAATTCCTCTTCCTGGTGGGAAATGAGGGTTAAATTTGCCCGTCCAGACACCTCCAGCTAGTCTCTCATTGGTTCTCGCTATTCCTGTTCATCTTCCGCAGAAATTGCAAACTGGGCCAAACAGGAGGTTAAAGGGACTGACTCTCCAAGTGGGGAGAGTGTTAGTAAAGCATCTGGAATGTTGCACCCGAGTACCAGGGGAGGAAAACTGAGACATATTTGAACACGTCTCCCGATCACATGGTTGATCATACTCTAGGTTCCACATGCATGTTTTAGCTGAAGGAAGAATACCTTAAACCAGGGTAGTTGAAACCCGTGGAATGGATACCATGCAATATGACTTCAAAGGGTCTTCATTTGCTCACCGAACCTCTCCAATCCTATCAGTGCTGCATTTATGCCCCTGTACACATGCTTGATTCTCTTTCGGAGACATAGCAATCCATAGGTTTTAAGATACTTTCAAGTCAGGTACATTCTTAGGCGTTTAATATGCGGTGTTGAGTCCATTTCGTTGAGCAAGGAGTAGCTCTTGTCTATTCCATATTTGGCTTAAGGAACTTTATCTGTGCTCATTTCAATCTCTGGTTTTATGCAGCACCCCAACTCACCTTTCCCCTTAAGCAAGCATAAGTTGTTTTTCTAAATTTGAAACCCTGTTCTGTTCTGTAATTCAGTTCCTGTGTAGCCAAGTTTCCATTCCGTGTATTACTGATATCTTATGATGTTTCTTTTTCTGTGTGACTTATTTCAGTTAGAATCATCATACCTGAACCCACTCATTTTGATGCTAAGGGCCTGATGACATAGATTTCATTGCTGAGTGATATTGCTTTGTAAGTAAATACCACAACTTCTTTATCCATTTTTCACTTTCTGCGATGTTGAACTTGTACTGTAATCGAGGTTCTTGTAAACAGAGGCGTCCCATACTTTGGGGTGGCTGTGTCTTTTTGATTTTAAATTCCCTAAGCTATAGGACCATAAGTGGAAGTGCCCTAGGCTCTGTTGCTTTGTTTTTTAGATGTTTCAGGAAACACCATACACTTCTCCCGAGTGGTTGTTGGCAATTTACATCCCGCCCGTCAGCATAACAAGGCTCCCAGTTCTCCATGGCGTGTCCTGCCTTTCTGGATTTTACACTTTTTTCAGATGGCCCTTTTGACCGGGGAGAAGTGAGACTTCATTGTAGTGCAGATTTCCTTTGCAAGTTTGCTTGGTTGGCCAAAAAGGGCGTATGCGTTTTTTCCTGAATATATTCAGGAAAAAATGCATACGCCCTTTTTGGCCAAGTGCATCATTGTGGACGTTCTGCCTCTTTTCGTATGCTTTCAATGCAATTCCAGTCAACCTCCTGAAATCAGTTTCCTGCAATTCTGCCCCGCTTTCAAGTCCTCTTGGCAGCCTTACTTCAGTCTATTTTTGGACGATAGCTGTCATTTATAACTCTGCAGGTTTGTGAATTACAGTGCCCCTGAGCTCCTTTCTTCAACTCGCTTTCTTTTGAACTGGCCGCAACACCGCAGGAGGTCTTCAGGCCCTAATCTGGTTCTGGCACGGCACGCTGAGCCTTTGGTTAATTCCTCTTCCTGGTGGGAAATGAGAGTTAAATTTGCCCATCCAGACACCTCCAGCTAGTCTCTCATTGGTTCTCGCTATTCCTGTTCATCTTCCACAGAAATTGCAAACTGGGCCAAACAGGAGGTTAAAGGGACTGACTCTCCAAGTGGGGAGAGTGTTAGTAAAGCGTCTGGAATGTTACACCCGAGTACCAGGGTACGAAAACTGAGACATATTTGAACACGTCTCCCGATCACATGGTTGATCATACTCTAGGTTCCACATGCATGTTTTAGCTGAAGGAAGAATACCTTAAACCTGGGTAGTTGAAACCCGTGGAATGGGTACCATGCAATATGACTTCAAAGGGTCTTCATTTGCTCACGAACCTCTCCAATCCTATCACTGCTGCGTTTATGACCCTGTACACATGCTTGATTCTCTTTCGGAGACATAGCAATCCATAAGTTTGAAGATACTTACTAGTCAGGTGCATTCTTAGACGTTTAATATGCGGTGTTGAGTCCATTTCGTTGAGCAAGGAGTAGCTCTTGTCTATTCCATATTTGGCTTAAGGAACTTTATCTGTGCTCATTTCAATCTCTGGTTTTATGCAGCACCCCAACTCACCTTTACCCTTAAGCAAGCATAAGTTGGTTTTCTAAATTTGAGACCCTGTTCTGTTTTGGAATGCAGTTCCTGTGTAGCCAAGTTTACATTCCGTGTATTAGTGATATCTTATGATATTTCTTTTTCTGTGTGACTTATTTCAGTTAGAATCATCGTACCTGAATCCACTCATTATGCTGCTACGGGCCTGATGACATAGATTTCATTGCTGACTGATACTGCATTGTACGTAAGTACCACAAGTTCTTTATCCATTTTTAACTTTCTGTGATATTGAACTTGTACGGTAAACGAGGTTCTTGTAAACGGAGGCGTCCCAAACTTTGGGGTGGCTGTGTCTTTTTGATTTTAATTTCCCTAAGCTATAGGACCATAAGTGGAAGTGCCCTAGGCTCTGTTGCTTTGTTTTTTAGATGTTTCAGGAAACACCATACACTTCTCCCGAGTGGTTGTTGGCAATTTACATCCCGCCCGTCAGCATAACAAGGCTCACAGTTCTCCATGGCGTGTCCTGCCTTTCTGGATTTTACACTTTTTTCAGATGGCCCTTTTGACCGGGGAGAAGTGAGACTTCATTGTAGTGCAGATTTCCTTTGCAAGCTTGCTTGGTTGGCCAAAAAGGGCGTATGCGTTTTTTCCTGAATATATTCAGGAAAAAACGCATACGCCCTTTTTGGCCAAGTGCATCATTGTGGACGTTCTGCCTCTTTTCCTATGCTTTCAGTGCAATTCCAGTCGACCTCCTGAAATCGGTTTCCTGCAATTCTGCCCCGCTTTCAAGTCCTCTTGGCAGCCTTACTTCAGTCTATTTTTGGACGATAGCTGTCATTTATAACTCTGCAGGTTTGTGAATTACAGTGCCCCTGAGCTCCTTTCTTCAACTCGCTTTCTTTTGAGCTGGCCGCAACACCGCAGGAGGTCTTCAGGCCCTAATCTGGTTCTGGCACGGCACGCTGAGCCTTTGGTTAATTCCTCTTCCTGGTGGGAAATGAGAGTTAAATTTGCCCATCCAGACACCTCCAGCTAGTCTCTCATTGGTTCTCGCTATTCCTGTTCATCTTCCACAGAAATTGCAAACTGGGCCAAACAGGAGGTTAAAGGGACTGACTCTCCAAGTGGGGAGAGTGTTAGTAAAGCGTCTGAAATGTTACACCCGAGTACCAGGGTACGAAAACTGAGACATATTTGAACACATCTCCCGATCACATGGTTGATCATACTCTAGGTTCCACATGCATGTTTTAGCTGAAGGAAGAATACCTTAAACCTGGGTAGTTGAAACCCGTGGAATGGGTACCATGCAATATGACTTCAAAGGGTCTTCATTTGCTCACGAACCTCTCCAATCCTATCACTGCTGCGTTTATGACCCTGTACACATGCTTGATTCTCTTTCGGAGACATAGCAATCCATAGGTTTGAAGATACTTACTAGTCAGGTACATTCTTAGACGTTTAATATGCGGTGTTGAGTCCATTTCGTTGAGCAAGGAGTAGCTATTGTCTATTCCATATTTGGCTTAAGGAACTTTATCTGTGCTCATTTCAATCTCTGGTTTTATGCAGCACCCCAACTCACCTTTACCCTTAAGCAAGCATAAGTTGGTTTTCTAAATTTGAGACCCTGTTCTGTTTTGGAATGCAGTTCCTGTGTAGCCAAGTTTACATTCCGTGTATTAGTGATATCTTATGATATTTCTTTTTCTGTGTGACTTATTTCAGTTAGAATCATCGTACCTGAATCCACTCATTATGCTGCTACGGGCCTGATGACATAGATTTCATTGCTGAGTGATACTGTATTGTACGTAAGTTCCACAAGTTCTTTATCCATTTTTCACTTTCTGTGATATTGAACTTGTACGGTAAACGAGGTTCTTGTAAACGGAGGCGTCCCAAACTTTGGGCTGGCTGTGTCTTTTTGATTTTAATTTCCCTAAGCTATAGGACCATAAGTGGAAGTGCCCTAGGTTCTGTTGCTTTGTTTTTTAGATGTTTCAGGAAACACCATACACTTCTCCCGAGTGGTTGTTGGCAATTTACATCCCGCCCATCAGCATAACAAGGCTCCCAGTTCTCCATGGCCTGTCCTGCCTTTCTGGATTTTACACTTTTTTCAGATGGCCCTTTTGACCGGGGGGAAGTGAGACTTCACTGTAGTGCAGATTTCCTTTGCAAGCTTGCTTGGTTGGCCAAAAAGTGCGTATGCGTTTTTTCCTGAATATATTCAGGAAAAAACGCATACGCCCTTTTTGGCCAAGTGCATCATTGTGGACGTTCTGCCTCTTTTCCTATGCTTTCAATGCAATTCCAGTCTACCTCCTGAAATCGGTTTCCTGCAATTCTGCCCCGCTTTCAAGTCCTCTTGGCAGCCTTACTTCAGTCTATTTTTGGACGATAGCTGTCATTTATAACTCTGCAGGTTTGTGAATTACAGTGCCCCTGAGCTCCTTTCTTCAACTCGCTTTCTTGTGACCTGGCCGCAACACCGCAGGATGGCTTCAGGCCCTAATCTGGTTCCGGCACGGCACGCTGAGCCTTTGGTTATTTCCTCTTCCTGGTGGGAAATGAGAGTTAAATTTGCCCGTCCAGACACCTCCAGCTAGTCTCTCATTGGTTCTCGCTATTCCTGTTCATCTTGCGCACAAATTGCAAACTGGGCCAAACAGGAGGTTAAAGGCGCTGACTCTCCAAGTGGGGAGAGTGTTAGTAAAGCGTCTGGAATGTTGCACCCGAGTACCAGGGGAGGAAAACTGAGACATATTTGAACACGTCTCCCGTTCACATGGTTGATCATACTTGGGTTCCACATGCATGTTTTAGCTGAAGGAAGAATACCTTAAACCTGGAGAGTTAAGACCCGTGTAATGGGTACCATGCAATATGACTTCAAAGGGTCTTCATTTGCTCACCGAACCTCTCCAATCCTATCACTGCTGCGTTTATGCCCCTGTACACATGCTTGATTCTCTTTCGGAGACATAGCAATCCATAGGTTTTACGATACTTACTAGTCAGGTACATACTTAGGCGTTTAATATGCGGTGTTGAGTCCATTTCGTTGAGCAAGGAGTAGCTCTTGTCTATTCCATATTTGACTTAAGGAACTTTATCTGTGCTCATTTCAATCTCTGGTTTTATGCAGCACCCCAACTCACCTTTACCCTTAAGCAAGCATAAGTTGGTTTTCTAAATTTGAGACCCTGTTCTGTTCTGTAATTCAGTTCCTGTGTAGCCAAGTTTACATTCCGTGTATTACTGATATCTTATGATGTTTCTTTTTCTGTGTGACTTATTTCAGTTAGAATCATCATACCTGAATCCACTCATTGTGATGCTAAGGGCCTGATGACATAGATTTCATTGCTGAGTGATATTGCTTTGTAAGTAAATACCACAACTTCTTTATCCATTTTTCACTTTCTGCGATGTTGAACTTGTACTGTAAACGAGGTTCTTGTAAACAGAGGCGTCCCAAACTTTGGGGTGGCTGTGTCTTTTTGATTTTAATTTCCCTAAGCTATAGGACCATAAGTGGCAGTGCCCTAGGCTCTGTTGCTTTGTTTTTTAGATGTTTCAGGAAACACCATACACTTCTCCCGAGTGTCTGTTGGCAATTTATATCCCGCCCATCAGCATAACAAGGCTCCCAGTTCTCCATGGCCTGTCCTGCCTTTCTGGATTTTACACTTTTTTCAGATGGCCCTTTTCACCGGGGGGAAGTGAGACTTCATTGTAGTGCAGATTTCCTTTGCAAGCTTGCTTGGTTGGCCAAAAAGGGCGTATGCGTTTTTTCCTGAATATATTCAGGAAAAAACGCATACGCCCTTTTTGGCCAAGTGCATCATTGTGGACGTTCTGCCTCTTTTCCTATGCTTTCAATGCAATTCCAGTCTACCTCCTTAAATCGGTTTCCTGCAATTCTGCCCCACTTTCAAGTCCTCTTGGCAGCCTTACTTCAGTCTATTTTTGGACGATAGCTGTCATTTATAACTCTGCAGGTTTGTGAATTACAGTGCCCCAGAGCTCCTTTCTTCAACTCGCTTTCTTGTGACCTGGCCGCAACACCGCAGGATGGCTTCAGGCCCTAATCTGATTCCGGCACGGCACGCTGAGCCTTTGGTTATTTCCTCTTCCTGGTGGGAAATGAGAGTTAAATTTGCCCGTCCAGACACCTCCAGCTAGTCTCTCATTGGTTCTCGCTATTCCTGTTCATCTTCCGCAGAAATTGCAAACTGGGCCACACAGGAGGTTAAAGTCGGTGACTCTCCAAGTGGGTAGAGTGTTAGTAAAGCGTCTGGAATGTTGCACCCGAGTACCAGGGGAGGAAAACTGAGACATATTTGAACACGTCTCCCATTCACATGGTTGATCATACTTGGGTTCCACATGCATGTTTTAGCTGAAGGAAGAATACCTTAAACCTGGAGAGTTAAGACCCGTGTAATGGGTACCATGCAATATGACTTCAAAGGGTCTTCATTTGCTCACCGAACCTCTCCAATCCTATCACTGCTGCGTTTATGCCCCTGTACACATGCTTGATTCTCTTTCGGAGACATAGCAATCCATAGGTTTTAAGATACTTACTAGTCAGGTACATTCTTAGGCGTTTAATATGCGGTGTTGAGTCCATTTCGTTGAGCAAAGAGTAGCTCTTGTCTATTCCATATTTGACTTAAGGAACTTTATCTGTGCTCATTTCAATCTCTGGTTTTATGCAGCACCCCAACTCACCTTTACTCTTAAGCAAGCATAAGTTTGTTTTCTAAATTTGAGACCCTGTTCTGTTTTGGAATGCAGTTCCTGTGTAGCCAAGTTTACATTCCGTGTATTACTGATATCTTATGATGTTTCTTTTTCTGTGTGACTTATTTCAGTTAGAATCATCGTACGTGAATCTACTCATTATGCGGCTAAGGGTCTGATGACATAGATTTCATTGCTGAGTGATACTGCATTGTACGTAAGTACCACAAGTTCTTTATCCATTTTTCACTTTCTGCGATGTTGAACTTGTACTGTAAACGAGGTTCTTGTAAACAGAGCCGTTCCAAACTTTGGGGTGGCTGTGTCTTTTTGATTTTAATTTCCCTAAGCTATAGGACCATAAGTGGAAGTGCCCTAGGTTCTGTTGTTTTGTTTTTTAGATGTTTCAGGAAACACCATACACTTCTCCCGAGTGTCTGTTGGCAATTTACATCCCGCCCATCAGCATAACAAGGCTCCCAGTTCTCCATGGCCTGTCCTGCCTTTCTGGATTTTACACTTTTTTCAGATGGCCCTTTTGACCGGGGGGAAGTGAGACTTCATTGTAGTGCAGATTTCCTTTGCAAGCTTGCTTGGTTGGCCAAAAAGGGCGTATGCGTTTTTTCCTGAATATATTCAGGAAAAAACGCATACGCCCTTTTTGGCCAAGTGCATCATTGTGGACGTTCTGCCTCTTTTCCTATGCTTTCAATGCAATTCCAGTCTACCTCCTGAAATCGGTTTCCTGCAATTCTGCCCCGCTTTCAAGTCCTCTTGGCAGCCTTACTTCAGTCTATTTTTGGACGATAGCTGTCATTTATAACTCTGCAGGTTTGTGAATTACAGTGCCCCTGAGCTCCTTTCTTCAACTCGCTTTCTTGTGACCTGGCCGCAACACCGCAGGATGGCTTCAGGCCCTAATCTGGTTCCGGCCCGGCATGCTGAGCCTTTGGTTAATTCCTCTTCCTGGTGGGAAATGAGAGTTAAATTTGCCCGTCCAGACACCTCCAGCTAGCCTCTCATTGGTTCTCGCTATTCCTGTTCATCTTCCGCAGAAATTGCAAACTGGGCCAAACAGGAGGTTAAAGGGACTGACTCTCCAAGTCGGGACAGTGTTAGTAAAGCGTCTGGAATGTTGCACCCGAGTACCAGGGGAGGAAAACTGAGACATATTTGAACACGTCTCCCATTCACATGGTTGATCATACTCTGGGTTCCACATGCATGTTTTAGCTGAAGGAAGAATACCTTAAACATGGAGAGTTGAGACCCGTGGAATGGGTACCATGCAATATGACTTCAAAGGGTCTTCATTTGCTCACCGAACCTCTCCAATCCTATCACTGCTGCGTTTATTCCCCTGTACACACGCTTGATTCTCTTTTGGAGACATAGCAATCCATAGGTTTTAAGATACTTACTAGTCAGGTACATTCTTAGGGGTTTAATATGGGGTTTTAAGTCCATTTCGTTGAGCAAGGAGTAGCTCTTGTCTATTCCATATTTGGCTTAAGGAACTTTATCTGTGCTCATTTCATTCTCTGGTTTTATGCAGCACCCCAACTCACCTTTCCCCTTAAGCAAGCATAAGTTGTCTTTCTAAATTTGAGACACTGTTCTGTTCTGTAATTCAGTTCCTGTGTAGCCAAGTTTACATTCCGTGTATTACTGATATCTTATGATGTTTCTTTTTCTGTGTGACTTATTTCAGTTAGAATCATCATACCTGAATCCACTCATTGTGCTGCTAAGGGCCTGATGACACAGATTTCATTGCTGAGTGATATTGCTTTGTAAGTAAATACCACAACTTTTTTATCCATTTTTCACTTTCTGCGATGTTGAACTTGTACTGTAAACGAGGTTCTTGTAAACAGTGCCGTTCCAAACTTTGGGGTGGCTGTGTCTTTTTGATTTTAATTTCCCTAAGCTATAGGACCATAAGTGGAAGTGCCCTAGGTTCTGTTGCTTTGTTTTTTAGATGTTTCAGGAAACACCATACACTTCTCCCGAGTCGTTGTTGGCAATTTACATCCCGCCCATCAGCATAACAAGGCTCCCAGTTCTCCATGGCCTGTCCTGCCTTTCTGGATTTTACACTTTTTTCAGATGGCCCTTTTGACCGGGGGGAAGTGAGACTTCATTGTAGTGCAGATTTCCTTTGCAAGCTTGCTTGGTTGGCCAAAAAGGGCATATGCGTTTTTTCCTGAATATATTCAGGAAAAAACGCATACGCCCTTTTTGGCCAAGTGCATCATTGTGGACGTTCTGCCTCTTTTCCTATGCTTTCAATGCAATTCCAGTCTACCTCCTGAAATCGGTTTCCTGCAATTCTGCCCCGCTTTCAAGTCCTCTTGGCAGCCTTACTTCAGTCTATTTTTGGACGATAGCTGTCATTTATAACTCTGCAGGTTTGTGAATTACAGTGCCCCTGAGCTCCTTTCTTCAACTCGCTTTCTTTTGAGCTGGCCGCAACACCGCAGGATGGCTTCAGGCCCTAATCTGGTTCCGGCCCGGCATGCTGAGCCTTTGGTTAATTCCTCTTCCTGGTGGGAAATGAGAGTTAAATTTGCCCGTCCAGACACCTCCAGCTAGTCTCTCATTGGTTCTCGCTATTCCTGTTCATCTTCCGCAGAAATTGCAAACTGGGCCAAACAGGAGGTTACAGGCGCTGACTCTCCAAGTGGGGAGAGTGTTAGTAAAGCGTCTGGAATGTTGCACCCGAGTACCAGGGGAGGAAAACTGAGACATATTTGAACACGTCTCCCGTTCACATGGTTGATCATACTTGGGTTCCACATGCATGTTTTAGCTGAAGGAAGAATACCTTAAACCTGGAGAGTTGAGACCCGTGTAATGGGTACCATGCAATATGACTTCAAAGGGTCTTCATTTGCTCACCGAACCTCTCCAATCCTATCACTGCTGCGATTATGCCCGTGTACACATGCTTGATTCTCTTTTGGAGACATAGCAATCCATAGGTTTTACGATACTTACTAGTCAGGTACATTCTTAGGCGTTTAATATGCGGTGTGTAGTCCATTTCGTTGAGCAAGGAGTAGCTCTTGTCTATTCCATATTTGGCTTAAGGAACTTTATCTGTGCTCATTTCAATCTCTGGTTTTATGCAGCACCCCAACTCACCTTTACCCTTAAGCAAGCATAAGTTGGTTTTCTAAATTTGAGACCCTGTTCTGTTTTGGAATGCAGTTCCTGTGTAGCCAAGTTTACATTCCGTGTATTACTGATATCTTATGATGTTTCTTTTTCTGTGTGACTTATTTCAGTTAGAATCATCGTACCTGAATCCACTCATTATGCTGCTACGGGCCTGATGACATAGATTTCATTGCTGAGTGATACTGCATTGTACGTAAGTACCACAAGTTCTTTATCCATTTTTCACTTTCTGTGATATTGAACTTGTACGGTAAACGAGGTTCTTGTAAACGGAGGCGTCCCAAACTTTGGGGTGGCTGTGTCTTTTTGATTTTAATTTCCCTAAGCTATAGGACCATAAGTGGAAGTGCCCTAGGTTCTGTTGCTTTGTTTTTTAGATGTTTCAGGAAACACCATACACTTCTCCCGAGTGGTTGTTGGCAATTTACATCCCGCCCATCAGCATAACAAGGCTCCCAGTTCTCCATGGCCTGTCCTGCCTTTCTGGATTTTACACTTTTTTCAGATGGCCCTTTTGACCGGGGGGAAGTGAGACTTCATTGTAGTGCAGATTTCCTTTGCAAGCTTGCTTGGTTGGCCAAAAAGGGCGTATGCGTTTTTTCCTGAATATAATCAGGAAAAAACGCATACGCCCTTTTTGGCCAAGTGCATCATTGTGGACGTTCTGCCTCTTTTCCTATGCTTTCAATGCAATTCCAGTCTACCTCCTGAAATCGGTTTCCTGCAATTCTGCCCCGCTTTCAAGTCCTCTTGGCAGCCTTACTTCAGTCTATTTTTGGACGATAGCTGTCATTTATAACTCTGCAGGTTTGTGAATTACAGTGCCCCTGAGCTCCTTTCTTCAACTTGCTTTCTTGTGACCTGGCCGCAACACCGCAGGCTGGCTTCAGGCCCTAATCTGGTTCCGGTATGGCACGCTGAGCCTTTGGTTATTTCCTCTTCCTGGTGGGAAATGAGAGTTAAATTTGCCCGTCCAGACACCTCCAGCTAGCCTCTCATTGGTTCTCGCTATTCCTGTTCATCTTCCGCAGAAATTGCAAACTGGGCCAAACAGGAGGTTAAAGGCGCTGACTCTCCAAGTGGGGAGAGTGTTAGTAAAGCATCTGGAATGTTGCACCCGAGTACCAGGGGAGGAAAACTGAGACATATTTGAACACGTCTCCCGTTCACATGGTTGATCATACTTGGGTTCCACATGCATGTTTTAGCTGAAGGAAGAATACCTTAAACCTGGAGAGTCGAGACCCGTGTAATGGGTACCATGCAATATGATTTCAAAGGGTCTTCATTTGCTCACCGAACCTCTCCAATCCTATCACTGCTGCGTTTATGCCCCTGTACACATGCTTGATTCTCTTTCGGAGACATAGCAATCCATAGGTTTTAAGATACTTACTAGTCAGGTACATTCTTAGGCGTTTAATATGCGGTGTTGAGTCCATTTCGTTGAGCAAGGAGTAGCTCTTGTCTATTCCATATTTGACTTAAGGAACTTTATCTGTGCTCATTTCAATCTCTGGTTTTATGCAGCACCCCAACTCACCTTTACCCTTAAGCAAGCATAAGTTGGTTTTCTAAATTTGAGACCCTGTTCTGTTTTGGAATGCAGTTCCTGTGTAGCCAAGTTTACATTCCGTGTATTAGTGATATCTTATGATGTTTCTTTTTCTGTGTGACTTATTTCAGTTAGAATCATCGTACCTGAATCCACTCATTATGCTGCTACGGGCCTGATGACATAGATTTCATTGCTGAGTGATACTGCATTGTACGTAAGTACCACAAGTTCTTTATCCATTTTTCACTTTCTGCGATGTTGAACTTGTACTGTAAACGAGGTTCTTGCAAACAGAGCCGTTCCAAACTTTGGGGTGGCTGTGTCTTTTTGATTTTAATTTCCCTAAGCTATAGGACCATAAGTGGAAGTGCCCTAGGCTCTGGTGCTTTGTTTTTTAGATGTTTCAGGAAACACCATACACTTCTCCCGAGTGGTTGTTGGCAGTTTACATCCCGCCCATCAGCATAACAAGGCTCCCAGTTCTCCATGGCCTGTCCTGCCTTTCTGGATTTTACACTTTTTTCAGATGGCCCTTTTGACCGGGGGGAAGTGAGACTTCATTGTAGTGCAGATTTCCTTTGCAAGCTTGCTTGGTTGGCCAAAAAGGGCGTATGCGTTTTTTCCTGAATATATTCAGGAAAAAACGCATACGCCCTTTTTGGCCAAGTGCATCATTGTGGACGTTCTGCCTCTTTTCCTATGCTTTCAATGCAATTCCAGTCTACCTCCTGAAATCGGTTTCCTGCAATTCTGACCCGCTTTCAAGTCCTCTTGGCAGCCTTACTTCAGTCTATTTTTGGACGATAGCTGTCATTTATAACTCTGCAGGTTTGTGAATTACAGTGCCCCTGAGCTCCTTTCTTCAACTCGCTTTCTTGTGACCTGGCCGCAACACCGCAGGATGGCTTCAGGCCCTAATCTGGTTCTGGCCCGGCATGCTGAGCCTTTGGTTAATTCCTCTTCCTGGTGGGAAATGAGAGTTAAATTTGCCCGTCCAGACACCTCCAGCTAGCCTCTCATTGGTTCTCGCTATTCCTGTTCATCTTGCGCAGAAATTGCAAACTGGGCCAAACAGGAGGTTAAAGGGACTGACTCTCCAAGTGGGGAGAGTGTTAGTAAAGCGTCTGGAATGTTGCACCCGAGTACCAGGGGAGGAAAACTGAGACATATTTGAACACGTCTCCCGATCACATGGTTGATCATACTCTAGGTTCCACATGCATGTTTTAGCTGAAGGAAGAATACCTTAAACCTGGAGAGTTAAGACCCGTGGAATGGGTACCATGCAATATGACTTCAAAGGGTCTTCATTTGCTCACCGGACCTCTCCAATCCTATCACTGCTGCGTTTATGCCCCTGTACACATGCTTGATTCTCTTTCGGAGACATAGCAATCCATAGGTTTTAAGATACTTACTAGTCAGGTACATTCTTAGGCGTTTAATATGCGGTGTTGAGTCCATTTCGTTGAGCAAGGAGTAGCTCTTGTCTATTCCATATTTGGCTTAAGGAACTTTATCTGTGCTCATTTCAATCTCTGGTTTTATGCAGCACCCCAACTCACCTTTACCCTTAAGCAAGCATAAGTTGTCTTTCTAAATTTGAGACCCTGTTCTGTTCTGTAATTCAGTTCCTGTGTAGCCAAGTTTACATTCCGTGTATTACTGATATCTTATGATGTTTCTTTTTCTGTGTGACTTATTTCAGTTAGAATCATCATACCTGAATCCACTCATTGTGCTGCTAAGGGCCTGATGACACAGATTTCATTGCTGAGTGATATTGCTTTGTAAGTAAATACCACAACTTCTTTATCCATTTTTCACTTTCTGCGATGTTGAACTTGTACTGTAAACGAGGTTCTTGTAAACAGAGCCGTTTCAAACTTTGGGGTGGCTGTGTCTTTTTGATTTTAATTTCCCTAAGCTATAGGACCATAAGTGGAAGTGCCCTAGGTTCTGTTGCTTTGTTTTTTAGATGTTTCAGGAAACACCATACACTTCTCCCGAGTGGTTGTAGGCAATTTACATCCCGCCCATCAGCATAACAAGGCTCCCAGTTCTCCATGGCCTGTCCTGCCTTTCTGGATTTTACACGTTTTTCAGATGGCCCTTTTGACCGGGGGGAAGTGAGACTTCATTGTAGTGCAGATTTCCTTTGCAAGCTTGCTTGGTTGGCCAAAAAGGGCGTATGCGTTTTTTCCTGAATATATTCAGGAAAAAACGCATACGCCCTTTTTGGCCAAGTGCATCATTGTGGACGTTCTGCCTCTTTTCCTATGCTTTCAATGCAATTCCAGTCTACCTCCTGAAATCGGTTTCCTGCAATTCTGCCCCGCTTTCAAGTCCTCTTGGCAGCCTTACTTCAGTCTATTTTTGGACGATAGCTGTCATTTATAACTCTGCAGGTTTGTGAATTACAGTGCCCCTGAGCTCCTTTCTTCAACTCGCTTTCTTGTGAGCTGGCCGCAACACCGCAGGATGGCTTCAGGCCCTAATCTTGTTCCGGCACGGCACGCTGAGCCTTTGGTTAATTCCTCTTCCTGGTGGGAAATGATAGTTAAATTTGCCCGTCCAGACACCTCCAGCTAGTCTCTCATTGGTTCTCGCTATTCCTGTTCATCTTCCGCAGAAATTGCAAACTGGGTCAAACAGGAGGTTAAAGCCACTGACTCTCCAAGTAGGGAGAGTGTTAGTAAAGCATCTGGAATGTTGCACCCGAGTACCAGGGGAGGAAAACTGAGACATATTTGAACACGTCTCCCGTTCACACCGTTGATCATACTCTGGGTTCCACATGCATGTTTTAGCTGAAGGAAGAATACCTTAAACCTGCAGAGTTGAGACCCGTGGAATGGGTACCATGCAATATGACTTCAAAGGGTCTTCATTTGCTCACCGAACCTCTCCAATCCTATCACTGCTGCGTTTATGCCCCTGTACACATGCATGATTCTCTTTCAGAGACATAGCAATCCATAGGTTTTAAGATACTTACTAGTCAGGTACATTCTTAGGCGTTTAATATGCAGTGTTGAGTCCATTTCTTTGAGCAAGGAGTAGCTCTTGTCTATTCCATATTTGGCTTAAGGAACTTTATCTGTGCTCATTTCAATCTCTGGTTTTATGCAGCACCCCAACTCACCTTTACCCTTAAGCAAGCATAAGTTGGTTTTCTAAATTTGAGACCCTGTTCTGTTCTGTAATTCAGTTCCTGTGTAGCCAAGTTTACATTCCGTGTATTACTGATATCTTATGATGTTTCTTTTTCTGTGTGACTTATTTCAGTTAGAATCATCATACCTGAATCCACTCATTGTGCTGCTAAGGGCCTGATGACACAGATTTCATTGCTGAGTGATATTGCTTTGTAAGTAAATACCACAACTTCTTTATCCATTTTTCACTTTCTGCGATGTTGAACTTGTACTGTAAACGAGGTTCTTGTAAACAGAGGCGTCCCAAACTTTGGGGTGGCTGTGTCTTTTTGATTTTAATTTCCCTAAGCTATAGAACCATAAGTGGCAGTGCCCTAGGCTCTGTTGCTTTGTTTTTTAGATGTTTCAGGAAACACCATACACTTCTCCCGAGTGTCTGTTGGCAATTTACATCCCGCCCATCAGCATAACAAGGCTCCCAGTTCTCCATGGCCTGTCCTGCCTTTCTGGATTTTACACGTTTTTCAGATGGCCCTTTTGACCGGGGGGAAGTGAGACTTCATTGTAGTGCAGATTTCCTTTGCAAGCTTGCTTGGTTGGCCAAAAAGGGCGTATGCGTTTTTTCCTGAATATATTCAGGAAAAAACGCATACGCCCTTTTTGGCCAAGTGCATCATTGTGGACGTTCTGCCTCTTTTCCTATGCTTTCAATGCAATTCCAGTCTACCTCCTGAAATCGGTTTCCTGCAATTCTGCCCCGCTTTCAAGTCCTCTTGGCAGCCTTACTTCAGTCTATTTTTGGACGATAGCTGTCATTTATAACTCTGCAGGTTTGTGAATTACAGTGCCCCTGAGCTCCTTTCTTCAACTCGCTTTCTTTTGAGCTGGCCGCAACACCGCAGGATGGCTTCAGGCCCTAATCTGGTTCCGGCACGGCACGCTGAGCCTTTGGTTAATTCCTCTTCCTGGTGGGAAATGAGAGTTAAATTTGCCCGTCCAGACACCTCCAGCTAGCCTCTCATTGGTTCTCGCTATTCCTGTTCATCTTCCGCAGAAATTGCAAACTGGGCCAAACAGGAGGTTAAAGGCGCTGACTCTCCAAGTGGGGAGAGTGTTAGTAAAGCGTCTGGAATGTTGCACCCGAGTACCAGGGGAGGAAAACTGAGACATATTTGAACACGTCTCCCGATCACATGGTTGATCATACTCCAGGTTCCACATGCATGTTTTAGCTGAAGGAAGAATACCTTAAACCTGGCTAGTTGAAACCCGTGGAATGGGTACCATGCAATATGACTTCAAAGGGTCTTCATTTGCTCACCGAACCTCTCCAATCCTATCACTGCTGCGTTTATGCCCCTGTACACATGCTTGATTCTCTTTCGGAGACATAGCAATCCATAGGTTTTAAGACACTTACTAGTCAGGTACATTCTTAGGCGTTTGATATGCGGTGTTGAGTCCATTTCGTTGAGCAAGGAGTAGCTCTTGTCTATTCCATATTTGACTTAAGGAACTTTATCTGTGCTCATTTCAATCTCTGGTTTTATGCAGCACCCCAACTCACCTTTACCCTTAAGCAAGCATAAGTTGGTTTTCTAAATTTGAGACCCTGTTCTGTTCTGTAATTCAGTTCCTGTGTAGCCAAGTTTACATTCCGTGTATTACTGATATCTTATGATGTTTCTTTTTCTGTGTGACTTACTTCAGTTAGAATCATCATACCTGAATCCACTCATTGTGCTGCTAAGGGCCTGATGACACAGATTTCATTGCTGAGTGTTATTGCTTTGTAAGTAAATACCACAACTTCTTTATCCATTTTTCACTTTCTGCGATGTTGAACTTGTACTGTAAACGAGGTTCTTGTAAACAGAGCCTTTCGAAACTTTGGGGTGGCTGTGTCTTTTTGATTTTAATTTCCCTAAGCTATAGAACCATAAGTGGAAGTGCCCTAGGTTCTGTTGCTTTGTTTTTTAGATGTTTCAGGAAACACCATACACTTCTCCCGAGTGTCTGTTGGCAATTTACATCCCGCCCATCAGCATAACAAGGCTCCCAGTTCTCCATGGCCTGTCCTGCCTTTCTGGATTTTACACTTTTTTCAGATGGCCCTTTTGACCGGGGGGAAGTGAGACTTCATTGTAGTGCAGATTTCCTTTGCAATCTTGCTTGGTTGGCCAAAAAGGGCGTATGCGTTTTTTCCTGAATATATTCAGGAAAAAACGCATACCCCCTTTTTGGCCAAGTGCATCATTGTGGACGTTCTGCCTCTTTTCCTATGCTTTCAATGCAATTCCAGTCTACCTCCTGAAATCGGTTTCCTGCAATTCTGCCCTGCTTTCAAGTCCTCTTGGCATCCTTACTTCAGTCTCTTTTTGGACGATAGCTGTCATTTATAACTCTGCAGGTTTGTGAATTACAGTGCCCCTGAGCTCCTTTCTTCAACTCGCTTTCTTTTGAGCTGGCCGCAACACCACAGGATGGCTTCAGGCCCTAATCTGGTTCCGGTACGGCACGCTGAGCCTTTGGTTATTTCCTCTTCCTGGTGGGAAATGAGAGTTAAATTTGCCCGTCCAGACACCTCCAGCTAGCCTCTCATTGGTTCTCGCTATTCCTGTTCATCTTCCGCAGAAATTGCAAACTGGGCCAAACAAGAGGTTAAAGGCGCTGACTCTCCAAGTGGGGAGAGTGTTAGTAAAGCGTCTGGAATGTTGCACCCGAGTACCAGGGGAGGAAAACTGAGACATAGTTGAACACGTCTCCCGTTCACATGGTTGATCATACCTGGGTTCCACATTCATGTTTTAGCTGAAGGAAGAATACCTTAAACCTGGAGAGTTGAGACCCGTGTAATGGGTACCATGCAATATGACTTCAAAGGGTCTTCATTTGCTCACCGAACCTCTCCAATCCTATCACTGCTGCGTTTATGCCCCTGTACACATGCTTGATTCTCTTTCGGAGACATAGCAATCCATAGGTTTTAAGATACTTACTAGTCAGGTACATTCTTAGGCGTTTAATATGGGGTGTTGAGTCCATTTCGTTGAGCAAGGAGTAGCTCTTGTCTATTCCATATTTGGCTTAAGGAACTTTATCTGTGCTCATTTCAATCTCTGGTTTTATGCAGCACCCCAACTCACCTTTATCCTTAAGCAAGAATAAGTTGGTTTTCTAAATTTGAGACCCTGTTCTGTTCTGTAATTCAGTTCCTGTGTAGCCAAGTTTACATTCCGTGTATTACTGATATCTTATGATGTTTCTTTTTCTGTGTGACTTATTTCAGTTAGAATCATCACACCTGAATCCACTCATTGTGATGCTAAGGGCCTGATGACATAGATTTCATTGCTGAGTGATATTGCTTTGTAAGTAAATACCACAACTTCTTTATCCATTTTTCACTTTCTGTGATGTTGAACTTGTACTGTAAACGAGGTTCTTGTAAACAGAGGCGTCCCAAAGATTGGGGTGGCTGTGTCTTTTTGATTTTAATTTCCCTAAGCTATAGGACCATAAGTGGCAGTGCCCTAGGCTCTGTTGCTTTGTTTTTTAGATGTTTCAGGAAACACCATACACTTCTCCCGAGTGTCTGTTGGCAATTTACAACCCGCCCATCAGCATAACAAGGCTCCCAGTTCTCTATCGCCTGTCCTGCCTTTCTGGATTTTACACTTTTTTCAGATGGCCCTTTTGACCGGTGGGAAGTGAGACTTCATTGTAATGCAGATTTCCTTTGCAAGCTTGCTTGGTTGGCCAAAAAGGGCGTATGCGTTTTTTCCTGAATATATTCAGGAAAAAACGCATACGCCCTTTTTGGCCAAGTGCATCATTGTGGACGTTCTGCCTCTTTTCCTATGCTTTCAATGCAATTCCAGTCTACCTCCTGAAATCGGTTTCCTGCAATTCTGCGCCGCTTTCATGCCCTCTTGGCAGCCTTACTTCAGTCTATTTTTGGACGATAGCTGTCATTTATAACTCTGCAGGTTTGTGAATTACAGTGCCCCTGAGCTCCTTTCTTCAACTCGCTTTCTTGTGACCTGGCCGCAACACCGCAGGATGGCTTCAGGCCCTAATCTGGTTCCGGCCCGGCATGCTGAGCCTTTGGTTAATTCCTCTTCCTGGTGGGAAATGAGAGTTAAATTTGCCCGTCCAGACACCTCCAGCTAGCCTCTCATTGGTTCTCGCTATTCCTGTTCATCTTCCGCAGAAATTGCAAACTGGGCAAAACAGGAGGTTAAAGGGACTGACTCTCCAAGTGGGGAGAGTGTTAGTAAAGCGTCTGGAATGTTGCACCCGAGTACCAGGGGAGGAAAACTGAGACATATTTGAACACATCTCCCGATCACATGGTTGATCATACTCTAGGTTCCACATGCATGTTTTAGCTGAAGGAAGAATACCTTAAACCTGGAGAGTTGAGACCCGTGTAATGGGTACCATGCAATATGACTTCAAAGGGTCTTCATTTGCTCACCGAACCTCTCCAATCCTATCACTGCTGCGTTTATGCCCCTGTACACATGCTTGATTCTCTTTCGGAGACATAGCAATCCATAGGTTTTAAGATACTTACTAGTCAGGTACATTCTTAGGCGTTTAATATGCGGTGTTGAGTCCATTTCGTTGAGCAAGGAGTAGCTCTTGTCTATTCCATATTTGGCTTAAGGAACTTTATCTGTGCTCATTTCAATCTCTGGTTTTATGCAGCACCCCAACTCACCTTTACCCTTAAGCAAGCATAACTTGTCTTTCTAAATTTGAGACGCTGTTCTGTTCTGTAATTCAGTTCCTGTGTAGCCAAGTTTCCATTCCGTGTATTACTGATATCTGATGATGTTTCTTTTTCTGTGTGACTTATTTCAGTTAGAATCATCACACCTGAATCCACTCATTGTGCTGCTAAGGGCCTGATGACATAGATTTCATTGCTGAGTGATATTGCTTTGTAAGTGAATACCACAACTTCTTTATCCATTTTTCACTTTCTGCGATGTTGAACTTGTACTGTAAACGAGGTTCTTGTAAACAGAGCCGTTCCAAACTTTGGGGAGCTGTGTCTTTTTGATTTTAATTTCCCTAAGCTATAGGACCATAAGTGGAAGTGCCCTAGGCTCTGTTGCTTTGTTTTTTAGATGTTTCAGGAAACACCATACACTTCTCCCAAGTGTCTGTTGGCAATTTACATCCCGCCCTTCAGCATAACAAGGCTCCCAGTTCTCAATGGCCTGTTGCCTTTCTGGATTTTACACTTTTTTCAGATGGCCCTTTTGACCGGGGGGAAGTGAGACTTCATTGTAGTGCAGATTTCCTTTGCAAGCTTGCTTGGTTGGCCAAAAAGGGCGTATGCGTTTTTTCCTGAATATATTCAGGAAAAAACGCATATACCCTTTTTGACCAAGTGCATCATTGTGGACGTTCTGCCTCTTTTCCTATGCTTTCAATGCAATTCCAGTCTACCTCCTGAAATCGGTTTCCTGCAATTCTGACCCGCTTTCAAGTCCTCTTGGCAGCCTTACTTCAGTCTATTTTTGGACGATAGCTGTCATTTATAACTCTGCAGGTTTGTGAATTACAGTGCCCCTGAGCTCCTTTCTTCAACTCGCTTTCTTGTGAGCTGGCCGCAACACCGCAGGATGGCTTCAGGCCCTAATCTGGTTCTGGGCCGGCATGCTGAGCCTTTGGTTAATTCCTCTTCCTGGTGGGAAATGAGAGTTAAATTTGCCCGTCCAGACACCTCCAGCTAGCCTCTCATTGGTTCTCGCTATTCCTGTTCATCTTCCGCAGAAATTGCAAACTGGGCCAAACAGGAGGTTAAAGGGACTGACTCTCCAAGTGGGGAGAGTGTTAATAAAGCGTCTGGAATGTTGCACCCGAGTACCAGGGGAGGAAAACTGAGACATATTTGAACACGTCTCCCGATCACATGGTTGATCATACTCTAGGTTCCACATGCATGTTTTAGCTGAAGGAAGAATACCTTAAACCTGGGTAGTTGAAACCCGTGGAATGGGTACCATGCAATATGACTTCAAAGGGTCTTCATCTGCTCACCGAACCTCTCCAATCCTATCACTGCTGCGTTTATGCCCCTGTACACACGCTTGATTCTCTTTCGGAGACATAGCAATCCATAGGTTTTAAGATACTTACTAGTCAGGTACATTCTTAGGCGTTTAATATGCGGTGTTGAGTCCATTTCGTTGAGCAAGGAGTAGCTCTTGTCTATTCCATATTTGGCTTAAGGAACTTTATCTGTGCTCATTTCAATCTCTGGTTTTATGCAGCACCCCAACTCACCTTTACCCTTAAGCAAGAATACGTTGGTTTTCTAAATTTGAGACCCTGTTCTGTTCTGTAATTCAGTTCCTGTGTAGCCAAGTTTACATTCCGTGTATTACTGATATCTTATGATGTTTCATTTTCTGTGTGACTTATTTCAGTTAGAATCATCATACCTGAATCCACTCATTGTGCTGCTAAGGGCCTGATGACACAGATTTCATTGCTGAGTGATATTGCTTTGTAAGTAAATACCACAACTTCTTTATCCATTTTTCACTTTCTGCGATGTTGAACTTGTACTGTAAACGAGGTTCTTGTAAACAGAGCCGTTTCAAACTTTGGGGTGGCTGTGTCTTTTTGATTTTAATTTCCCTAAGCTATAGGACCATAAGTGGAAGTGCCCTAGGTTCTGTTGCTTTGTTTTTTAGATGTTTCAGGAAACACCATACACTTCTCCCGAGTGGTTGTAGGCAATTTACATCCCGCCCATCAGCATAACAAGGCTCCCAGTTCTCCATGGCCTGTCCTGCCTTTCTGGATTTTACACGTTTTTCAGATGGCCCTTTTGACCGGGGGGAAGTGAGACTTCATTGTAGTGCAGATTTCCTTTGCAAGCTTGCTTGGTTGGCCAAAAAGGGCGTATGCGTTTTTTCCTGAATATATTCAGGAAAAAACGCATACGCCCTTTTTGGCCAAGTGCATCATTGTGGACGTTCTGCCTCTTTTCCTATGCTTTCAATGCAATTCCAGTCTACCTCCTGAAATCGGTTTCCTGCAATTCTGCCCCGCTTTCAAGTCCTCTTGGCAGCCTTACTTCAGTCTATTTTTGGACGATAGCTGTCATTTATAACTCTGCAGGTTTGTGAATTACAGTGCCCCTGAGCTCCTTTCTTCAACTCGCTTTCTTGTGAGCTGGCCGCAACACCGCAGGATGGCTTCAGGCCCTAATCTTGTTCCGGCACGGCACGCTGAGCCTTTGGTTAATTCCTCTTCCTGGTGGGAAATGATAGTTAAATTTGCCCGTCCAGACACCTCCAGCTAGTCTCTCATTGGTTCTCGCTATTCCTGTTCATCTTCCGCAGAAATTGCAAACTGGGCCAAACAGGAGGTTAAAGGCGCTGACTCTCCAAGTGGGGAGAGTGTTAGTAAAGCGTCTGGAATGTTGCAGCCGAGTACCAGGGTAGGAAAACTGAGACATATTTGAACACGTCTCCCGATCACATGGTTGATCATACTCTAGGTTCCACATGCATGATTTAGCTGAAGGGAGAATACCTTAAACCTGGGTAGTTGAAACCCGTGGAATGGGTACCATGCAATATGACTTCAAAGGGTCTTCATTTGCTCACCGAACCTCTCCAATCCTATCACTGCTGCGTTTATGCCCCTGTACACATGCATGATTCTCTTTCAGAGACATAGCAATCCATAGGTTTTAAGATACTTACTAGTCAGGTACATTCTTAGGCGTTTAATATGCAGTGTTGAGTCCATTTCTTTGAGCAAGGAGTAGCTCTTGTCTATTCCATATTTGGCTTAAGGAACTTTATCTGTGCTCATTTCAATCTCTGGTTTTATGCAGCACCCCAACTCACCTTTACCCTTAAGCAAGCATAAGTTGGTTTTCTAAATTTGAGACCCTGTTCTGTTCTGTAATTCAGTTCCTGTGTAGCCAAGTTTACATTCCGTGTATTACTGATATCTTATGATGTTTCTTTTTCTGTGTGACTTATTTCAGTTAGAATCATCATACCTGAATCCACTCATTGTGCTGCTAAGGGCCTGATGACACAGATTTCATTGCTGAGTGATATTGCTTTGTAAGTGAATACCACAACTTCTTTCTCCATTTTTCACTTTCTGCGATGTTGAACTTGTACTGTAAACGAGGTTCTTGTAAACAGAGGCGTCCCAAACTTTGGGGTGGCTGTGTCTTTTTGATTTTAATTTCCCTAAGCTATAGAACCATAAGTGGCAGTGCCCTAGGCTCTGTTGCTTTGTTTTTTAGATGTTTCAGGAAACACCATACACTTCTCCCGAGTGGTTGTTGGCAATTTACATCCCGCCCATCAGCATAACAAGGCTCCCAGTTCTCCATGGCCTGTCCTGCCTTTCTGGATTTTACACTTTTTTCAGATGGCCCTTTTGACCGGGGGGAAGTGAGACTTCATTGTAGTGCAGATTTCCTTTGCAAGCTTGCTTGGTTGGCCAAAAAGGGCGTATGCGTTTTTTCCTGAATATATTCAGGAAAAAACGCATACGCCCTTTTTGGCCAAGTGCATCATTGTGGACGTTCTGCCTCTTTTCCTATGCTTTCAATGCAATTCCAGTCTACCTCCTGAAATCGGTTTCCTGCAATTCTGCCCCGCTTTCAAGTCCTCTTGGCAGCCTTACTTCAGTCTATTTTTGGACGATAGCTGTCATTTATAACTCTGCAGGTTTGTGAATTACAGTGCCCCTGAGCTCCTTTCTTCAACTCGCTTTCTTTTGAGCTGGCCGCAACACCGCAGGATGGCTTCAGGCCCTAATCTGGTTCCGGCACGGCACGCTGAGCCTTTGGTTAATTCCTCTTCCTGGTGAGAAATGAGAGTTAAATTTGCCCGTCCAGACACCTCCAGCTAGCCTCTCATTGGTTCTCGCTATTCCTGTTCATCTTCCGCAGAAATTGCAAGCTGGGCCAAACAGGAGGTTAAAGGCGCTGACTCTCCAAGTGGGGAGAGTGTTAGTAAAGCGTCTGGAATGTTGCACCCGAGTACCAGGGGAGGAAAACTGAGACATATTTGAACACGTCTCCCGATCACATGGTTGATCATACTCCAGGTTCCACATGCATGTTTTAGCTGAAGGAAGAATACCTTAAACCTGGCTAGTTGAAACCCGTGGAATGGGTACCATGCAATATGACTTCAAAGGGTCTTCATTTGCTCACCGAACCTCTCCAATCCTATCACTGCTGCGTTTATGCCCCTGTACACATGCTTGATTCTCTTTCGGAGACATAGCAATCCATAGGTTTTAAGACACTTACTAGTCAGGTACATTCTTAGGCGTTTGATATGCGGTGTTGAGTCCATTTCGTTGAGCAAGGAGTAGCTCTTGTCTATTCCATATTTGACTTAAGGAACTTTATCTGTGCTCATTTCAATCTCTGGTTTTATGCAGCACCCCAACTCACCTTTACCCTTAAGCAAGCATAAGTTGGTTTTCTAAATTTGAGACCCTGTTCTGTTCTGTAATTCAGTTCCTGTGTAGCCAAGTTTACATTCCGTGTATTACTGATATCTTATGATGTTTCTTTTTCTGTGTGACTTACTTCAGTTAGAATCATCATACCTGAATCCACTCATTGTGCTTCTAAGGGCCTGATGACACAGATTTCATTGCTGAGTGTTATTGCTTTGTAAGTAAATACCACAACTTCTTTATACATTTTTCACTTTCTGTGATGTTGAACTTGTACTGTAAACGAGGTTCTTGTAAACAGAGGCGTCCCAAAGATTGGGGTGGCTGTGTCTTTTTGATTTTAATTTCCCTAAGCTATAGGACCATAAGTGGCAGTGCCCTAGGCTCTGTTGCTTTGTTTTTTAGATGTTTCAGGAAACACCATACACTTCTCCCGAGTGTCTGTTGGCAATTTACAACCCGCCCATCAGCATAACAAGGCTCCCAGTTCTCTATCGCCTGTCCTGCCTTTCTGGATTTTACACTTTTTTCAGATGGCCCTTTTGACCGGTGGGAAGTGAGACTTCATTGTAATGCAGATTTCCTTTGCAAGCTTGCTTGGTTGGCCAAAAAGGGCGTATGCGTTTTTTCCTGAATATATTCAGGAAAAAACGCATACGCCCTTTTTGGCCAAGTGCATCATTGTGGACGTTCTGCCTCTTTTCCTATGCTTTCAATGCAATTCCAGTCTACCTCCTGAAATCGGTTTCCTGCAATTCTGCCCCGCTTTCAAGTCCTCTTGGCAGCCTTACTTCAGTCTATTTTTGGACGATAGCTGTCATTTATAACTCTGCAGGTTTGTGAATTACAGTGCCCCTGAGCTCCTTTCTTCAACTCGCTTTCTTGTGACCTGGCCGCAACACCGCAGGATGGCTTCAGGCCCTAATCTCGTTCCGGCCCGGCATGCTGAGCCTTTGGTTAATTCCTCTTCCTGGTGGGAAATGAGAGTTAAATTTGCCCGTCCAGACACCTCCAGCTAGCCTCTCATTGGTTCTCGCTATTCCTGTTCATCTTCCGCAGAAATTGCAAACTGGGCCAAACAGGAGGTTAAAGGGACTGACTCTCCAAGTGGGGAGAGTGTTAGTAAAGCATCTGGAATGTTGCACCCGAGTACCAGGGGAGGAAAACTGAGACATATTTGAACACATCTCCCGATCACATGGTTGATCATACTCTAGGTTCCACATGCATGTTTTAGCTGAAGGAAGAATACCTTAAACCTGGGTAGCTGAAACCCGTGGAATGGGTACCATGCAATATGACTTCAAAGGGTCTTCATTTGCTCACCGAACCTCTCCAATCCTATCACTGCTGCGTTTATGCCCCTGTACACATGCTTGATTCTCTTTCGGAGACATAGCAATCCATAGGTTTTAAGATACTTACTAGTCAGGTACATTCTTAGGCGTTTAATATGGGGTGTTGAGTCCATTTCGTTGAGCAAGGAGTAGCTCTTGTCTATTCCATATTTGGCTTAAGGAACTTTATCTGTGCTCATTTCAATCTCTGGTTTTATGCAGCACCCCAACTCACCTTTACCCTTAAGCAAGAATAAGTTGGTTTTCTAAATTTGAGACCCTGTTCTGTTCTGTAATTCAGTTCCTGTGTAGCCAAGTTTACATTCTGTGTATTACTGATATCTTATGATGTTTCTTTTTCTGTGTGAGTTACTTCAGTTAGAATCATCATACCTGAATCCACTCATTGTGATGCTAAGGGCCTGATGACATAGATTTCATTGCTGAGTGATATTGCTTTGTAAGTAAATACCACAACTTCTTTATCCATTTTTCACTTTCTGCGATGTTGAACTTGTACTGTAAACGAGGTTGTTGTAAACAGAGGCGTCCCAAACTTTGGGGTGGCTGTGTCTTTTTGATTTTAATTTCCCTAAGCTATAGGACCATAAGTGGTAGTGCCCTAGGCTCTGTTGCTTTGTTTTTTAGATGTTTCAGGAAACACCATACACTTCTCCCGAGTGTCTGTTGGCAATTTACAACCCGCCCATCAGCATAACAAGGCTCCCAGTTCTCTATGGCCTGTCCTGCCTTTCTGGATTTTACACTTTTTTCAGATGGCCCTTTTGACCGGTGGGAAGTGAGACTTCATTGTAATGCAGATTTCCTTTGCAAGCTTGCTTGGTTGGCCAAAAAGGGCGTATGCGTTTTTTCCTGAATATATTCAGGAAAAAACGCATACGCCCTTTTTGGCCAAGTGCATCATTGTGGACGTTCTGCCTCTTTTCCTATGCTTTCAATGCAATTCCAGTCTACCTCCTGAAATCGGTATCCTGCAATTCTGCCCCGCTTTCAAGTCCTCTTGGCAGCCTTACTTCAGTCTATTTTTGGACGATAGCTGTCATTTATAACTCTGCAGGTTTGTGAATTACAGTGCCCCTGAGCTCCTTTCTTCAACTCGCTTTCTTTTGAGCTGGCCGCAACACCGCAGGATGGCTTCAGGCCCTAATCTGGTTCGGGCACGGCACGCTGAGCCTTTGGTTAATTCCTCTTCCTGGTGGGAAATGAGAGTTAAATTTGCCCATCCAGACACCTCCAGCTAGTCTCTCATTGGTTCTCACTATTCCTGTTCATCTTCCGCAGAAATTGCAAACTGGGCCAAACAGGAGGTTAAAGGGACTGACTCTCCAAGTGGGGAGAGTGTTAGTAAAGCGTCTGGAATGTTGCACCCGAGTACCAGGGTACGAAAACTGAGACATATTTGAACACGTCTCCCAATCACAGGGTTGATCATACTCTGGGTTCCACATGCATGTTTTAGCTGAAGGAAGAATACCTTAAACCTGGAGAGTTGAGACCCTTGGAATGGGTACCATGCAATATGACTTCAAAGGGTCTTCATTTGCTCACCGAACCTCTCCAATCCTATCACTGCTGCGTTTATGCCCCTGTACACACACTTGATTCTCTTTCGGAGACATAGCAATCCATAGGTTTTAAGATACTTACTAGTCAGGTACATTCTTAGGCGTTTAATATTGGGTTTTGAGTCCATTTCGTTGAGCAAGGAGTAGCTCTTGTCTATTCCATATTTGGCTTAAGGAACTTTATCTGTGCTCATTTCAATCTCTGGTTTTATGCAGCACCCCAACTCACCTTTACCCTTAAGCAAGCATAAGTTGGTTTTCTAAATTTGAGACCCTGTTCTGTTTTGGAATGCAGTTCTTGTGTAGCCAAGTTTACATTCCGTGTATTAGTGATATCTTATGATGTTTCTTTTTCTGTGTGACTTATTTCAGTTAGAATCATCGTACCTGAATCCACTCATTGTGCTGCTAAGGGCCTGATGACACTGATTTCATTGCTGAGTGATATTGCTTTGTAAGTAACTACCACAACTTCTTTCTCCATTTTTCACTTTCTGCGATGTTGAACTTGTACTGTAAACCAGGTTCTTGTAAACAGAGCCATTCGAAACTTTGGGGTGGCTGTGTCTTTTTGATTTTAAATTCCCTAATCTATAGGACCATAAGTGGAAGTGCCCTAGGCTCTGTTGCTTTGTTTTTTAGATGTTTCAGGAAACACCATACACTTCTCCCGAGTGGTTGTTGGCAATTTACATCCCGCCCTTCAGCATAACAAGGCTCCCAGTTCTCCATGGCCTGTCCTGCCTTTCTGGATTTTACACTTTTTTCAGATGGCCCTTTTGACCGGGGGGAAGGGAGACTTCATTGTAGTGCAGATTTCCTTTGCAAGCTTGCTTGGTTGGCCAAAAAGGGCGTATGCGTTTTTTCCTGAATATATTCAGGAAAAAACGCATACGCCCTTTTTGGCCAAGTGCATCATTGTGGACGTTCTGCCTCTTTTCCTATGCTTTCAATGCAATTCCTGTCTACCTCCTGAAATCGGTTTCCTGCAATTCTGCCCCGCTTTCAAGTCCTCTTGGCAGCCTTACTTCAGTCTATTTTTGGACGATAGCTGTCATTTATAACTCTGCAGGTTTGTGAATTACAGTGCCCCTGAGCTCCTTTCTTCAACTCGCTTTCTTGTGACCTGGCCGCAACACCGCAGGATGGCTTCAGGCCCTAATCTGGTTCCGGCCCGGCATGCTGAGCCTTTGGTTAATTCCTCTTCCTGGTGGGAAATGAGAGTTAAATTTGCCCGTCCAGTCACCTCCAGCTAGCCTCTCATTGGTTCTCGCTATTCCTGTTCATCTTCCGCAGAAATTGCAAACTGGGCCAAACAGGAGGTTAAAGGGACTGACTCTCCAAGTGGGGAGAGTGTTAGTAAAGCGTCTGGAATGTTGCACCCGAGTACCAGGGGAGGAAAACTGAGACATATTTGAACACATCTCCCGATCACATGGTTGATCATACTCTAGGTTCCACATGCATGTTTTAGCTGAAGGAAGAATACCTTAAACCTGGAGAGTTGAGACCCGTGTAATGGGTACCATGCAATATGACTTCAAAGGGTCTTCATTTGCTCACCGAACCTCTCCAATCCTATCACTGCTGCGTTTATGCCCCTGTACACATGCTTGATTCTCTTTCGGAGACATAGCAATCCATAGGTTTTAAGATACTTACTAGTCAGGTACATTCTTAGGCGTTTAATATGCGGTGTTGAGTCCATTTCGTTGAGCAAGGAGTAGCTCTTGTCTATTCCATATTTGACTTAAGGAACTTTATCTGTGCTCATTTCAATCTCTGGTTTTATGCAGCACCCCAACTCACCTTTACCCTTAAGCAAGCATAAGTTGGTTTTCTAAATTTGAGACCCTGTTCTGTTCTGTAATTCAGTTCCTGTGTAGCCAAGTTTACATTCCGTGTATTACTGATATCTTATGATGTTTCTTTTTCTGTGTGACTTATTTCAGTTAGAATCATCACACCTGAATCCACTCATTGTGATGCTAAGGGCCTGATGACATAGATTTCATTGCTGAGTGATATTGCTTTGTAAGTAAATACCACAACTTCTTTATCCATTTTTCACTTTCTGCGATGTTGAACTTGTACTGTAAACGAGGTTCTTGTAAACAGAGGCGTCCCAAACTTTGGGGTGGCTGTGTCTTTTTGATTTTAATTTCCCTAAGCTATAGGACCATAAGTGGCAGTGCCCTAGGCTCTGTTGCTTTGTTTTTTAGATGTTTCAGGAAACACCATACACTTCTCCCGAGTGTCTGTTGGCAATTTACAACCCGCCCATCAGCATAACAAGGCTCCCAGTTCTCCATGGCCTGTCCTGCCTTTCTGGATTTTACACTTTTTTCAGATGGCCCTTTTGACCGGTGGGAAGTGAGACTTCATTGTAATGCAGATTTCCTTTGCAAGCTTGCTTGGTTGGCCAAAAAGGGGGTATGCGTTTTTTCCTGAATATATTCAGGAAAAAACGCATACCCCCTTTTTGGCCAAGTGCATCATTGTGGACGTTCTGCCTCTTTTCCTATGCTTTCAATGCAATTCCAGTCTACCTCCTGAAATCGGTTTCCTGCAATTCTGCCCCGCTTTCAAGTCCTCTTGGCAGCCTTACTTCAGTCTATTTTTGGACGATAGCTGTCATTTATAACTCTGCAGGTTTGTGAATTACAGTGCCCCTGAGCTCCTTTCTTCAACTCGCTTTCTTGTGACCTGGCCGCAACACCGCAGGATGGCTTCAGGCCCTAATCTCGTTCCGGCCCGGCATGCTGAGCCTTTGGTTAATTCCTCTTCCTGGTGGGAAATGAGAGTTAAATTTGCCCGTCCAGACACCTCCAGCTAGCCTCTCATTGGTTCTCGCTATTCCTGTTCATCTTCCGCAGAAATTGCAAACTGGGCCAAACAGGAGGTTAAAGGGACTGACTCTCCAAGTGGGGAGAGTGTTAGTAAAGCATCTGGAATGTTGCACCCGAGTACCAGGGGAGGAAAACTGAGACATATTTGAACACATCTCCCGATCACATGGTTGATCATACTCTAGGTTCCACATGCATGTTTTAGCTGAAGGAAGAATACCTTAAACCTGGGTAGCTGAAACCCGTGGAATGGATACCATGCAATATGACTTCAAAGGGTCTTCATTTGCTCACCGAACCTCTCCAATCCTATCACTGCTGCGTTTATGCCCCTGTACACATGCTTGATTCTCTTTTGGAGACATAGCAATCCATAGGTTTTAAGATACTTACAAGTCAGGTACATTCTTAGGCGTTTAATATGGGGTGTTGAGTCCATTTCGTTGAGCAAGGAGTAGCTCTTGTCTATTCCATATTTGGCTTAAGGAACTTTATCTGTGCTCATTTCAATCTCTGGTTTTATGCAGCACCCCAACTCACCTTTACCCTTAAGCAAGAATAAGTTGGTTTTCTAAATTTGAGACCCTGTTCTGTTCTGTAATTCAGTTCCTGTGTAGCCAAGTTTACATTCCGTGTATTACTGATATCTTATGATGTTTCTTTTTCTGTGTGACTTACTTCAGTTAGAATCATCATACCTGAATCCACTCATTGTGATGCTAAGGGCCTGATGACATAGATTTCATTGCTGAGTGATATTGCTTTGTAAGTAAATACCACAACTTCTTTATCCATTTTTCACTTTCTGCGATGTTGAACTTGTACTGTAAACGAGGTTGTTGTAAACAGAGGCGTCCCAAACTTTGGGGTGGCTGTGTCTTTTTGATTTTAATTTCCCTAAGCTATAGGACCATAAGTGGTAGTGCCCTAGGCTCTGTTGCTTTGTTTTTTAGATGTTTCAGGAAACACCATACACTTCTCCCGAGTGTCTGTTGGCAATTTACAACCCGCCCATCAGCATAACAAGGCTCCCAGTTCTCTATGGCCTGTCCTGCCTTTCTGGATTTTACACTTTTTTCAGATGGCCCTTTTGACCGGTGGGAAGTGAGACTTCATTGTAATGCAGATTTCCTTTGCAAGCTTGCTTGGTTGGCCAAAAAGGGCGTATGCGTTTTTTCCTGAATATATTCAGGAAAAAACGCATACACCCTTTTTGGCCAAGTGCATCATTGTGGACGTTCTGCCTCTTTTCCTATGCTTTCAATGCAATTCCAGTCTACCTCCTGAAATCGGTATCCTGCAATTCTGCCCCGCTTTCAAGTCCTCTTGGCAGCCTTACTTCAGTCTATTTTTGGACGATAGCTGTCATTTATAACTCTGCAGGTTTGTGAATTACAGTGCCCCTGAGCTCCTTTCTTCAACTCGCTTTCTTTTGAGCTGGCCGCAACACCGCAGGATGGCTTCAGGCCCTAATCTGGTTCGGGCACGGCACGCTGAGCCTTTGGTTAATTCCTCTTCCTGGTGGGAAATGAGAGTTAAATTTGCCCATCCAGACACCTCCAGCTAGTCTCTCATTGGTTCTCACTATTCCTGTTCATCTTCCGCAGAAATTGCAAACTGGGCCAAACAGGAGGTTAAAGGGACTGACTCTCCAAGTGGGGAGAGTGTTAGTAAAGCGTCTGGAATGTTGCACCCGAGTACCAGGGTACGAAAACTGAGACATATTTGAACACGTCTCCCAATCACAGGGTTGATCATACTCTGGGTTCCACATGCATGTTTTAGCTGAAGGAAGAATACCTTAAACCTGGAGAGTTGAGACCCTTGGAATGGGTACCATGCAATATGACTTCAAAGGGTCTTCATTTGCTCACCGAACCTCTCCAATCCTATCACTGCTGCGTTTATGCCCCTGTACACACACTTGATTCTCTTTCGGAGACATAGCAATCCATAGGTTTTAAGATACTTACTAGTCAGGTACATTCTTAGGCGTTTAATATGGGGTTTTGAGTCCATTTCGTTGAGCAAGGAGTAGCTCTTGTCTATTCCATATTTGGCTTAAGGAACTTTATCTGTGCTCATTTCAATCTCTGGTTTTATGCAGCACCCCAACTCACCTTTACCCTTAAGCAAGCATAAGTTGGTTTTCTAAATTTGAGACCCTGTTCTGTTTTGGAATGCAGTTCCTGTGTAGCCAAGTTTACATTCCGTGTATTAGTGATATCTTATGATGTTTCTTTTTCTGTGTGACTTATTTCAGTTAGAATCATCGTACCTGAATCCACTCATTGTGCTGCTAAGGGCCTGATGACACAGATTTCATTGCTGAGTGATATTGCTTTGTAAGTAACTACCACAACTTCTTTCTCCATTTTTCACTTTCTGCGATGTTGAACTTGTACTGTAAACCAGGTTCTTGTAAACAGAGCCATTCGAAACTTTGGGGTGGCTGTGTCTTTTTGATTTTAAATTCCCTAATCTATAGGACCATAAGTGGAAGTGCCCTAGGCTCTGTTGCTTTGTTTTTTAGATGTTTCAGGAAACACCATACACTTCTCCCGAGTGGTTGTTGGCAATTTACATCCCGCCCTTCAGCATAACAAGGCTCCCAGTTCTCCATGGCCTGTCCTGCCTTTCTGGATTTTACACTTTTTTCAGATGGCCCTTTTGACCGGGGGGAAGGGAGACTTCATTGTAGTGCAGATTTCCTTTGCAAGCTTGCTTGGTTGGCCAAAAAGGGCGTATGCGTTTTTTCCTGAATATATTCAGGAAAAAACGCATACGCCCTTTTTGGCCAAGTGCATCATTGTGGACGTTCTGCCTCTTTTCCTATGCTTTCAATGCAATTCCAGTCTACCTCCTGAAATCGGTTTCCTGCAATTCTGCCCCGCTTTCAAGTCCTCTTGGCAGCCTTACTTCAGTCTATTTTTGGACGATAGCTGTCATTTATAACTCTGCAGGTTTGTGAATTACAGTGCCCCTGAGCTCCTTTCTTCAACTCGCTTTCTTGTGAGCTGGCCGCAACACCGCAGGATGGCTTCAGGCCCTAATCTGGTTCCGGCACGGCACGCTGAGCCGTTGGTTAATTCCTCTTCCTGGTGGGAAATGAGAGTTAAATTTGCCCGTCCAGACACCTCCAGCTAGTCTCTCATTGGTTCTCCCTATTCATGTTCATCTTCCGCAGAAATTGCAAACTGGACCAAACAGGAGGTTAAAGGCGCTGACTCTCCAAGTGCGGAGAGTGTTAGTAAAGCATCTGGAATGTTGCACCCGAGTACCAGGGGAGGAAAACTGAGACATATTTAAACACGTCTCCCGTTCACACGGTTGATCATACTCTGGGTTCCACATGCATGTTTTAGCTGAAGGAAGAATACCTTAAACCTGGAGAGTTGAGACCCGTGGAATGGGTACCATGCAATATGTCTTCAAAGGGTCTTCATTTGCTCACCGAACCTCTCCAATCCTATCACTGCTGCGTTTATGCCCCTGTACACACGCTTGATTCTCTTTTGGAGACATAGCAATCCATAGGTTTTAAGATACTTACTAGTCAGGTACATTCTTAGGCGTTTAATATGCGGTGTTGAGTCCATTTCGTTGAGCAAGGAGTAGCTCTTGTCTATTCCATATTTGGCTTAAGGAACTTTATCTGTGCTCATTTCAATCTCTGGTTTTATGCAGCACCCCAACTCACCTTTCCCCTTAAGCAAGCATAAGTTGGTTTTCTAAATTTGAGATCCTGTTCTGTTTTGGAATTCAGTTCCTGTGTAGCCAAGTTTACATTCCGTGTATTAGTGATATCTTATGATGTTTCTTTTTCTGTGTGACTTATTTCAGTTAGAATCATCGTACCTGAATCCACTCATTATGCTGCTACGGGCCAGATGTCATAGATTTCATTGCTGAGTGATACTGCATTGTACGTAAGTACCACAAGTTCTTTATCCATTTTTCACTTTCTGCGATGTTGAACTTGTACTGTAAATGAGGTTCTTGTAAACAGAGGCATCCCAAACTTTGGGGTGGCTGTGTCTTTTTGATTTTAATTTCCCTAAGCTATAGGACCATAAGTGGAAGTGCCCTAGGCTCTGTTGCTTTGTTTTTTAGATGTTTCAGGAAACACCATACACTTCTCCAGAGTGTCTGTTGGCAATTTACATCCCGTCCATCAGCATAACAAGGCTCCCAGTTCTCCATGGCCTGTCCTGCCTTTCTGGATTTTACACTTTTTTCAGATGGCCCTTTTGACCGGGGGGAAGTGAGACTTCATTGTAGTGCAGATTTCCTTTGCAAGCTTGCTTGGTTGGCCAAAAAGGGCGTATGCGTTTTTTCCTGAATATATTCAGGAAAAAACGCATACGCCCTTTTTGGCCAAGTGCATCATTGTGGACGTTCTGCCTCTTTTCCTATGCTTTCAATGCAATTCCAGTCTAAATCCTGAAATCGGTTTCCTGCAATTCTGCCCCGCTTTCAAGTCCTCTTGGCAGCCTTACTTCAGTATATTTTTGGACGATAGCTGTCATTTATAACTCTGCAGGTTTGTGAATTACAGTGCCCCTGAGCTCCTTTCTTCAACTCGCTTTCTTGTGAGCTGGCCGCAACACCGCAGGATGGCTTCAGGCCCTAATCTGGTTCCGGCACGGCACGCTGAGCCTTTGGTTATTTCCTCTTCCTGGTGGGAAATGAGAGTTAAATTTGCCCGTCCAGACACCTCCAGCTAGTCTCTCATTGGTTCTCCCTATTCCTGTTCATCTTACGCAGAAATTGCAAACTGGACCAAACAGGAGGTTAAAGGCACTGACTCTCCAAGTGGGGAGAGTGTTAGTAAAGCGTCTGGAATGTTGCACCCGAGTACCAGGGGTGGAAAACTGAGAAATATTTAAACACGTCTCCCGTTCACACGGTTGATCATACTCTGGGTTCCACATGCATGTTTTAGCTGAAGGAAGAATACCTTAAACCTGGAGAGTTGAGACCCGTGGAATGGGTACCATGCAATATGACTTCAACGGGTCTTCATTTGCTCACCAAACCTCTCCAATCCTATCACTGCTGCGTTTATGCCCCTGTACACATGCTTGATTCTCTTTCGGAGACATAGCAATCCATAGGTTTTAAGATACTTACTAGTCAGGTACATTCTTAGGCGTTTAATATGCGGTGTTGAGTCCATTTCATTGAGCAAGGAGTTGCTCTTATCTATTCCATATTTGGCTTAAGGAACTTTATCTGTGCTCATTTCAATCTCTGGTTTTATGCAGCACCCCAACTCACCTTTCCCCTTAAGCAAGCATAAGTTGGTTTTCTAAATTTGAGACCCTGTTCTGTTTTGGAATTCAGTTCCTGTGTAGCCAAGTTTACATTCCGTGTATTAGTGATATCTTATGATGTTTCTTTTTCTGTGTGACTTATTTCAGTTAGAATCATCGTACCTGAATCCACTCATTGTGCTGCTACGGGCCTGATGACATAGATTTCATTGCTGAGTGATACTGCATTGTACGTAAGTACCACAAGTTCTTTATCCATTTCTCACTTTCTGCAATGTTGAACTTGTACTGTAAACGAGGTTCTTGTAAACAGAGCCGTTCCAAACTTTGGGGTGGCTGTGGCTTTTTGATTTTAATTTCCCTAAGCTCTAGGACCATAAGTGGAAGTGCCCTAGGCTCTGTTGCTTTGTTTTTTAGATGTTTCAGGAAACACCATACACTTCTCCCGAGTGTCTGTTGGCAATTTACATCCCGCCCATCAGCATAACAAGGCTCCCAGTTCTCCATGGCCTGTCCTGCCTTTCTGGATTTTACACTTTTTTCAGATGGCCCTTTTGACCGGGGGGAAGTGAGACTTCATTGTAGTGCAGATTTCCTTTGCAAGCTTGCTTGGTTGGCCAAAAAGGGCGTATGCGTTTTTTCCTGAATATATTCAGGAAAAAACGCATACGCCCTTTTTGGCCAAGTGCATCATTGTGGACGTTCTGCCTCTTTTCCTATGCTTTCAATGCAATTCCAGTCTACCTCCTGAAATCGGTTTCCTGCAATTCTGCCCCACTTTCAAGTCCTCTTGGCAGCCTTACTTCAGTATATTTTTGGACGATAGCTGTCATTTATAACTCTGCACGTTTGTGAATTACAGTGCCCCTGAGCTCCTTTCTTCAGCTCACTTTCTTTTGAGCTGGCCGCACACCGCAGGATGGCTTCAGGCACTAATCTGGTTCCGGCACGGCACGCTGAGCCTTTAGTTAATTCCTCTTCCTGGTGGGAAATGAGAGTTAAATTTGCCCGTCCAGACACCTCCAGCTAGTCTCTCATTGGTTCTCCCTATTCCTGTTCATCTTCCGCAGAAATTGCAAACTGGGCCAAACAGGAGGTTAAAGGCGCTGACTCTCCAAGTGGGGAGAGTGTTAGTAAACCGTCTGGAATGTTGCACCCGAGTACCAGGGGAGGAAAACTGAGACATATTTGAACACGTCTCCCGTTCACACGGTTGATCATACTCTGGGTTCCACATGCATGTTTTAGCTGAAGGAAGAATACCTTAAACCTGGAGAGTTGAGACCCGTGGAATGGGTACCATGCAATATGTCTTCAAAGGGTCTTCATTTGCTCACCGAACCTCTCCAATCCTATCACTGCTGCGTTTATGCCCCTGTACACACGCTTGATTCTCTTTTGGAGACATAGCAATCCATAGGTTTTAAGATACTTACTAGTCAGGTACATTCTTAGGCGTTTAATATGGGGTGTTGAGTCCATTTCGTTGAGCAAGGAGTAGCTCTTGTCTATTCCATATTTGGCTTAAGGAACTTTATCTGTGCTCATTTCAATCTCTGGTTTTATGCAACACCACAACTCACCTTTCCCCTTAAGCAAGCATAAGTTGGTTTTCTCAATTTGAGACCCTGTTCTGTTTTGGAATTCAGTTCCTGTGTAGCCAAGTTTACATTCCGTGTATTAGTGATATCTTATGATGTTTCTTTTTCTGTGTGACTTATTTCAGTTAGAATCATCGTACCTGAATCCACTCATTATGTTGCTACGGGCCTGATGACATAGATTTCATTGCTGAGTGATACTGCATTGTACGTAAGTACCACAAGTTCTTTATCCATTTTTCACTTTCTGTGATATTGAACTTGTACTGTAAACGAGGTTCTTGTAAACAGAGACGTTCCAAACTTTTGGGTGGCTGTGTCTTTTTGATTTTAATTTCCCTAAGCTATAGGACCATAAGTGGAAGTGCCCTAGGCTCTGTTGCTTTGTTTTTTAGATGTTTCAGGAAACACCATACACTTCTCCCGAAAGTCTGTTGGCAATTTACATCCCGCCCATCAGCATAACAAGGCTCCCAGTTCTCCATGGCCTGTCCTGCCTTTCTGGATTTTACACTTTTTTCAGATGGCCCTTTTGACCGGGGGGAAGTGAGACTTCATTGTAGTGCAGATTTCCTTTGCAAGCTTGCTTGGTTGGCCAAAAAGGGCGTATGCGTGTTTTCCTGAATATATTCAGGAAAAAATGCATACGCCCTTTTTGGCCAAGTGCATCACTGTGGACGTTCTGCCGCTTCTCCTATGCTTGAAATGCAATTCCTGTCTACCTCCTGAAATCGGTTTCCTGCAATTCTGCCCCGCTTTCAAGTACTTTTGGCAGCCTTACTTCAGTATATTTTTGGACGATAGCTGTCATTTATAACTCTGCAGGTTTGTGAATTACGGTGCCCCTGAGCTCATTTCTTCAACTCGCTTTCTTGTGAGCTGGCCGCAACACCACAGGATGTCTTCAGGCCCTAATGTGGTTCCAGCATGGCACGCTGAGCCTTTGGTTAATTCCTCTTCCTGGTGGGAAATGAGAGTTAAATTTGCCCGTTCAGACACCTCCAGGTAGTCTCTCATTGGTTCTCGCTATTCCTGTTCATCTTCCGCAGAAATTGCAAACTGGGTCAAACAGGAGGTTAAAGCCACTGACTCTCCAAGTAGGGAGAGTGTTAGTAAAGCATCTGGAATGTTGCACCCGAGTACCAGGGGAGGAAAACTGAGACATATTTGAACACGTCTCCCGTTCACACCGTTGATCATACTCTGGGTTCCACATGCATGTTTTAGCTGAAGGAAGAATACCTTAAACCTGCAGAGTTGAGACCCGTGTAATGGGTACCATGCAATATGACTTCAAAGGGTCTTCATTTGCTCACCGAACCTCTCCAATCCTATCACTGCTGCGTTTATGCCCTTGTACACACGCTTGATTCTCTTTTGGAGACATAGCAATCCATAGGTTTTAAGATACTTACTAGTCAGGTACATTCTTAGGCGTTTAATATGGGGTGTTGAGTCCATTTCGTTGAGCAAGGAGTAGCTCTTGTCTATTCCATATTTGGCTTAAGGAACTTTATCTGTGCTCATTTCAATCTCCGGTTTTATGCAGCACCCCAACTCACCTTCCCCGTTAAGCAAGCGTAACTTGGTTTTCTAAACTTGAGACACTGTTCTGTTTTGTAATTCTGTTCATGTGTAGCCAAGTTCACATTCTGTGTATTAGTGATACCTTATGATGTTTCTTTTCTGTGTGACTTATTTCAGTTCGAATCATCATACCTGAATCCACTCATTATGCTGCTATGGGCCTGATGACATAGATTTCATTGCTGAGTGATATTTCATTGTACGTAAGTACCACAAGTTCTTTATCCATTTTTCACTTTCTGCGATATTGAACTTGTACCGTAAACGAGGTTCTTGTAAACAGAGGCGTCCCAAACTTTGGCGTGGCTGTGTCTTTTTGATTTTAATTTCCCTAAGCTATAGGACCATAAGTGGAAGTGCCCTAGGCTCTGTTGCTTTGTTTTTTAGATGTTTCAGGAAACACCATACACTTCTCCAGAGTGGCTGTTGGCAATTTACATCCCGCCCATCAGCATAACAAGGCTCCCAGTTCTCCATGGCCTGTCGTGCCTTTATGGATTTTACACTTTTTTCAGATGGCCCTTTTGACCAGGTGGAAGTGAGACTTCATTGTAGTGCAGATTTCCTTTGCAAGCTTGCTTGGTTGGCCAAAAAGTGCGTATGCGTTTTTTCCCGAATATATTCAGGAAAAAACACATACGCCCTTTTTGGCCAAGTGCATCATTGTCGAGTTTGTGACTCTCTTCATATGTTTTCAATGCAATTCCAGTCTACCTCCTGAAATCAGTTTCCTGCAATTCTGCCTTGCTTTCAATGCCTCTTCATAGCCTTACCTCAATATATTTTTTAAAAATAGTTGGCCTTTATAACTCTGCAGGTTTTTGAATTGCAGTGGCCCTTAGCTCCATTTTTTAGCTCTTATTTTTGTGGTCTTGCCCCGTAACCACAGGATTCCTTGAAGCCCTATTTTTCTTCTGGGGCACCTTGCTGTGCCTTTGGTTAATTCTTCTTACGGATGTGATATTAGAGTGACATGTGCCCATTGAAACCGCTACAGCTAGTTTCTCACTGGTTCCCCCTATTCCCATTCATCCTCTGCACTAACTGCAGACTGTGCGATACCAGAACTTAAAGGCATTGACTCCATGTGGGGATGTTGTTAGTAAAGCGGCTGGAATGTCGATCCGGAGCCCCAGGAGAGGAAAAATGAGGTGCGTTTTAGAAACCTTTCCCGATCATATGGTATACCAGTCGCTGGGTTTCCCAAGCATGGTTTAGCTGTAGGAAGATTCCCTTCAACCTGGAGTGTTGGGACCCTTGGACTGAGTAGCATGAAGTATTGCATTAAACTTTCGGCAGTTGCTCACCAAAGCTCACCAATCCTGTCAGCCCCAAGTGTCCAGCCTTATGTCTTATCCAGCTGTGGGTTTATATGTGGTCAATCCAGGTTGCATCACAGCCCCTGAGCGAATTTTGTAAGAATTTTTCTCTCTTTCATTGTTTCAGCATTTTGTTTTTAAAATTTATTTCTATAATGGGGTTTAGCTCCTTTTCACTGCTGTGTTTGTGCCACTCTGCACACACTTGATTCCCTTATGGAGATATATCAATACATGGGTTTTAAGATTCTTATTCCTCAGATATATTTCTCTGCGGTGTATAGGGTGTGTTGAGGCCTGTTCATTGAGCAAGGTGTAGATCTTGTCTAATACCTATTTGGTTTATTGAACGGTATCTGTGCTAATTTCAAACTCTGGTTTTATGCATCACCCCACCTCTCCTTTCCCCTTAAGCTGACATAAGTGTGTTTTCTAAATGTGAGACACTGTTCTGTTCTGTAATTCATTTCTTGTGCAGCCATATTTACCCTCCCTCTATAAGTGATATCTTATGATATGTTTCTTTTTCTGTTTGACTTATTTCAAGTAGTATTATCGGACCTAAATCCACTCTTTATCCTTCTACTAGCCTTATTACATTGATTTCATGGTGAAGAGATATTCCATTGTACATAAGTACCACATCTTCTTTATCCATTGTTCTCTTTCCTGGGATATTTAAGGTGTACTGAAGTTGAGGTTCTTGTAAACAGAGTAGCCCTAAACTGTGGTGTGCTTGTGTCTTGTTGATTTTTAGACTTCCCTAGATATACTCCCATGATTGGAAGTGTCCTATGCTCTGTAGCTCTGTTTTTTAGATGATTTAGGAACCACCATACACTTCTCCAGAGTGGCTCTCGGCAGTTCACACACTGCCCATCAGCGTATAAAGGCTCCCTGTTCTCCATGGCCTGTCCTGCATTTCTGGTTTTTACAATTTTTTAGGATGGCCCTTTTGACCGGTGGGAAGTGAGACTTCTTTGTTGTGCACATTTGCATTGCTTGCTTGCTTCGTTGCCCATAAAGTGCGTATGCGTTTTTTCCTGGATATAATCAGGAAAAAACGCATACGCCCTTTTGGGCCAACTGCATCATTGTCGAAATTCTGCCGCTTTTCATGTGCGTTAAAGACGAGTCCAATCGATCTCTTGAAATCTGTTTCTTGCAATTCTGTCTTGCATTCAGATCCTCTTCTTTGCCTTACCTCAACATATTTTTGGACGTTAGTTTTCATTTATAACTCTGCAGGTTTGTGAATTGCAGTGACCCTGAGCTCCATTTTTTAAGTTGCTCTTTTGTGAGCTGGCCTCAAAGCCGCAGGATTGCTTCAGGCCCTATTTTGGCTCCGGCGAGGCAGGCTGAGCCTTTCTTTAATTCTTATTCTTAATGGGAAATTAGAGTGATATGTGCCCGTCCAAACCCCTACAACTCTTCTCTCATTGGTTCCCCCTCTTCCCGTTCATCCTCCTCACAATTTGCAAAATGTGTGAAACAGAAGTTGAAATGTGCTGATTCTCCAAGTGGGGAGATTCTAAGTAGCGTGGCTGGAATGGTGAACAGGAGCACCAGGAGAGGATAAATGAGGTGCATTTTAGACACATCTCCCGATCACATGGTGTACAGTCCTCTGGGTTTTCCATGCATGTTTTAGCTGTAGGAAGATCCCTTGAACCTGCAGATTTGGGACCCATTGAATGGGTACCAGGTAGTATTACTTTAAAGGGTGTGCATTTCCTCACCCAACCTCACATTTCTCTTAGCGCAAACAGTTTCCAGCCTTATGTCTCATCCTGCTGTGGGTCTAGATGTGTTCAATCCATGTTGCATCACCGTCCCTGAGGAAAAGTTGTAAGAGGTTTTCTCTGTCTCTCTGTTGTTTATTTTTTTCAATTTATTACTATATTGGTTACAGCTGATTTTCAAAGCTCTGTTTCTTGCTGCTGTACATCCACTTGATTCACGTACAGAGAGACATCAATAAATTCTTTTTCAGATTCTTACCAGTCGTATATATTCTTTTCCGGTGACTTGAGTGTGCTGAGTGCAGTTCTTTTAGCTACCGTGTAGGCCTTGTTGATTATCAGTTTGGTATTTGGAATGGTATCTTTGCTAATTTCAACCTCCTGGATGATGCCTCACCCCTCCCCACCTTTCCCGTTTAGCAGCCTTATGCGTGTTTTCTACATATTTGACTATGTTTTTGTTTTGTAATTTATTTCATGTGTAGCCATTTTGGATTCCACCTTTAAGTGATATCTTATGATATGTGTCTTTTTCTTTTTGAATTCTGTCACTTAGAATGATCATACGTAACTCCTCCGGAGTTGTTACAACTGGCCATATTTCATTGATTTCCAGGCTGAATAATATTCCACTCTACCTAAGTACCACATCTCTATCCATTTTTTCCCTCCAGAGACATTGAAGTTATATCCTAGTCGAGGATCTTTTAAACAGAGAGGGGGTAAACATTGGGGTGCCTGTGTCCTCTCGATTTTTGTTTTTCCCAAGATATACGCCCATGAGTGCAAGTGCCCTATGCTCTGTAGCTCATTTTTTAGATGCTTTAGTAAACACAATACACTTCTCCAGAATGGCCGTTGGCAATATACATTTCCACTATAAGTCTCACAGGGCTCCCTCTTCTCGTTGCCCTGTCCTGCATTTCTGTTGTTTACGCTTTATGAGGATGGCTCTTCTGACTGATGCGAAGTGATATCTTTTGTGGTATTGACTTCCAGTGCCCACCTGTTTGGTTGGCTAAAAAAGTGTATGCCCTTTTCTTGAATATATACAGAAAAGAACGCATACACCCTTTTTGGCCAACTGCAATGTTGGCAATGTTCAGCTCCTTTTCTTGTGCTTAATGGCGAGTCCTTTCTACCTCCTCAAATCCCTTTCCTGCCATTCTCCCTTGCTTACAAGTCCTTTTCTCTGACTTTCCTCAAGACATTTTTCAGTGATGGATATTTTCAACTCTGCAGTTTTGTGAATTTTACTGCCCCTGAGTTCCATTGTTCAACTCGTGTTTATGGGAACTGGCCACAAAGCAGCGGGATTTCCTCAAGCCCTATACTGTTTCCATGGGCAACCCTAGCCTTTGGTCAATTCATCTTCCTGATTGGAAATTAGAGTGACATGTGCCTGTCTGAACACCTAGGACTTGTCTCTCATTGTTCCTCATCCTTCCGCTTCATCCTCTGGACAAATTCCAAACTGTACGCAACAGGATGTTGACAGTGCTGACATCTCCAAGTGGGGAGACTGTTAGTAAAGACGCTGGAGGGGTGAACCCGAGCACCAGGAGATGAGGAGATGAGATGCCTTTTCCAAACTCTTCCCGATCAGACGGTATACCATCCTCTGGGTGTGACAGACATGTTTTAGCAGTAGGAAGAGTCCCATTCATGTAAGGAGAACACCAGGGCTTTTTCAAAATCAGTGTCTCCCCGAAACCCAAACTGGGGAATTTTTTAAGCTACGGCTACACATATGTTCATTAAGGGCCTTGGGAAGTAGGCAGAGTCCAAACTTTAGATGATTGAAGTCTTCAGGGTCAGAAGCACTCACCACCAGCTTCCCTTAGGCTACACTTTAACTGTCATTGATAGATGATGTCAATAAAAATATCTATTCTTTTTCAGATTATTTCCCCTTATAGGTTATTGCAAAATGTTGAGTGTAGTTCCCTGTGCTATACAGTAGTTCCTTGTTGATGATCTATTTTATACATAGCAGTGTGTATGTGTTCATTCCAAACTGTTAATTTATCCCTCCTCCCACCTTTCCCCTTTGGTAATAATAAATTATAAGATTTTATACTTCTCAGAAATGGGGGAGCTGAAAGAGAGGTATCATTTTCAATGGAAAAGCATTTAAAACAAGATTGAAGGTTTAACCAAGATTATTAGCTGTACATCCTTGGAAAGAAATCACTTCGTTTCTCTAATATTGACCTGACAAATAAGACAAACCTTTTCACTGAACTTGCTTATAAAAAGTGATGGAAATATCAAATGGAAGTGTTAAAAACATCTTATTTTACCCGAGCCTTATACACTGTTCTATGTTAACTACAGTTTGGCTCACACATCTGTTCATTGAGGTTACAATAGTCTCAATTTCTGTTACTGATCCTCCAGAGTGGACCCCAACAAGTGTCCCCCTGCCCAGTGTCATTGGGGCCAACAGATCGAGACTGAGTTTGGTTCACAAGCAAAGGAAACTTTATATTTTGATCAGAGAATGGAGAGGTGAGAGCATGCACTACCCCGTGGGCTGTGGGCTGGGCTGCTGTGTAGAGATCCTGTCAGAGTCAGTGGGAGGGAGGGAGGCGGCGGAGCTCTCGAGGGCCGGGTTGGCTGTAGCTCAGGCTCTATATCGTGGAGTCTGCACTGGGCCCCAGGAGCTGAGGTGTCGACCCAGCCATTCTGCACTAGGAAATCTGGTCTGAAGTGCCGGGTGTGGAAGCTCTGCATGCGGGACCCTAGGAGCACGTGAAATTAGACAAAGCACAAAGGATAAAAAAGGTTAGACTTGACTTTATTGCCCAGATTCTATTTTTATCTCCCAGGGATTTTTAATGGGCTTTGCTGGGGACAAACCCCTCCTCTGCCTTTTGTCCCATTCCTCATTCTTGGAGTGCTGAGGGTGCAGACTCTTCTTCTGTAACTGCTGAGTGCTGAGTTGGGAGCCCTCATACCCTGGGGCGAGGGTCAGAGCTTCTCCCCAGCAGCCTCCCGGTGACGTTGATTGTCCCCAGGACCCCTGCCTCCCTGCTCGTCCACCTGAGCACCAGCATTGGAAGTGTTATAGATTCTAATGACCTTTAAGGGTCCAGGAAAGAGATGTGCAGAGACGCTGTGGGGGCCGGTTTCACCCCGCCCCACATTTGTTCGGCCACCTTAGGCTGACCGTCTCTGCCAGCCTAGATGCTCTGACCAGTAGTCTGCGTTTTCTTCAATTAGGCCCCTGAATTAACGTACAAACAGCACCAGGTGTCAGAGCCCTGCCCGCTCAACTCCCAGACAGTCCAGGGTCAGTGGTGATCAAGGACCATGATGGCTACTGAGTCAACAGCCTTTTGAAGTAAACAGGAGTCCAGCCGGTCTTATTGACCACCATCATCACGGTGTCTGTAGGCTTTTCTATGGTGACAGTGTGGTATACTGTTCCCCCGCCAAGATTATTAGCTCCCCTCTGGGTGCAGTAAGTCCTGCAAGCAGTAGTCTACTCTTTTGGGACACACTCTTGTTGTTTTATGAGAGAAACTCCAGGTCAAGTGATGTTCACACGAGTCGTCATGGTGCCCTGTTGCCCCCGGTTATCTCTCTGGATGTTGGAGTTGGAGGGCCTCCTCACTCGAGGTCGGTGTGCCCACGGAGCGAACCCTGCAACTTCAGGGCATGGTTGGTGGTTAGGATCACCACGTGGGGTCCTTTTCCCTTAGGAGGGAGGTGGCCTTTTGGGCTGCTGATTTCCAGGTTTTTAGATACCGCCAGTATCTTGGCCAGATGTGGCAGTGGGCCAAGCCCCTTAGTGACCGTAGTTTATCCTACCTGGATGGCATTCTTGCATTGTTCCATTTCAAGTGGTCCCAGTTTTTGCACTAATTCTCCAATGGCGATTCACCTTTCACCGGGAATGTAAAGGTCAAAGGGTTTAGCTAAATTAGGGAGTTCCAGGGCAAGGGTCTGAATTGACTGCTCTTTCCATTCTTGAAAGGCCACTTCTGGATTCTATTCAAAAGGATCATCATCGTTTCCTTTCAGTGTTTCATATAGAGGCCCAGCTAGTAGACTGTAGTTAGGGATCCAGAAGCAGCAAACCCTGGCCTCCCCAGGAACCCCTAAGCTGTCTTCTAGTTTTAGAAAGGGGTAAGGCTGAAAATGGTTTCTTCCCTTTCCTGGGATGGGCTTCTCTGACCTTCTGTGAGAATGAAGCCCAGGCAGGTCACCGCAGTCTGTGATATTTGAGCTTTTTCTTGGACAACTTCTATCCTTTATTGGCTTGGTAGTTCAGAGGCCTCCTTAGTAGGGCTGGTGATCAGAATGTCGTCTGCATATTGAAGGAGGGTTTCCTTTTCCAGAGGTAGAACTTTTAGGTCTTTAGCTAAGCTTTCCCCAAAGATGGTGTGGGAATTTTTGCACCCTTGGGGCCAGACGGCCCGGAAGTATTGTTTTAGTTGTATGTTGAGTCCTGCCACTCACAAGCCAAAATTTCTTGTGACTCTGGGACTAATGGAATACAAAAGAAGGCATCATTGAAGACTAATACAGAATACCATGTCCTGGTGGTTGGTAGAATGACCAGCAGGGTGTAGGAATTAGGAGCAACTGGAGGTATATCCTCGGTGGCTTCACTGACTGTCCTGACATCCTTTACCAGGTCCCCAGCAGCCCATGGGGCTCTCGTGGTCAGACCAATCCCAGAATATGGAGCTCACCTGGGCAGGTACCCCACCCCCACCCCAGCCCACGGGGCTCTCGTGGTCAGGCCCCTCCCAGGATACAGAGCTACCCTTGCAGGTACCGTGGCAGGGCTGGGCACACAGGAACCGTGCACATAGCCCTCATTGCAGAGCACCCCCAGCTCACCTGTCGCTCAGAGCTGACACAGAGCACCTCAGAGCAGGACTTGAACTAACAAACAGCAGCTGCGACAGGTCTGTGACCCTGGGCATCACTCCGTGAGGCCTCCCTCCACCTGGTCTTCCAGAGACTTCCACTGCACCCGGGGCACCAGGCCTCTGTCTCCAACCACCACCCACCCCTCCTCTCCCTGACTCCTGGGTTCCTCTCATTAGGAGAGGGTTTTCTTCAAGTTGTCTCCCACTCATGGGCCAGATAAAATGATTAGAAAACAAGCCAAAGCTGCAGCCCCTTGTCTATCCTGACTCTCAGGAGCCCACACCTGTTCCTTGGACCTGGCCGGTTCAGCAAGTTCCATTTTCTGCAACTGTGAGCCCCTGAGGGGTGATGATTGGCTGACCTGGGCAGCCTTACCGTGCCGGCCAGCCCTCCCCAGGTGTGCCTGGGTTGAGATCAATATAAATACCACTCCAGGCAGCAAGAGCCCCTGCAGCCGTGCCTGACGCCATTTTCTCTGCCCTGTCAGCAGTCTCGGGGCTGGGCTGGTGGGAGGGAGTGAGAGGCCACGGCTTTGTGGGTGGCCCAGTGTGAGTGGGGCTCTGCTGGACTTTCTGCAGCAGTTGCCAGGCTGCCACCTGCTAAAGAAGAGGGTGTGTCACCCATACCTGCTGCTGGAATTTCTCCCTGGGCAGAGGTGAGGAAGGAAAAAAGCAGTGGGGGCAGGGACAGGACGGGTATCTCAGGCAGGGAAATGGAAATCTTCCAGAAGAGCACCCAGGGCCAGGACCATCCTGGCTGGCCTGCAGGCACCAAGTCGGCCGGCATGCTGTCACTCGTGTGGCTCTATGGCCCTTCCTCTAGGCTTTCAAGTCCTTGTATATATTCAGGTGTTTTACCTGGGACGGGTGGGAATAGTTCAGCAGCAACTGGCCTGGGGCTCAGCTCACGTTTACTCACAGATGCCTCGGCACGGTGCCCCAGCTTTGCAATGAGGACGCTTGTTGCGTGGGGGCTGCTGGCTGAATGGGAGACGATTCCCCACCACTGACCAACTTCAGAATTGTTTACAACTGGAGCAAGTGCCCTGATACGGTTTTCCTCTGTGTAATTGGTGGGTTCTGTGTTTTTTTTCTCTTTTTCGTTTTTGGTTCAAGGTAGATTTTATTCCTCTTTTTTGTATTTACAGATATAAGCATGGAAATAATTTATTCATATAAATACATGTATGTGCAGGGAATAATTGTTTTTTCTGTTTTATTTTTTAAATTTTATTTCTTTTTAATTTTGAATTTTATTTTATATTTTTATACAGCAGGTTCTTATTGGTTATCTATTTTATACATATAAATGTATACATGCCAATCCCAGTCTCTCAACTCCTCCCACCACCACCCCCCAACAGCTTTCCCCCCTTGTTGTCCATACGTTTGTTGTGTACATCTGTTGCTCTATTTATGCCTTGCAAAATGGTTAATCTGTACAGTTTTTCTAGGTTCCACATATATGCATGAATATACAAGATTTGTTTTTCTCTTTCTGACTTACTTCACTCTGTATGACAGTCTCTAGATCCATCGACGTCTCTACAAATGACCCAATTTCATTCCTTTTCATGGCTTAGTAATATTCCATTTTATATATGTACCACAGCTTTATGCATTCGTCTGTCTGTGGGCATTTAGGTTGCTTCCATTACCTCGATATTGTAAATAGTGATGCAATGAACATTGCAGTGAATGACTCTTTTTGATTTATGGTTTTGTCTGGGTATATGTCCAGTACTGGGATTGCTGTATCATATGGTAATTCTATTGTTAGTTTCTTAAGAAATTCCATATTGTTCTCCATAATGATTGTATCAATTTATATTCCCAACAATAGTGGAAGAGGGTTCCTTTTCTCCACACCCTTTCCAGCATTTTTTGTTTTTAGATTTTCAATGATGCCTATTCTACCAGGTGTGAGGTGATACCTCATCGTTGAATCCATTTCGTTGAGCAAGGGGTAGCTCTTGTCTATTCCATATTTGGCTTAAGAAACTTTATCTGTGCTCATTTCAATCTCTGGTTTTATGCAGCACCCCAACTCACCTTTCCCCTTAAGCAAGCATAAGTTGGTTTTCTAAATTTGAGACCCTGTTCTGTTCTGTAATTCAGTTCCTGTGTAGCCAAGTTTACATTCCGTGTATTAGTGATATCTTATGATGTTTCTTTTCCTGTGTGACTTATTTCAGTTAGAATCATCATACCTGAATCCACTTGTGCTGCTAAGGGCCTGATGACACAGATTTCATTGCTGAGTGATATTGCTTTGTAAGTAAATACCACAACTTCTTTATCCATTTTTCACTTTCTGCGATGTTGAACTTGTACTGTAAACGAGGTTCTTGTAAACAGAGCCGTTCCAAACTTTGGGGTGGCTGTGTCTTTTTGATTTTAATTTCCCTAAGCTATAGGACCATAAGTGGAAGTGCCCTAGGCTCTGTTGCTTTGTTTTTTGGATGTTTCAGGAAACACCATACACTTCTCCCGAGTGTCTGTTGGCAATTTACATCCCGCCCATCAGCATAACAAGGTTCCCAGTTCTCCATGGCCTGTCCTGCCTTTCTGGATTTTACACTTTTTTCAGATGGCCCTTTTGACCGGGGGGAAGTGAGACTTCATTGTAGTGCAGATTTCCTTTGCAAGCTTGCTTGGTTGGCCAAAAAGGGCGTATGCGTTTTTTCCTGAATATATTCAGGAAAAAACGCATACGCCCTTTTTGGCCAAGTGCATCATTGTGGACGTTCTGCCTCTTTTCCTATGCTTTCAATGCAATTCCAGTCTACCTCCTGAAATCGGTTTCCTGCAATTCTGCCCCGCTTTCAAGTCCTCTTGGCAGCCTTACTTCAGTATATTTTTGGACGATAGCTGTCATTTATAACTCTGCAGGTTTGTGAATTACAGTGCCCCTGAGCTCCTTTCTTCAACTCGCTTTCTTTTGAGCTGGCCGCAACACCGCAGGATGTCTTCAGGCCCTAAACTGGTTCTAGCACGGCACGCTGAGCCTTTGGTTAATTCGTCTTCCTGGTGGGAAATGAGAGTTAAATTTGCCCATCCAGACACCTCCAGCTAGTCTCTCATTGGTTCTCGCTATTCCTGTTCATCTTCCACAGAAATTGCAAACTGGGCCAAACAGGAGGTTAAAGGGACTGACTCTCCAAGTGGGGAGAGTGTTAGTAAAGCGTCTGGAATGTTGCACCCGAGTACCAGGGTACGAAAACTGAGACATATTTGAACACATCTCCCAATCACATGGTTGATCATACTCTAGGTTCCACATGCATGTTTTAGCTGAAGGAAGAATACCTTAAACCTGGGTAGTTGAAACCCTTGGAATGGGTACCATGCAATATGACTTCAAAGGGTCTTCATTTGCTCACGAACCTCTCCAATCCTATCACTGCTGCGTTTATGCCCCTGTACACATGCTTGTTTCTCTTTCGGAGACATAGCAATCCATAGGTTTTAAGATACTTACTAGTCAGGTACATTCTTAGGCGTTTAATATGCGGTGTTGAGTCCATTTCGTTGAGCAAGGAGTAGCTCTTGTCTATTCCATATTTGGCTTAAGGAACTTTATCTGTGCTCATTTCAATCTCTGGTTTTATGCAGCACCCCAACTCACCTTTCCCCTTAAGCAAGCATAAGTTGGTTTTCTAAATTTGAGACCCTGTTCTGTTCTGTAATTCAGTTCCTGTGTAGCCAAGTTTACATTCCGTGTATTAGTGATATCTTATGATGTTTCTTTTCCTGTGTGACTTATTTCAGTTAGAATCATCATACCTGAATCCACTTGTGCTGCTAAGGGCCTGATGACACAGATTTCATTGCTGAGTGATATTGCTTTGTAAGTAAATACCACAACTTCTTTATCCATTTTTCACTTTCTGCGATGTTGAACTTGTACTGTAAACGAGGTTCTTGTAAACAGAGCCGTTCCAAACTTTGGGGTGGCTGTGTCTTTTTGATTTTAATTTCCCTAAGCTATAGGACCATAAGTGGAAGTGCCCTAGGCTCTGTTGCTTTGTTTTTTGGATGTTTCAGGAAACACCATACACTTCTCCCGAGTGTCTGTTGGCAATTTACATCCCGCCCATCAGCATAACAAGGTTCCCAGTTCTCCATGGCCTGTCCTGCCTTTCTGGATTTTACACTTTTTTCAGATGGCCCTTTTGACCGGGGGGAAGTGAGACTTCATTGTAGTGCAGATTTCCTTTGCAAGCTTGCTTGGTTGGCCAAAAAGGGCGTATGCGTTTTTTCCTGAATATATTCAGGAAAAAACGCATACGCCCTTTTTGGCCAAGTGCATCATTGTGGACGTTCTGCCTCTTTTCCTATGCTTTCAATGCAATTCCAGTCTACCTCCTGAAATCGGTTTCCTGCAATTCTGCCCCGCTTTCAAGTCCTCTTGGCAGCCTTACTTCAGTATATTTTTGGACGATAGCTGTCATTTATAACTCTGCAGGTTTGTGAATTACAGTGCCCCTGAGCTCCTTTCTTCAACTCGCTTTCTTTTGAGCTGGCCGCAACACCGCAGGATGTCTTCAGGCCCTAAACTGGTTCTAGCACGGCACGCTGAGCCTTTGGTTAATTCGTCTTCCTGGTGGGAAATGAGAGTTAAATTTGCCCATCCAGACACCTCCAGCTAGTCTCTCATTGGTTCTCGCTATTCCTGTTCATCTTCCACAGAAATTGCAAACTGGGCCAAACAGGAGGTTAAAGGGACTGACTCTCCAAGTGGGGAGAGTGTTAGTAAAGCGTCTGGAATGTTGCACCCGAGTACCAGGGTACGAAAACTGAGACATATTTGAACACATCTCCCAATCACATGGTTGATCATACTCTAGGTTCCACATGCATGTTTTAGCTGAAGGAAGAATACCTTAAACCTGGGTAGTTGAAACCCTTGGAATGGGTACCATGCAATATGACTTCAAAGGGTCTTCATTTGCTCACGAACCTCTCCAATCCTATCACTGCTGCGTTTATGCCCCTGTACACATGCTTGTTTCTCTTTCGGAGACATAGCAATCCATAGGTTTTAAGATACTTACTAGTCAGGTACATTCTTAGGCGTTTAATATGCGGTGTTGAGTCCATTTCGTTGAGCAAGGAGTAGCTCTTGTCTATTCCATATTTGGCTTAAGGAACTTTATCTGTGCTCATTTCAATCTCTGGTTTTATGCAGCACCCCAACTCACCTTTCCCCTTAAGCAAGCATAAGTTGGTTTTCTAAATTTGAGACCCTGTTCTGTTCTGTAATTCAGTTCCTGTGTAGCCAAGTTTACATTCCGTGTATTACTGATATCTTATGATGTTTCTTTTTCTGTGTGACTTATTTCAGTTAGAATCATCATACCTGAATCCACTTGTGCTGCTAAGGGCCTGATGACACAGATTTCATTGCTGAGTGATATTGCTTTGTAAGTAAATACCACAACTTCTTTCTCCATTTTTCACTTTCTGCGATGTTGAACTTGTACTGTAAACGAGGTTCTTGTAAACAGAGCCGTTCCAAACTTTGGGGTGGCTGTGTCTTTTTTATTTTAATTTCCCTAAGCTATAGGACCATAAGTGGAAGTGCCCTAGGTTCTGTTGCTTTGTTTTTTAGATGTTTCAGGAAACACCATACACTTCTCCCGAGTCCTTGTTGGCAATTTACATCCCGCCCATCAGCATAACAAGGCTCCCAGTTCTCCATGGCCTGTCCTGCCTTTCTGGATTTTACACTTTTTTCAGATGGCCCTTTTGACCGGGGGGAAGTGAGACTTCATTGTAGTGCAGATTTCCTTTGCAAGCTTGCTTGGTTGGCCAAAAAGGGCGTATGCGTTTTTTCCTGAATATATTCAGGAAAAAACGCATACGCCCTTTTTGGCCAAGTGCATCATTGTGGACGTTCTGCCTCTTTTCCTATGCTTTCAATGCAATTCCAGTCTACCTCCTGAAATCGGTTTCCTGCAATTCTGCCCCGCTTTCAAGTCCTCTTGGCAGCCTTACTTCAGTCTATTTTTGGACGATAGCTGTCATTTATAACTCTGCAGGTTTGTGCATTACAGTGCCGCTGAGCTCCTTTCTTCAACTCGCTTTCTTTTGAGCTGGCCGCAACACCGCAGAATGGCTTCAGGCCCTAATCTGGTTCCGGCCCGGCAGGCTGAGCCTTTGGTTATTTCCTCTTCCTGGTGGGAAATGAGAGTTAAATTTGCCCGTCCAGACACCTCCAGCTATCCTCTCATTGGTTCTCGCTATTCCTGTTCATCTTCCGCAGAAATTGCAAACTGTGCCAAACAGGAGGTTAAAGGCGCTGACTCTCCAAGTGGGGAGAGTGTTAGTAAAGCGTCTGGAATGTTGCACCCGAGTACCAGTTGAGGAAAACTGAGACATATTTGAACACGTCTCCCAATCACATGGTTGATCATACTCTAGGTTCCACATGCATGTTTCAACTGAAGGAAGAATACCTTAAACCTGGGTAGTTGAAACCCGTGGAGTGGGTACCATGCAATATGACTTCAAAGGGTCTTCATTTGCTCACCGAACCTCTCCAATCCTATCACTGCTGCGTTTATGCCCCTGTACACATGCTTGATTCTCTTTCGGAGACATAGCAATCCATAGGTTTTAAGATACTTGCTAGTCAGGTACATTCTTAGGCATTTAATATGCGGTGTTGAGTCCATTTCGTTGAGCAAGGAGTAGCTCTTGTCTATTCCATATTTGGCTTAAGGTACTTTATCTGTGCTCATTTCGATCTCTGGTTTTATGCAGCACCCCAACTCACCTTTCCCCTTAAGCAAGCATAAGTTGGTTTTCTAAATTTGAGACCCTGTTCTGTTCTGTAATTCAGTTCCTGTGTAGCCAAGTTTACATTCCGTGTATTACTGATATCTTATGATGTTTCTTTTTCTGTGTGACTTATTTCAGTTAGAATCATCATACCTGAATCCACTCATTGTGCTGCTAAAGGCCTGATGACATAGATTTCATTGCTGAGTGATATTGCTTTGTAAGTAAATACCACAACTTCTTTATCCATTTTTCACTTTCTGCGATGTTGAACTTGTACTGTAAACGAGGTTCTTGTAAACAGAGCCGTTCCAAACTTTGGGGTGGCTGTGTCTTTTTTATTTTAATTTCCCTAAGCTTTAGGACCATAAGTGGAAGTGCCCTAGGCTCTGTTGCTTTGTTTTTTGGATGTTTCAGGAAACACCATACACTTCTCCGGAGTGTCTGTTGGCAATTTACATCCCGCCCATCAGCATAACAAGGTTCCCAGTTCTCCATGGCCTGTCCTGCCTTTCTGGATTTTACACTTTTTTCAGATGGCCCTTTTGACCGGGGGGAAGTGAGACTTCATTGTAGTGCAGATTTCCTTTGCAAGCTTGCTTGGTTGGCCAAAAAGGGCGTATGCGTTTTTTCCTGAATATATTCAGGAAAAAACGCATACGCCCTTTTTGGCCAAGTGCATCATTGTGGACGTTCTGCCTCTTTTCCTATGCTTTCAATGCAATTCCAGTCTACCTCCTGAAATCGGTTTCCTGCAATTCTGCCCCGCTTTCAAGTCCTCTTGGCAGCCTTACTTCAGTCTATTTTTGGACGATAGCTGTCATTTATAACTCTGCAGGTTGGTGAATTACAGTGCCCTTGAGCTCCTTTCTTCAACTCGCTTTCTTTTGAGCTGGCCGCAACACCGCAGGATGGCTTCAGGCCCTAATCTGGTTCCGGCACGGCACGCTGAGCCTTTGGTTATTTCCTCTTCCTGGTGGGAAATGAGAGTTAAATTTGCCCGTCCAGACACCTCCAGCTATCCTCTCATTGGTTCTCGCTATTCCTGTTCATCTTCCGCAGAAATTGCAAACTGTGCCAAACAGGAGGTTAAAGGCGCTGACTCTCCAAGTGGGGAGAGTGTTAGTAAAGCGTCTGGAATGTTGCACCCGAGTACCAGTTGAGGAAAACTGAGACATATTTGAACACGTCTCCCAATCACATGGTTGATCATACTCTAGGTTCCACATGCATGTTTCAACTGAAGGAAGAATACCTTAAACCTGGGTAGTTGAAACCCGTGGAGTGGGTACCATGCAATATGACTTCAAAGGGTCTTCATTTGCTCACCGAACCTCTCCAATCCTATCACTGCTGCGTTTATGCCCCTGTACACATGCTTGATTCTCTTTCGGAGACATAGCAATCCATAGGTTTTAAGATACTTGCTAGTCAGGTACATTCTTAGGCATTTAATATGCGGTGTTGAGTCCATTTCGTTGAGCAAGGAGTAGCTCTTGTCTATTCCATATTTGGCTTAAGGTACTTTATCTGTGCTCATTTCGATCTCTGGTTTTATGCAGCACCCCAACTCACCTTTCCCCTTAAGCAAGCATAAGTTGGTTTTCTAAATTTGAGACCCTGTTCTGTTCTGTAATTCACTTCCTGTGTAGCCAAGTTTACATTCCGTGTATTACTGATATCTTATGATGTTTCTTTTTCTGTGTGACTTATTTCAGTTAGAATCATCATACCTGAATCCACTCATTGTGCTGCTAAAGGCCTGATGACATAGATTTCATTGCTGAGTGATATTGCTTTGTAAGTAAATACCACAACTTCTTTATCCATTTTTCACTTTCTGCGATGTTGAACTTGTACTGTAAACGAGGTTCTTGTAAACAGAGCCGTTCCAAACTTTGGGGTGGCTGTGTCTTTTTTATTTTAATTTCCCTAAGCTTTAGGACCATAAGTGGAAGTGCCCTAGGCTCTGTTGCTTTGTTTTTTGGATGTTTCAGGAAACACCATACACTTCTCCGGAGTGTCTGTTGGCAATTTACATCCCGCCCATCAGCATAACAAGGTTCCCAGTTCTCCATGGCCTGTCCTGCCTTTCTGGATTTTACACTTTTTTCAGATGGCCCTTTTGACCGGGGGGAAGGGAGACTTCATTGTAGTGCAGATTTCCTTTGCAAGCTTGCTTGGTTGGCCAAAAAGGGCGTATGCGTTTTTTCCTGAATATATTCAGGAAAAAACGCATACGCCCTTTTTGGCCAAGTGCATCATTGTGGACGTTCTGCCTCTTTTCCTATGCTTTCAATGCAATTCCAGTCTACCTCCTGAAATCGGTTTCCTGCAATTCTGCCCCGCTTTCAAGTCCTCTTGGCAGCCTTACTTCAGTCTATTTTTGGACGATAGCTGTCATTTATAACTCTGCAGGTTTGTGAATTACAGTGCCCTTGAGCTCCTTTCTTCAACTCGCTTTCTTTTGAGCTGGCCGCAACACCGCAGGATGGCTTCAGGCCCTAATCTGGTTCCGGCACGGCACGCTGAGCCTTTGGTTATTTCCTCTTCCTGGTGGGAAATGAGAGTTAAATTTGCCCCTCCAGACACCTCCAGCTAGCCTCTCATTGGTTCTCGCTATTCCTGTTCATCTTCCGCAGAAATTGCAAACTGGTCCAAACAGGAGGTTAAAGGGACTGACTCTCCAAGTCGGGAGAGTGTTAGTAAAGCGTCTGGAATGTTGCACCTGAGTACCAGGGTACGAAAACTGAGACATATTTGAGCACGTCTCCCGATCACATGGTTGATCATACTCTAGGTTCCACATGCATGTTTTAGCTGAAGGAAGAATACCTTAAACCTGGGTAGTTGAAACCCGTGGAATGGGTACCATGCAATATGACTTCAAAGGGTCTTCATTTGCTCACCGAACCTCTCCAATCCTATCACTGCTGCGTTTATGCCCCTGTACACATGCTTGATTCTCTTTCGGAGACATAGCAATCCATAGGTTTTAAGATACTTACTAGTCAGGTACATTCTTAGGCGTTTAATATGCGGTGTTGAGTCCATTTCGTTGAGCAAGGAGTAGCTCTTGTCTATTCCATATTTGGCTTAAGGAACTTTATCTGTGCTCATTTCAATCTCTGGTTTTATGCAGCACCCCAACTCACCTTTACCCTTAAGCAAGCATAAGTTGGTTTTCTAAATTTGAGACCCTGTTCTGTTCTGTAATTCAGTTCCTGTGTAGCCAAGTTTCCATTCCGTGTATTTCTGATATCTTATGATGTTTCTTTTTCTGTGTGACTTATTTCAGTTAGAATCATCATACCTGAATCCACTCATTGTGCTGCTAAGGGCCTGATGACATAGATTTCATTGCTGAGTGATATTGCTTTGTAAGTGAATACCACAACTTCTTTATCCATTTTTCACTTTCTGCGATGTTGAACTTGTACTGTAAACGAGGTTCTTGTAAACAGAGCCGTTCCAAACTTTGGGGTGGCTGTGTCTTTTTGATTTTAATTTCCCTAAGCTATAGGACCATAAGTGGAAGTGCCCTAGGCTCTGTTGCTTTGTTTTTTAGATGTTTCAGGAAACACCATACACTTCTCCCAAGTGTCTATTGGCAATTTACATCCCGCCCATCAGCATAACAAGGCTCCCAGTTCTCAATGGCCTGTTGTCTTTCTGGATTTTACACTTTTTTCAGATGGCCCTTTTGACCGGGGGGAAGTGAGACTTCATTGTAGTGCAGATTTCCTTTGCAAGCTTGCTTGGTTGGCCAAAAAGGGCGTATGCGTTTTTTCCTGAATATATTCAGGAAAAAACGCATACGCCCTTTTTGGCCAAGTGCATCATTGTGGACGTTCTGCCTCTTTTCCTATGCTTTCAATGCAATTCCAGTCTACCTCCTGAAATCGGTTTCCTGCAATTCTGCCCCGCTTTCAAGTCCTCTTGGCAGCCTTACTTCAGTCTATTTTTGGACGATAGCTGTCATTTATAACTCTGCTGGTTTGTGAATTACAGTGCCCCTGAGCTCCTTTCCTCAACTCGCTTTCTTGTGAGCTGGCCGCAACACCGCAGCATGGCTTCAGGCCCTAATCTGGTTCCGGCACGGCATGCTGAGCCTTTGGTTAATTCCTCTTCCTGGTGGGAAATTAGAGTTAAATTTGCCCGTCCAGACACCTCCAGCTAGCCTCTCATTGGTTCTCCCTATTCCTGTACATCTTATGCAGAAATTGCAAACTGGGCCAAACAGGAGGTTAAAGGGACTGACTCTCCAAGTCGGGAGAGTGTTAGTAAAGCGTCTGGAATGTTGCACCCGAGTACCAGGGGAGGAAAACTGAGACATATTTGAACACGTCTCCCGTTCACATGGTTGATCATACTCTGGGTTCCACATGCATGTTTTAGCTGAAGGAAGAATACCTTAAACCTGGAGAGTTGAGACCCGTGTAATGAGTACCATGCAATATGACTTCAAAGGGTCTTCATTTGCTCACTGAACCTCTCCAATCCTATCACTGCTGCATTTATGCCCTTGTACACACGCTTGATTCTCTTTTGGAGACATAGCAATCCATAGGTTTTAAGATACTTACTAGTCAGGTACATTCTTAGGCGTTTAATATGGGGTTTTGAGTCCATTTCGTTGAGCAAGGAGTAGCTCTTGTCTATTCCATATTTGGCTTAAGGAACTTTATCTGTGCTCATTTCAATCTCTGGTTTTATGCAGAACCCCAACTCACCTTTCCCCTTAAGCAAGCATAAGTTGGTTTTCTAAATTTGAGACCCTGTTCTGTATTGGAATGCAGTTCCTGTGTAGCCAAGTTTACATTCCGTGTATTAGTGATATCTTATGATGTTTCTTTTTCTGTGTGACATATTTCAGTTAGAATCATCGTACCTGAATCCACTCATTATGCTGCTACGGGCCTGATGACATAGATTTCATTGCTGAGTGATACTGCATTGTACGTAAGTACCACAAGTTCTTTATCCATTTTTTCACTTTCTGTGATATTGAACTTGTACGGTAAACGAGGTTCTTGTAAACGGAGGCGTCCCAAACTTTGGGGTGGCTGTGTCTTTTTGATTTTAATTTCCCTAAGCTATAGGACCATAAGTGGAAGTGCCCTAGGTTCTGTTGCTTTGTTTTTTAGATGTTTCAGGAAACACCATACACTTCTCCCGAGTGGTTGTTGGCAATTTACATCCCGCCCATCAGCATAACAAGGCTCCCAGTTCTCCATGGCCTGTCCTGCCTTGCTGGATTTTACACTTTTTTCAGATGGCCCTTTTGACCGGGGGGAAGTGAGACTTCATTGTAGTGCAGATTTCCTTTGCAATCTTGCTTGGTTGTCCAAAAAGGGCGTATGCGGTTTTTCCTGAATATATTCAGGAAAAAACGCATACGCCCTTTTTGGCCAAGTGCATCATTGTGGACATTCTGCCTCTTTTCCTATGCTTTCAATGCAATTCCAGTCTACCTCCTGAAATCGGTTTCCTGCAATTCTGCCCCGCTTTCAAGTCCTCTTGGCAGCCTTACTTCAGTCTATTTTTGGACGATAGCTGTCATTTATAACTCTGCAGGTTTGTGAATTACAGTACCCCTGAGCTCCTTTCTTCAACTCGCTTTCTTGTAACCTGGCCGCAACACCGCAGGATGGCTTCAGGCCCTAATCTGGTTCCGGCCCGGCATGCTGAGCTTTTGGTTAATTCCTCTTCCTGGTGGGAAATGAGAGTTAAATTTGCCCGTCCAGACACCTCCAGCTAGCCTCTCATTGGTTCTCGCTATTCCTGTTCATCTTCCGCAGAAATTGCAAACTGGGCCAAACAGGAAGTTAAAGGGACTGACTCTCCAAGTCAGGAGAGTGTTAGTAAAGTGTCTGGAATGTTGCACCCGAGTACCAGTCGAGGAAAACTGAGACATATTTGAACACGTCTCCCGTTCACATGGTTGATCATACTCTGGGTTCCACATGCATGTTGTAGCTGAAGGAAGAATACCTTAAACCTGGAGAGTTGAGACCCGTGTAATGGGTACCATGCAATATGACTTCAAAGGGTCTTCATTTGCTCACTGAACCTCTCCAATCCTATCACTGCTGCGTTTATGCCCCTGTACACACGCTTGATTCTCTTTTGGAGACATAGCAATCCATAGGTTTTAAGATACTTACTAGTCAGGTACATTCTTAGGCGTTTAATATGGGGTTTTGAGTCCATTTCGTTGAGCAAGGAGTAGCTCTTGTCTATTCCATATTTGGCTTAAGGAACTTTATCTGTGCTCATTTCAATCTCTGGTTTTATGCAGCACCCCAACTCACCTTTCCCCTTAAGCAAGCATAAGGTGGTTTTCTAAATTTGAGACCCTGTTCTGTTTTGGAATGCAGTTCCTGTGTAGCCAAGTTTACATTCCGTGTATTAGTGATATCTTATGATGTTTCTTTTTCTGTGTGACTTATTTCAGTTAGAATCATCGTACCTGAATCCACTCATTATGCTGCTACGGGCCTGATGACATAGATTTCATTGCTGAGTGATACTGCATTGTACGTAAGTACCACAAGTTCTTTATCCATTTTTCACTTTCTGTGATATTGAACTTGTACGGTAAACGAGGTTCTTGTAAACGGAGGCGTCCCAAACATTGGGGTGGCTGTGTCTTTTTGATTTTAATTTCCCTAAGCTATTGGACCATAAGTGGAAGTGCCCTAGGCTCTGTTGCGTTGTTTTTTAGATGTTTCAGGAAACACCATACACTTCTCCCGAGTGTCTGTTGGCAATTTACATCCCGCCCATCAGCATAACAAGGCTCCCAGTTCTCCATGGCCTGTCCTGCCTTTCTGGATTTTACACTTTTTTCAGATGGCCCTTTTGACCGGGGGGAAGTGAGACTTCATTGTAGTGCAGATTTCCTTTGCAAGCTTGCTTGGTTGGCCAAAAAGGGCGTATGCGTTTTTTCCTGAATATATTCAGGAAAAAACGCATACGCCCTTTTTGGCCAAGTGCATCATTGTGGACGTTCTGCCTCTTTTCCTATGCTTTCAATGCAATTCCAGTCTACCTCCTGAAATCGGTTTCCTGCAATTCTGACCCGCTTTCAAGTCCTCTTGGCAGCCTTACTTCAGTATATTTTTGGACGACAGCTGTCATTTATAACTCTGCAGGTTTGTGAATTACAGTGCCCCTGAGCTCCTTTCTTCAACTCGCTTTCTTTTGAGCTGGCCGCAACACCGCAGGATGTCTTCAGGCCCTAAACTGGTTCTGGCACGGCACGCTGAGCCTTTGGTTAATTCCTCTTCCTGGTGGGAAATGAGAGTTAAATTTGCCCATCCAGACACCTCCAGCTAGTCTCTCATTGGTTCTCGCTATTCCTGTTCATCTTCCACAGAAATTGCAAACTGGGCCAAACAGGAGGTTAAAGGGACTGACTCTCCAAGTGGGGAGAGTGTTAGTAAAGCGTCTGGAATGTTGCACCCGAGTACCAGGGTACGAAAACTGAGACATATTTGAACACGTCTCCCGATCACATGGTTGATCATACTCTGGGTTCCACATGCATGTTTTAGCTGAAGGAAGAATACCTTAAACCTGGAGAGTTGAGACCCGTGTAATGGGTACCATGCAATATGACTTCAAAGGGTCTTCATTTGCTCACGAACCTCTCCAATCCTATCACTGCTGCGTTTATGCCCCTGTACACATGCTTGATTCTCTTTCGGAGACATAGCAATCCATAGGTTTTAAGATACTTACTAGTCAGGTACTTTCTTAGGCGTTTAATATGCGGTGTTGAGTCCATTTCGTTGAGCAAGGAGTAGCTCTTGTCTATTCCATATTTGGCTTAAGGAACTTTATCTGTGCTCATTTCAATCTCTGGTTTTATGCAGCACCCCAACTCACCTTTCCCCTTAAGCAAGCATAAGTTGGTTTTCTAAATTTGAGACCCTGTTCTGTTTTGGAATGCAGTTCCTGTGTAGCCAAGTTTCCATTCCGTGTATTAGTGATATCTTATGATGTTTCTTTTTCTGTGTGAGTTATTTCAGTTAGAATCATCGTACCTGAATCCACTCATTATGCTGCTACGGGCCTGATGACATAGATTTCATTGCTGAGTGATACTGCATTGTACGTAAGTACCACAAGTTGTTTATCCATTTTTCACTTTCTGTGATATTGAACTTGTACGGTAAAGGAGGTTCTTATAAACGGAGGCGTCCCAAACTTTGGGGTGGCTGTGTGTTTTTGATTTTAATTTCCCTAAGCTATAGGACCATAAGTGGAAGTGCCCTAGGTTCTGTTGCTTTGTTTTTTAGATGTTTCAGGAAACACCATACACTTCTCCCGAGTGGTTGTTGGCAATTTACATCCCGCCCATCAGCATAACAAGGCTCCCAGTTCTCCATGGCCTGTCCTGCCTTTCTGGATTTTACACTTTTTTCAGATGGCCCTTTTGACCGGGGTGAAGTGAGACTTCATTGTAGTGCAGATTTCCTTTGCAAGCTTGCTTGGTTGGCCAAAAAGGGCGTATGCGTTTTTTCCTGAATATATTCAGGAAAAAACGCATACGCCCTTTTTGGCCAAGTGCATCATTGTGGACGTTCTGCCTCTTTTCCTATGCTTTCAATGCAATTGCAGTCTACCTCCTGAAATCGGTTTCCTACAATTCTGCCCCGCTTTCAAGTCCTCTTGGCAGCCTTACTTCAGTCTATTTTTGGACGATAGCTGTCATTTATAACTCTGCAGGTTTGTGAATTACAGTGCCCCTGAGCTCCTTTCTTCAACTCGCTTTCTTTTGAGCTGGCCGCAACACCGCAGAATGGCTTCAGGCCCTAATCTGGTTCCGGTACGGCACGCTGAGCCTTTGGTTATTTCCTCTTCCTGGTGGGAAATGAGAGTTAAATTTGCCCGTCCAGACACCTCCAGCTAGCCTCTCATTGGTTCTCGCTATTCCTGTTCATCTTCCACAGAAATTGCAAACTGGGCCAAACAGGAGGTTAAAGGGACTGACTCTCCAAGTCGGGAGAGTGTTAGTAAAGCGTCTGGAATGTTGCACCCGAGTACCAGGGTACGAAAACTGAGACATATTTGAACACGTCTCCCAATCACATGGTTGATCATACTCTGGGTTCCACATGCATGTTTTAGCTGAAGGAAGAATACCTTAAACCTGGAGAGTTGAGACCCGTGTAATGGGTACCATGCAATATGACTTCAAAGGGTCTTCATTTGCTCACGAACCTCTCCAATCCTATCACTGCTGCGTTTATGCCCCTGTACACATGCTTGATTCTCTTTCGGAGACATAGCAATCCATAGGTTTTAAGATACTTACTAGTCAGGTACTTTCTTAGGCGTTTAATATGCGGTGTTGAGTCCATTTCGTTGAGCAAGGAGTAGCTCTTGTCTATTCCATATTTGGCTTAAGGAACTTTATCTGTGCTCATTTCAATCTCTGGTTTTATGCAGCACCCCAACTCATCTTTACCCTTAAGCAAGCATGAGTTGGTTTTCTAAATTTGAGACCCTGTTCTGTTCTGTAATTCAGTTCCTGTGTAGCCAAGTTTCCATTCCGTGTATTTCTGATATCTTATGATGTTTCTTTTTCTGTGTGACTTATTTCAGTTAGAATCATCATACCTGAATCCACTCATTGTGCTGCTAAGGGCCTGATGACATAGATTTCATTGCTGAGTGATATTGCTTTGTAAGTGAATACCACAACTTCTTTATCCATTTTTCACTTTCTGCGATGTTGAACTTGTACTGTAAACGAGGTTCTTGTAAACAGAGCCATTCCAAACTTTGGGGTGGCTGTGTCTTTTTGATTTTAATTTCCCTAAGCTATAGGACCATAAGTGGAAGTGCCCTAGGCTCTGTTGCTTTGTTTTTTAGATGTTTCAGGAAACACCATACACTTCTCCTGAGTGTCTGTTGGCAATTTACATCCCGCCCATCAGCATAACAAGGCTCCCAGTTCTCCATGGCCTGTCCTGCCTTTCTGGATTTTACACTTTTTTCAGATGGCCCTTTTGACCGGGGGGAAGTGAGACTTCATTGTAGTGCAGATTTCCTTTGCAAGCTTGCTTGGTTGGCCAAAAAGGGCGTATGCGTTTTTTCCTGAATATATTCAGGAAAAAACGCATACGCCCTTTTTGACCAAGTGCATCATTGTGGACGTTCTGCCTCTTTTCCTATGCTTTCAATGCAATTCCAGTCTACGTCCTGAAATCGGTTTCCTGCAATTCTGCCCCGCTTTCAAGTCCTCTTGGCAGCCTTACTTCAGTCTATTTTTGGACGATAGCTGTCATTTATAACTCTGCAGGTTTGTGAATTACAGTGCCCCTGAGCTCCTTTCTTCAACTCGCTTTCTTTTGAGCTGGCCGCAACACCGCAGGATGGCTTCAGGCCCTAATCTGGTTCCGGCACGGCACACTGAGCCTTTGGTTATTTCCTCTTCCTGGTGGGAAATGAGAGTTAAATTTGCCCGTCCAGACACCTCCAGCTAGCCTCTCATTGGTTCTCGCTATTCCTGTTCATCTTCCGCAGAAATTGCAAACTGGGCCAAACAGGAGGTTAAAGGCGCTGACTCTCCAAGTGGGGAGAGTGTTAGTAAAGCGTCTGGAATGTTGCACCCGAGTACCAGGGGAGGAAAACTGAGACATATTTGAACACGTCTCCCGTTCACATGGTTGATCATACTTGGGTTCCACATGCATGTTTTAGCTGAAAGAAGAATACCTTAAACCTGGAGAGTTGAGACCCGTGTAATGGGTACCATGCAATATGACTTCAAAGGGTCTTCATTTGCTCACCGAACCTCTCCAATCCTATCACTGCTGCGTTTATGCCCCTGTACACACGCTTGATTCTCTTTTGGAGACATAGCAATCCATAGGTTTTACGATACTTACTAGTCAGGTACATTCTTAGGCGTTTAATATGCATGTTGAGTCCATTTCGTTGAGCAAGGAGTAGCTCTTGTCTATTCCATATTTGACTTAAGGAACTTTATCTGTGCTCATTTCAATCTCTGGTTTTATGCAGCACCCCAACTCACCTTTCCCCTTAAGCAAGCATAAGTTGGTTTTCTAAATTTGAGACCCTGTTCTGTTCTGTAATTCAGTTCCTGTGTAGCCAAGTTTACATTCCGTGTATTACTGATATCTTATGATGTTTCTTTTTCTGTGTGACTTATTTCAGTTAGAATCATCATACCTGAACCCACTCATTGTGATGCTAAGGGCCTGATGACATAGATTTCATTGCTGAGAGATACTGCATTGTACGTAAGTACCACAAGTTCTTTATCCATTTTTCACTTTCTGTGATATTGAACTTGTACGGTAAACGAGATTCTTGTAAACGGAGGCGTTCCAAAGTTTGGAGTGGCTGTGTCTTTTTGATTTTAATTTCCCTAAGCTATAGGACCATAAGTGGCAGTGCCCTAGGCTCTGTTGCTTTGTTTTTTAGATGTTTCAGGAAACACCATACACTTCTCCCGAGTGTCTGTTGGCAATTTACATCCCACCCATCAGCATAACAAGGCTCCCAGTTCTCAATGGCCTGTTGCCTTTCTGGATTTTACACTTTTTTCAGATGGCCCTTTTGACTGGGGGGAAGTGAGACTTCATTGTAGTGCAGATTTCCTTTGCAAGCTTGCTTGGTTGGCCAAAAAGGGCGTATGCGTTTTTTCCTGAATATATTCAGGAAAAAACGCATACGCCCTTTTTGGCCAAGTGCATCATTGTGGACGTTCTGCCTCTTTTCCTATGCTTTCAATGCAATTCCAGTCTACCTCCTGAAATCGGTTTCCTGCAATTCTGCCCCGCTTTCAAGTCCTCTTGGCAGCCTTACTTCAGTATATTTCTGGACGATAGCTGTCATTTATAACTCTGCAGGTTTGTGAATTACAGTGCCCCTGAGCTCCTTTCTTCAACTCGCTTTCTTTTGAGCTGGCCGCAACACCGCAGGATGGCTTCAGGCCCTAATCTGGTTCCGGCACGGCACGCTGAGCCTTTGGTTAATTCCTCTTCCTGGTGGGAAATGAGAGTTAAATTTCCCGTCCAGACACCTCCAGCTAGCCTCTAATTTGTTCTCGCTATTCCTGTTCATCTTCCGCAGAAATTGCAAACTGGGCCAAACAGGAGGTTAAAGGGACTGACTCTCCAAGTCGGGAGAGTGTTAGTAAAGCGTCTGGAATGTTGCACCCGAGTACCAGGGTACGAAAACTGAGACATATTTGAACACGTCTCCCGATCACATGGTTGATCATACTCTAGGTTCCACATGCATGTTTTAGCTGAAGGAAGAATACCTTAAACCTGGGTAGTTGAAACCCGTGGAATAGATACCATGCAATATGACTTCAAAGGGTCTTCATTTGCTCACCGAACCTCTCCAATCCTACCACTGCTGCGTTTATGCCCCTGTACACATGCTTGATTCTCTTTCGGAGACATAGCAATCCATAGGTTTTAAGATACTTACTAGTCAGGTACATTCTTAGGCGTTTAATATGGGGTGTTGAGTCCATTTCGTTGAGCAAGGAGTATCTCTTGTCTATTCCATATTTGGCTTAAGGAACTTTATCTGTGCTCATTTCGATCTCTGGTTTTATGCAGCACCCCAACTCACCTTTCCCCTTAAGCAAGCATAAGTTGGTTTTCTAAATTTGAGACCCTGTTCTGTTCTGTAATTCAGTTCCTGTGTAGCCAAGTTTACATTCCATGTATTACTGATATCTTATGATGTTTCTTTTTCTGTGTGACTTATTTAAGTTAGAATCATCATACCTGAATCCACTCATTGTGCTGCTAAGGGCCTGATGACACAGATTTCATTGCTGAGTGATATTGCTTTGTAAGTAAATACCACAACTTCTTTATCCATTTTTCACATTCTGCGATGTTGAACTTGTACTGTAAACGAGGTTCTTGTAAACAGAGCTGTTCCAAACTTTGGGGTGGCTGTGTCTTTTATATTTTAATTTCCCTAAGCTATAGGACCATAAGTGGAAGTGCCCTAGGCTCTGTTGCTTTGTTTTTTAGATGTTTCAGGAAACACCATACACTTCTCCCGAGTGTCTGTTGGCAATTTACATCCCGCCCATCAGCATAACAAGGCTCCCAGTTCTCCATGGCCTGTCCTGCCTTTCTGGATTTTACACTTTTTCAGATGGCCCTTTTGACCGGGGAGAAGTGAGACTTCATTGTAGTGCAGATTTCCTTTGCAAGTTTGCTTGGTTGGCCAAAAAGGGCGTATGCGTTTTTTCCTGAATATATTCAGGAAAAAACGCATACGCCCTTTTTGGCCAAGTGCATCATTGTGGACGTTCTGCCTCTTTTCCTATGCTTTCAATGCAATTCCAGTCTACCTCCTGAAATCGGTTTCCTGCAATTCTGCCCCACTTTCAAGTCCTCTTGGCAGCCTTACTTCAGTCTATTTTTGGACGATAGCTGTCATTTATAACTCTGCAGTTTTGTGAATTACTGTGCCCCTGAGCTCCTTTCTTCAACTCGCTTTCTTGTGACCTGGCCGCAACACCGCAGGATGTCTTCAGGCCCTAATCTGGTTCTGGCACGGCACGCTGAGCCTTTGGTTAATTCCTCTTCCTGGTGGGAAATGAGAGTTAAATTTGCCCATCCAGACACCTCCAGCTAGTCTCTCATTGGTTCTCGCTATTCCTGTTCATCTTCCACAGAAATTGCAAACTGGGCCAAACAGGAGGTTAAAGGGACTGACTCTCCAAGTGGGGAGAGTGTTAGTAAAGCGTCTGGAATGTTGCACCCGAGTACCAGGGTACGAAAACTGAGACATATTTGAACACGTCTCCCGATCACATGGTTGATCATACTCTAGGTTCCACATGCATGTTTTAGCTGAAGGAAGAATACCTTAAACCTGGGTAGTTGAAACCCGTGGAATGGGTACCATGCAATATGACTTCAAAGGGTCTTCATTTGCTTACGAACCTCTCCAATCCTATCACTGCTGCGTTTATGCCCCTGTACACATGCTTGATTCTCTTTCGGAGACATAGCAATCCATAGGTTTTAAGATACTTACTAGTCAGGTACATTCTTAGGCGTTTAATATGCGGTGTTGAGTCCATTTCGTTGAGCAAGGAGTAGCTCTTGTCTATTCCATATTTGACTTAAGGAACTTTATCTGTGCTCATTTCGATCTCTGGTTTTATGCAGCACCCCAACTCACCTTTCCCCTTAAGCAAGCATAAGTTGCTTTTGTAAATTTGAGACCCTGTTCTGTTCTGTAATTCAGTTCCTGTGTAGCCAAGTTTACATTCCGTGTATTACTGATATCTTATGATGTTTCCTTTTCTGTGTGCCTTATTTCAGTTAGAATCATCATACCTGAATCCACTCATTGTGCTGCTAAGGGCCTGATGACACAGTTTTCATTGCTGAGTGATATTGCTTTGTAAGTAAATACCACAACTTCTTTATCCATTTTTCACTTTCTGCGATGTTGAACTTGTACTGTAAACGAGGTTCTTGTAAACAGAGCCGTTCCAAACTTTGGGGTGGCTGTGTCTTTTTGATTTTAATTTCCCTAAGCTATAGGACCATAAGTGGAAGTGCCCTAGGTTCTGTTGCTTTGTTTTTTAGATGTTTCAGGAAACACCATACACTTCTCCCGAGTGGTTGTTGGCAATTTACATCCCGCCCGTCAGCATAACAAGGCTCCCAGTTCTCCATGGCCTGTCCTGCCTTTCTGGATTTTACACTTTTTTCAGATGGCCCTTTTGACCGGGGGGAAGTGAGACTTCATTGTAGTGCAGATTTCCTTTGCAAGCTTGCTTGGTTGGCCAAAAAGGGCGTATGCGTTTTTTCCTGAATATATTCTTGAAAAAACGCATACGCCCTTTTTGGCCAAGTGCATCATTGTGGACGTTCTGCCTCTTTTCCTATGCTTTCAATGCAATTCCAGTCTACCTCCTGAAATCGGTTTCCTGCAATTCTGCCCCGCTTTCAAGTCCTCTTGGCAGCCTTACTTCAGTCTATTTTTGGACGATAGCTGTCATTTATAACTCTGCATGTTTGTGAATTACAGTGCCCCTGAGCTCCTTTCTTCAACTCGCTTTCTTGTGAGCTGGCCGCAACACCGCAGGATGGCTTCAGGCCCTAATCTGGTTCCGGCCCGGCATGCTGAGCCTTTGGTTAATTCCTCTTCCTGGTGGGAAATGAGAGTTAAATTTCCCGTCCAGACACCTCCAGCTAGTCTCTCATTGGATCTTGCTATTCCTGTTCATCTTCCGCAGAAATTGCAAACTGGGCCAAACAGGAGATTAAAGGGACTGACTCTCCAAGTGGGGAGAGTGTTAGTAAAGCGTCTGGAATGTTGCACCTGAATACCAGGGTACGAAAACTGAGACATATTTGAACACGTCTCCCGATCACATGGTTGATCAAACTCTAGGTTCCACATGCATGTTTTAGCTGAAGGAAGAATACCTTAAACCTGGGTAGTTGAAACCCGTGGAATGGGTACCATGCAATATGACTTCAAAGGGTCTTCATTTGCTCACCGAACCTCTCCAATCCTATCACTGCTGCGTTTATGCCCCTGTACACATGCTTGATTCTCTTTCGGAGACATAGCAATCCATAGGTTTTAAGATACTTACTAATCAGGTACATTCTTAGGCGTTTAATATGCGGTGTTGAGTCCATTTCGTTGAGCAAGGAGTAGCTCTTGTCTATTCCATATTTGGCTTAAGAAACTTTATCTGTGCTCATTTCAATCTCTGGTTTTATGCAGCACCCCAACTCACCTTTACCCTTAAGCAAGCATAAGTTGTTTTTCTAAATTTGAAACCCTGTTCTGTTCTGTAATTCAGTTCCTGTGTAGCCAAGTTTACATTCCGTGTATTACTGATATCTTATGATGTTTCTTTTTCTGTGTGATTTATTTCAGTTAGAATCATCATACCTGAATCCACTCATTGTGCTGCTAAGGGCCTGATGACACAGATTTCATTGCTGAGTGATATTGCTTTGTAAGTAAATACCACATCTTTTTTATCCATTTTTCACTTTCTGCGATGTTGAACTTGTACTGTAAACGAGGTTCTTGTAAACAGAGCCTTTCGAAACTTTGGGGTGGCTGTGTCTTTTTGATTTTAAATTCCCTAAGCTATAGGACCATAAGTGGAAGTGCCCTAGGCTCTGTTGCTTTGTTTTTTAGATGTTTCAGGAAACACCATACACTTCTCCCGAGTGGTTGCTGGCAATTTACATCCCGCCCTTCAGCATAACAAGGCTCCCAGTTCTCCATGGCCTGTCCTGCCTTTCTGGATTTTACACTTTTTTCAGATGGCCCTTTTGACCGGGGGGAAGTGAGACTTCATTGTAGTGCAGATTTCCTTTGCAAGCTTGCTTGGTTAGCCAAAAAGTGCGTATGCGTTTTTTCCTGAATATATTCAGGGAAAAACGCATACGCCCTTTTTGGCCAAGTGCATCATTGTGGACGTTCTTCCTCTTTTCCTATGCTTTCAATGCAATTCCAGTCTACCTCCTGAAATCGGTTTCCTGCAATTCTGCCCCGCTTTCAAGTCCTCTTGGCAGCCTTACTTCAGTCTATTTTTGGACGATAGCTGTCATTTATAACTCTGCAGGTTTGTGAATTACAGTGCCCCTGAGCTCCTTTCTTCAACTCGCTTTCTTTTGAGCTGGCCGCAACACCGCAGGATGGCTTCAGGCCCTAATCTGGTTCCGGCACGGCACACTGAGCCTTTGGTTATTTCCTCTTCCTGGTGGGAAATGAGAGTTAAATTTGCCCGTCCAGACACCTCCAGCTAGCCTCTCATTGGTTCTCGCTATTCCTGTTCATCTTCCGCAGAAATTGCAAACTGGGCCAAACAGGAGGTTAAAGGCGCTGACTCTCCAAGTGGGGAGAGTGTTAGTAAAGCGTCTGGAATGTTGCACCCGAGTACCAGGGGAGGAAAACTGAGACATATTTGAACACGTCTCCCGTTCACATGGTTGATCATACTTGGGTTCCACATGCATGTTTTAGCTGAAAGAAGAATACCTTAAACCTGGAGAGTTGAGACCCGTGTAATGGGTACCATGCAATATGACTTCAAAGGGTCTTCATTTCCTCACCGAACCTCTCCAATCCTATCACTGCTGCGTTTATGCCCCTGTACACATGCTTGATTCTCTTTTGGAGACATAGCAATCCATAGGTTTTACGATACTTACTAGTCAGGTACATTCTTAGGCGTTTAATATGCATGTTGAGTCCATTTCGTTGACCAAGGAGTAGCTCTTGTCTATTCCATATTTGACTTAAGGAACTTTATCTGTGCTCATTTCAATCTCTGGTTTTATGCAGCACCCCAACTCACCTTTCCCCTTAAGCAAGCATAAGTTGGTTTTCTAAATTTGAGACCCTGTTCTGTTCTGTAATTCAGTTCCTGTGTAGCCAAGTTTACATTCCGTGTATTACTGATATCTTATGATGTTTCTTTTTCTGTGTGACTTATTTCAGTTAGAATCATCATACCTGAACCCACTCATTGTGATGCTAAGGGCCTGATGACATAGATTTCATTGCTGAGTGATACTGCATTGTACGTAAGTACCACAAGTTCTTTATCCATTTTTCACTTTCTGTGATATTGAACTTGTACGGTAAACGAGGTTCTTGTAAACGGAGGTGTTCCAAACTTTGGGGTGGCTGTGTCTTTTTGATTTTAATTTCCCTAAGCTATAGGACCATAAGTGGCAGTGCCCTAGGCTCTGTTGCTTTGTTTTTTAGATGTTTCAGGAAACACCATACACTTCTCCCGAGTGTCTGTTGGCAATTTACATCCCGCCCATCAGCATAACAAGGCTCCCAGTTCTCCATGGCCTGTCCTGCCTTTCTGGATTTTACACTTTTTTCAGATGGCCCTTTTGACTGGGGGGAAGTGAGACTTCATTGTAGTGCAGATTTCCTTTGCAAGCTTGCTTGGTTGGCCAAAAAGTGCGTATGCGTTTTTTCCTGAATATATTCAGGAAAAAACGCATACGCCCTTTTTGGCCAAGTGCATCATTGTGGACGTTCTGCCTCTTTTCCTATGCTTTCAATGCAATTCCAGTCTACCTCCTGAAATCGGTTTCCTGCAATTCTGTCCCGCTTTCAAGTCCTCTTGGCAGCCTTACTTCAGTATATTTTTGGACGATAGCTGTAATTTATAACTCTGCAGGTTTGTGAATTACAGTGCCCCTGAGCTCCTTTCTTCAACTCGCTTTCTTTTGAGCTGGCCGCAACACCGCAGGATGGCTTCAGGCCCTAATCTGGTTCCGGCACGGCACGCTGAGCCTTTGGTTAATTCCTCTTCCTGGTGGGAAATGAGAGTTAAATTTGCCCGTCCAGACACCTCCAGCTAGCCTCTAATTTGTTCTCGCTATTCCTGTTCATCTTCCGCAGAAATTGCAAACTGGGCCAAACAGGAGGTTAAAGGGACTGACTCTCCAAGTGGGGAGAGTGTTAGTAAAGCGTCTGGAATGTTGCACCCGAGTACCAGGGGAGGAAAACTGAGACATATTTGAACACGTCTCCCGATCACATGGTTGATCATACTCTAGGTTCCACATGCATGTTTTAGCTGAAGGAAGAATACCTTAAACCTGGGTAGTTGAAACCCGTGGAATGGGTACCATGCAATATGACTTCAAAGGGTCTTCATTTGCTCACCGAACCTCTCCAATCCTATCACTGCTGCGTTTATGCCCCTGTACACATGCTTGATTCTCTTTCGGAGACATAGCAATCCATAGGTTTTAAGATACTTACTAGTCAGGTACATTCTTAGGCGTTTAATATGCGGTGTTGAGTCCATTTCGTTGAGCAAGGAGTAGCTCTTGTCTATTCCATATTTGGCTTAAGGAACTTTATCTGTGCTCATTTCAATCTCTGGTTTTATGCAGCACCCCAACTCACCTTTACCCTTAAGCAAGCATAAGTTGGTTTTCTAAATTTGAGACCCTGTTCTGTTCTGTAATTCAGTTCTTGTGTAGCCAAGTTTACATTCCATGTATTACTGATATCTTATGATGTTTCTTTTTCTGTGTGACTTATTTCAGTTAGAATCATCATACCTGAATCCACTCATTGTGCTGCTAAGGGCCTGATGACACAGATTTCATTGCTGAGTGATATTGCTTTGTAAGTAAATACCACAACTTCTTTATCCATTTTTCACTTTCTGCGATGTTGAACTTATACTGTAAACGAGGTTCTTGTAAACAGAGGCGTCCCAAACTTTGGGGTGGCTGTGTCTTTTTGATTTTAATTTCCCTAAGCTATAGGACCATAAGTGGCAGTGCCCTAGGCTCTGTTGCTTTGTTTTTTAGATGTTTCAGGAAACACCATACACTTCTCCCGAGTGTCTGTTGGCAATTTACATCCCGCCCATCAGCATAACAAGGCTCCCAGTTCTCCATGGCCTGTCCTGCCTTTCTGGATTTTACACTTTTTTCAGATGGCCCTTTTGACCACGGGGAAGTGAGACTTCATTGTAGTGCAGATTTCCTTTGCAAGTTTGCTTGGTTGGCCAAAAAGGGCGTATGCGTTTTGTCCTGAATATATTCAGGAAAAAACGCATACACCCTTTTTGGCCAAGTGCATCATTGTGGACGTTCTGCCTCTTTTCCTATGCTTTCAATGCAATTCCAGTCTACCTCCTGAAATCGGTTTCCTGCAATTCTGCCCCGCATTCAAGTCCTCTTGGCAGCCTTACTTCAGTATATTTTTGGACGATAGTTGTCATTTATAACTCTGCAGGTTTGTGAATTACAGTGCCCCTGAGCTCCTTTCTTCAACTCGTTTTCTTGTGAGCTGGCCGCAACACCGCAGGATGTCTTCAGGCCCTAATCTGGTTCTGGCACGGCACGCTGAGCCTTTGGTTAATTCCTCTTCCTGGTGGGAAATGAGAGTTAAATTTGCCCATCCAGACACCTCCAGCTAGTCTCTCATTGGTTCTCGCTATTCCTGTTCATCTTCCATAGAAATTGCAAACTGGGCCAAACAGGAGGTTAAAGGGACTGACTCTCCAAGTGGGGAGAGTGTTAGTAAAGCGTCTGGAATGTTGCACCCAAGTACCAGGGTACGAAAACTGAGACATATTTGAACACGTCTCCCGATCACATGGTTGATCATACTCTAGGTTCCACATGCATGTTTTAGCTGAAGGAAGAATACCTTAAACCTGGGTAGTTGAAACCCGTGGAATGGGTACCATGCAATATGACTTCAAAGGGTCTTCATTTGCTCACGAACCTCTCCAATCCTATCACTGCTGCGTTTATGCCCCTGTACACATGCTTGATTCTCTTTCGGAGACATAGCAATCCATAGGTTTTAAGATACTTACTAGTCAGGTACATTCTTAGGCGTTTAATATGCGGTGTTGAGTCCATTTCGTTGAGCAAGGAGTAGCTCTTGTCTATTCCATATTTGGCTTCAGGAACTTTATCTGTGCTCATTTCGATCTCTGGTTTTATGCAGCACCCCAACTCACCTTTCCCCTTAAGCAAGCATATGTTGCTTTTCTAAATTTGAGACCCTGTTCTGTTCTGTAATTCAGTTCCTGTGTAGCCAAGTTTACATTCCGTGTATTACTGATATCTTATGATGTTTCCTTTTCTGTGTGCCTTATTTCAGTTAGAATCATCATACCTGAATCCACTCATTGTGCTGCTAAGGGCCTGATGACACAGTTTTCATTGCTGAGTGATATTGCTTTGTAAGTAAATACCACAACTTCTTTATCCATTTTTCACTTTCTGCGATGTTGAACTTGTACTGTAAACGAGGTTCTTGTAAACAGAGCCGTTCCAAACTTTGGGGTGGCTGTGTCTTTTTGATTTTAATTTCCCTAAGCTATAGGACCATAAGTGGAAGTGCCCTAGGTTCTGTTGCTTTGTTTTTTAGATGTTTCAGGAAACACCATACACTTCTCCCGAGTGGTTGTTGGCAATTTACATCCCGCCCGTCAGCATAACAAGGCTCCCAGTTCTCCATGGCCTGTCCTGCCTTTCTGGATTTTACACTTTTTTCAGATGGCCCTTTTGACCGGGGGGAAGTGAGACTTCATTGTAGTGCAGATTTCCTTTGCAAGCTTGCTTGGTTGGCCAAAAAGGGCGTATGCGTTTTTTCCTGAATATATTCAGGAAAAAACGCATACGCCCTTTTTGGCCAAGTGCATCATTGTGGACGTTCTGCCTCTTTTCCTATGCTTTCAATGCAATTCCAGTCTACCTCCTGAAATCGGTTTCCTGCAATTCTGCCCCGCTTTCAAGTCCTCTTGGCAGCCTTACTTCAGTCTATTTTTGGACGATAGCTGTCATTTATAACTCTGCATGTTTGTGAATTACAGTGCCCCTGAGCTCCTTTCTTCAACTCGCTTTCTTGTGAGCTGGCCGCAACACCGCAGGATGGCTTCAGGCCCTAATCTGGTTCCGACCCGGCATGCTGAGCCTTTGGTTAATTCCTCTTCCTGGTGGGAAATGAGAGTTAAATTTCCCGTCCAGACACCTCCAGCTAGTCTCTCATTGGATCTTGCTATTCCTGTTCATCTTCCGCAGAAATTGCAAACTGGGCCAAACAGGAGATTAAAGGGACTGACTCTCCAAGTGGGGAGAGTGTTAGTAAAGCGTCTGGAATGTTGCACCTGAATACCAGGGTACGAAAACTGAGACATATTTGAACACGTCTCCCGATCACATGGTTGATCAAACTCTAGGTTCCACATGCATGTTTTAGCTGAAGGAAGAATACCTTAAACCTGGGTAGTTGAAACCCGTGGAATGGGTACCATGCAATATGACTTCAAAGGGTCTTCATTTGCTCACCGAACCTCTCCAATCCTATCACTGCTGCGTTTATGCCCCTGTACACATGCTTGATTCTCTTTCGGAGACATAGCAATCCATAGGTTTTAAGATACTTACTAATCAGGTACATTCTTAGGCGTTTAATATGCGGTGTTGAGTCCATTTCGTTGAGCAAGGAGTAGCTCTTGTCTATTCCATATTTGGCTTAAGAAACTTTATCTGTGCTCATTTCAATCTCTGGTTTTATGCTGCACCCCAACTCACCTTTACCCTTAAGCAAGCATAAGTTGTTTTTCTAAATTTGAAACCCTGTTCTGTTCTGTAATTCAGTTCCTGTGTAGCCAAGTTTACATTCCGTGTATTACTGATATCTTATGATGTTTCTTTTTCTGTGTGATTTATTTCAGTTAGAATCATCATACCTGAATCCACTCATTGTGCTGCTAAGGGCCTGATGACACAGATTTCATTGCTGAGTGATATTGCTTTGTAAGTAAATACCACATCTTTTTTATCTATTTTTCACTTTCTGCGATGTTGAACTTGTACTGTAAACGAGGTTCTTCTAAACAGAGCCTTTCGAAACTTTGGGGTGGCTGTGTCTTTTTGATTTTAAATTCCCTAAGCTATAGGACCATAAGTGGAAGTGCCCTAGGCTCTGTTGCTTTGTTTTTTAGATGTTTCAGGAAACACCATACACTTCTCCCGAGTGGTTGCTGGCAATTTACATCCCGCCCTTCAGCATAACAAGGCTCCCAGTTCTCCATGGCCTGTCCTGCCTTTCTGGATTTTACACTTTTTTCAGATGGCCCTTTTGACCGGGGGGAAGTGAGACTTCATTGTAGTGCAGATTTCCTTTGCAAGCTTGCTTGGTTAGCCAAAAAGTGCGTATGCGTTTTTTCCTGAATATATTCAGGGAAAAACGCATACGCCCTTTTTGGCCAAGTGCATCATTGTGGACGTTCTTCCTCTTTTCCTATGCTTTCAATGCAATTCCAGTCTACCTCCTGAAATCGGTTTCCTGCAATTCTGCCCCGCTTTCAAGTCCTCTTGGCAGCCTTACTTCAGTCTATTTTTGGACGATAGCTGTCATTTATAACTCTGCAGGTTTGTGAATTACAGTGCCCCTGAGCTCCTTTCTTCAACTCGCTTTCTTTTGAGCTGGCCGCAACACCGCAGGATGGCTTCAGGCCCTAATCTGGTTCCGGCACGGCACACTGAGCCTTTGGTTATTTCCTCTTCCTGGTGGGAAATGAGAGTTAAATTTGCCCGTCCAGACACCTCCAGCTAGCCTCTCATTGGTTCTCGCTATTCCTGTTCATCTTCCGCAGAAATTGCAAACTGGGCCAAACAGGAGGTTAAAGGCGCTGACTCTCCAAGTGGGGAGAGTGTTAGTAAAGCGTCTGGAATGTTGCACCCGAGTACCAGGGGAGGAAAACTGAGACATATTTGAACACGTCTCCCGTTCACATGGTTGATCATACTTGGGTTCCACATGCATGTTTTAGCTGAAAGAAGAATACCTTAAACCTGGAGAGTTGAGACCCGTGTAATGGTACCATGCAATATGACTTCAAAGGGTCTTCATTTCCTCACCGAACCTCTCCAATCCTATCACTGCTGCGTTTATGCCCCTGTACACATGCTTGATTCTCTTTTGGAGACATAGCAATCCATAGGTTTTACGATACTTACTAGTCAGGTACATTCTTAGGCGTTTAATATGCATGTTGAGTCCATTTCGTTGACCAAGGAGTAGCTCTTGTCTATTCCATATTTGACTTAAGGAACTTTATCTGTGCTCATTTCAATCTCTGGTTTTATGCAGCACCCCAACTCACCTTTCCCCTTAAGCAAGCATAAGTTGGTTTTCTAAATTTGAGACCCTGTTCTGTTCTGTAATTCAGTTCCTGTGTAGCCAAGTTTACATTCCGTGTATTACTGATATCTTATGATGTTTCCTTTTCTGTGTGCCTTATTTCAGTTAGAATCATCATACCTGAATCCACTCATTGTGCTGCTAAGGGCCTGATGACACAGTTTTCATTGCTGAGTGATATTGCTTTGTAAGTAAATACCACAACTTCTTTATCCATTTTTCACTTTCTGCGATGTTGAACTTGTACTGTAAACGAGGTTCTTGTAAACAGAGCCGTTCCAAACTTTGGGGTGGCTGTGTCTTTTTGATTTTAATTTCCCTAAGCTATAGGACCATAAGTGGAAGTGCCCTAGGTTCTGTTGCTTTGTTTTTTAGATGTTTCAGGAAACACCATACACTTCTCCCGAGTGGTTGTTGGCAATTTACATCCCGCCCGTCAGCATAACAAGGCTCCCAGTTCTCCATGGCCTGTCCTGCCTTTCTGGATTTTACACTTTTTTCAGATGGCCCTTTTGACCGGGGGGAAGTGAGACTTCATTGTAGTGCAGATTTCCTTTGCAAGCTTGCTTGGTTGGCCAAAAAGGGCGTATGCGTTTTTTCCTGAATATATTCAGGAAAAAACGCATACGCCCTTTTTGGCCAAGTGCATCATTGTGGACGTTCTGCCTCTTTTCCTATGCTTTCAATGCAATTCCAGTCTACCTCCTGAAATCGGTTTCCTGCAATTCTGCCCCGCTTTCAAGTCCTCTTGGCAGCCTTACTTCAGTCTATTTTTGGACGATAGCTGTCATTTATAACTCTGCATGTTTGTGAATTACAGTGCCCCTGAGCTCCTTTCTTCAACTCGCTTTCTTGTGAGCTGGCCGCAACACCGCAGGATGGCTTCAGGCCCTAATCTGGTTCCGACCCGGCATGCTGAGCCTTTGGTTAATTCCTCTTCCTGGTGGGAAATGAGAGTTAAATTTCCCGTCCAGACACCTCCAGCTAGTCTCTCATTGGATCTTGCTATTCCTGTTCATCTTCCGCAGAAATTGCAAACTGGGCCAAACAGGAGATTAAAGGGACTGACTCTCCAAGTGGGGAGAGTGTTAGTAAAGCGTCTGGAATGTTGCACCTGAATACCAGGGTACGAAAACTGAGACATATTTGAACACGTCTCCCGATCACATGGTTGATCAAACTCTAGGTTCCACATGCATGTTTTAGCTGAAGGAAGAATACCTTAAACCTGGGTAGTTGAAACCCGTGGAATGGGTACCATGCAATATGACTTCAAAGGGTCTTCATTTGCTCACCGAACCTCTCCAATCCTATCACTGCTGCGTTTATGCCCCTGTACACATGCTTGATTCTCTTTCGGAGACATAGCAATCCATAGGTTTTAAGATACTTACTAATCAGGTACATTCTTAGGCGTTTAATATGCGGTGTTGAGTCCATTTCGTTGAGCAAGGAGTAGCTCTTGTCTATTCCATATTTGGCTTAAGAAACTTTATCTGTGCTCATTTCAATCTCTGGTTTTATGCTGCACCCCAACTCACCTTTACCCTTAAGCAAGCATAAGTTGTTTTTCTAAATTTGAAACCCTGTTCTGTTCTGTAATTCAGTTCCTGTGTAGCCAAGTTTACATTCCGTGTATTACTGATATCTTATGATGTTTCTTTTTCTGTGTGATTTATTTCAGTTAGAATCATCATACCTGAATCCACTCATTGTGCTGCTAAGGGCCTGATGACACAGATTTCATTGCTGAGTGATATTGCTTTGTAAGTAAATACCACATCTTTTTTATCTATTTTTCACTTTCTGCGATGTTGAACTTGTACTGTAAACGAGGTTCTTGTAAACAGAGCCTTTCGAAACTTTGGGGTGGCTGTGTCTTTTTGATTTTAAATTCCCTAAGCTATAGGACCATAAGTGGAAGTGCCCTAGGCTCTGTTGCTTTGTTTTTTAGATGTTTCAGGAAACACCATACACTTCTCCCGAGTGGTTGCTGGCAATTTACATCCCGCCCTTCAGCATAACAAGGCTCCCAGTTCTCCATGGCCTGTCCTGCCTTTCTGGATTTTACACTTTTTTCAGATGGCCCTTTTGACCGGGGGGAAGTGAGACTTCATTGTAGTGCAGATTTCCTTTGCAAGCTTGCTTGGTTAGCCAAAAAGTGCGTATGCGTTTTTTCCTGAATATATTCAGGGAAAAACGCATACGCCCTTTTTGGCCAAGTGCATCATTGTGGACGTTCTTCCTCTTTTCCTATGCTTTCAATGCAATTCCAGTCTACCTCCTGAAATCGGTTTCCTGCAATTCTGCCCCGCTTTCAAGTCCTCTTGGCAGCCTTACTTCAGTCTATTTTTGGACGATAGCTGTCATTTATAACTCTGCAGGTTTGTGAATTACAGTGCCCCTGAGCTCCTTTCTTCAACTCGCTTTCTTTTGAGCTGGCCGCAACACCGCAGGATGGCTTCAGGCCCTAATCTGGTTCCGGCACGGCACACTGAGCCTTTGGTTATTTCCTCTTCCTGGTGGGAAATGAGAGTTAAATTTGCCCGTCCAGACACCTCCAGCTAGCCTCTCATTGGTTCTCGCTATTCCTGTTCATCTTCCGCAGAAATTGCAAACTGGGCCAAACAGGAGGTTAAAGGCGCTGACTCTCCAAGTGGGGAGAGTGTTAGTAAAGCGTCTGGAATGTTGCACCCGAGTACCAGGGGAGGAAAACTGAGACATATTTGAACACGTCTCCCGTTCACATGGTTGATCATACTTGGGTTCCACATGCATGTTTTAGCTGAAAGAAGAATACCTTAAACCTGGAGAGTTGAGACCCGTGTAATGGTACCATGCAATATGACTTCAAAGGGTCTTCATTTCCTCACCGAACCTCTCCAATCCTATCACTGCTGCGTTTATGCCCCTGTACACATGCTTGATTCTCTTTTGGAGACATAGCAATCCATAGGTTTTACGATACTTACTAGTCAGGTACATTCTTAGGCGTTTAATATGCATGTTGAGTCCATTTCGTTGACCAAGGAGTAGCTCTTGTCTATTCCATATTTGACTTAAGGAACTTTATCTGTGCTCATTTCAATCTCTGGTTTTATGCAGCACCCCAACTCACCTTTCCCCTTAAGCAAGCATAAGTTGGTTTTCTAAATTTGAGACCCTGTTCTGTTCTGTAATTCAGTTCCTGTGTAGCCAAGTTTACATTCCGTGTATTACTGATATCTTATGATGTTTCTTTTTCTGTGTGACTTATTTCAGTTAGAATCATCATACCTGAACCCACTCATTGTGATGCTAAGGGCCTGATGACATAGATTTCATTGCTGAGTGATACTGCATTGTACGTAAGTACCACAAGTTCTTTATCCATTTTTCACTTTCTGTGATATTGAACTTGTACGGTAAACGAGGTTCTTGTAAAGGGAGGTGTTCCAAACTTTGGGGTGGCTGTGTCTTTTTGATTTTAATTTCCCTAAGCTATAGGACCATAAGTGGCAGTGCCCTAGGCTCTGTTGCTTTGTTTTTTAGATGTTTCAGGAAACACCATACACTTCTCCCGAGTGTCTGTTGGCAATTTACATCCCGCCCATCAGCATAACAAGGCTCCCAGTTCTCCATGGCCTGTCCTGCCTTTCTGGATTTTACACTTTTTTCAGATGGCCCTTTTGACTGGGGGGAAGTGAGACTTCATTGTAGTGCAGATTTCCTTTGCAAGCTTGCTTGGTTGGCCAAAAAGGGCGTATGCGTTTTTTCCTGAATATATTCAGGAAAAAACGCATACGCCCTTTTTGGCCAAGTGCATCATTGTGGACGTTCTGCCTCTTTTCCTATGCTTTCAATGCAATTCCAGTCTACCTCCTGAAATCGGTTTCCTGCAATTCTGCCCCGCTTTCAAGTCCTCTTGGCAGCCTTACTTCAGTATATTTTTGGACGATAGCTGTAATTTATAACTCTGCAGGTTTGTGAATTACAGTGCCCCTGAGCTCCTTTCTTCAACTCGCTTTCTTTTGAGCTGGCCGCAACACCGCAGGATGGCTTCAGGCCCTAATCTGGTTCCGGCACGGCACGCTGAGCCTTTGGTTAATTCCTCTTCCTGGTGGGAAATGAGAGTTAAATTTGCCCGTCCAGACACCTCCAGCTAGCCTCTAATTTGTTCTCGCTATTCCTGTTCATCTTCCGCAGAAATTGCAAACTGGGCCAAACAGGAGGTTAAAGGGACTGACTCTCCAAGTGGGGAGAGTGTTAGTAAAGCGTCTGGAATGTTGCACCCGAGTACCAGGGGAGGAAAACTGAGACATATTTGAACACGTCTCCCGATCACATGGTTGATCATACTCTAGGTTCCACATGCATGTTTTAGCTGAAGGAAGAATACCTTAAACCTGGGTAGTTGAAACCCGTGGAATGGGTACCATGCAATATGACTTCAAAGGGTCTTCATTTGCTCACCGAACCTCTCCAATCCTATCACTGCTGCGTTTATGCCCCTGTACACATGCTTGATTCTCTTTCGGAGACATAGCAATCCATAGGTTTTAAGATACTTACTAGTCAGGTACATTCTTAGGCGTTTAATATGCGGTGTTGAGTCCATTTCGTTGAGCAAGGAGTAGCTCTTGTCTATTCCATATTTGGCTTAAGGAACTTTATCTGTGCTCATTTCAATCTCTGGTTTTATGCAGCACCCCAACTCACCTTTACCCTTAAGCAAGCATAAGTTGGTTTTCTAAATTTGAGACCCTGTTCTGTTCTGTAATTCAGTTCTTGTGTAGCCAAGTTTACATTCCATGTATTACTGATATCTTATGATGTTTCTTTTTCTGTGTGACTTATTTCAGTTAGAATCATCATACCTGAATCCACTCATTGTGCTGCTAAGGGCCTGATGACACAGATTTCATTGCTGAGTGATATTGCTTTGTAAGTAAATACCACAACTTCTTTATCCATTTTTCACTTTCTGCGATGTTGAACTTATACTGTAAACGAGGTTCTTGTAAACAGAGGCGTCCCAAACTTTGGGGTGGCTGTGTCTTTTTGATTTTAATTTCCCTAAGCTATAGGACCATAAGTGGAAGTGCCCTAGGCTCTGTTGCTTTGTTTTTTAGATGTTTCAGGAAACACCATACACTTCTCCCGAGTGTCTGTTGGCAATTTACATCCCGCCCATCAGCATAACAAGGCTCCCAGTTCTCCATGGCCTGTCCTGCCTTTCTGGATTTTACACTTTTTTCAGATGGCCCTTTTGACCACGGGGAAGTGAGACTTCATTGTAGTGCAGATTTCCTTTGCAAGTTTGCTTGGTTGGCCAAAAAGGGCGTATGCGTTTTGTCCTGAATATATTCAGGAAAAAACGCATACACCCTTTTTGGCCAAGTGCATCATTGTGGACGTTCTGCCTCTTTTCCTATGCTTTCAATGCAATTCCAGTCTACCTCCTGAAATCGGTTTCCTGCAATTCTGCCCCGCATTCAAGTCCTCTTGGCAGCCTTACTTCAGTATATTTTTGGACGATAGTTGTCATTTATAACTCTGCAGGTTTGTGAATTACAGTGCCCCTGAGCTCCTTTCTTCAACTCGTTTTCTTGTGAGCTGGCCGCAACACCGCAGGATGGCTTCAGGCCCTAATCTGGTTCCGGCACGGCACGCTGAGCCTTTGGTTAATTCCTCTTCCTGGTGGGAAATGAGAGTTAAATTTCCCGTCCAGACACCTCCAGCTAGTCTCTCATTGGTTCTCGCTATTCCTGTTCATCTTCCGCAGAAATTGCAAACTGGGCCAAACAGGAGGTTAAAGGGACTGACTCTCCAAGTCGGGAGAGTGTTAGTAAAGCGTCTGGAATGTTGCACCCGAGTACCAGGGTACGAAAACTGAGACATATTTGAACACGTCTCCCGATCACATGGTTTATCATACTCTAGGTTCCACATGCATGTTTTAGCTGAAGGAAGAATACCTTAAACCTGGGTAGTTGAAACCCGTGGAATGGATACCATGCAATATGACTTCAAAGGGTCTTCATTTGCTCACCGAACCTCTCCAATCCTACCACTGCTGCGTTTATGCCCCTGTACACATGCTTGATTCTCTTTCGGAGACATAGCAATCCATAGGTTTTAAGATACTTACTAGTCAGGTACATTCTTAGGCGTTTAATATGGGGTGTTGAGTCCATTTCGTTGAGCAAGGAGTATCTCTTGTCTATTCCATATTTGGCTTAAGGAACTTTATCTGTGCTCATTTCGATCTCTGGTTTTATGCAGCACCCCAACTCACCTTTCCCCTTAAGCAAGCATAAGTTGGTTTTCTAAATTTGAGACCCTGTTCTGTTCTGTAATTCAGTTCCTGTGTAGCCAAGTTTACATTCCGTGTATTACTGATATCTTATGATGTTTCTTTTTCTGTGTGACTTATTTCAGTTAGAATCATCATACCTGAATCCACTCATTGTGCTGCTAAGGGCCTGATGACACAGATTTCATTGCTGAGTGATATTGCTTTGTAAGTAAATACCACAACTTCTTTATCCATTTTTCACATTCTGCGATGTTGAACTTGTACTGTAAACGAGGTTCTTGTAAACAGAGCCGTTCCAAACTTTGGGGTGGCTGTGTCTTTTATATTTTAATTTCCCTAAGCTATAGGACCATAAGTGGAAGTGCCCTAGGCTCTTTTGCTTTGTTTTTTAGATATTTCAGGAAACACCATACACTTCTCCCCAGTGTCTGTTGGCAATTTACATCCCGCCCATCAGCATAACAAGGCTCCCAGTTCTCCATGGCCTGTCCTGCCTTTCTGGATTTTACACTTTTTTCAGATGGCCCTTTTGACCGGGCGGAAGTGAGACTTCATTGTAGTGCAGATTTCCTTTGCATCCTTGCTTGGTTGCCCAAAAAGGGCGTATGCGTTTTTTCCTGAATATATTCAGGAAAAAACACATACGCCCTTTTTGGCCAAGTGCATCATTGTGGACGTTCTGCCTCTTTTCCTATGCTTTCAATGCAATTCCAGTCTACCTCCTGAAATCGGTTTCCTGCAATTCTGCCCCGCTTTCAAGTCCTCTTGGCAGCCTTACTTCAGTCTATTTTTGGACGATAGCTGTCATTTATAACTCTGCAGGTTTGTGAATTACAGTGCCCCTGAGCTCCTTTCTTCAACTCGTTTTCTTGTGAGCTGGCCGCAACACCGCAGGATGGCTTCAGGCCCTAATCTGGTTCCGGCACGGCACGCTGAGCCTTTGGTTAATTCCTCTTCCTGGTGGGAAATGAGAGTTAAATTTCCCGTCCAGACACCTCCAGCTAGTCTCTCATTGGTTCTCGCTATTCCTGTTCATCTTCCGCAGAAATTGCAAACTGGGCCAAACAGGAGGTTAAAGGGACTGACTCTCCAAGTCGGGAGAGTGTTAGTAAAGCGTCTGGAATGTTGCACCCGAGTACCAGGGTACGAAAACTGAGACATATTTGAACACGTCTCCCGATCACATGGTTGATCATACTCTAGGTTCCACATGCATGTTTTAGCTGAAGGAAGAATACCTTAAACCTGGGTAGTTGAAACCCGTGGAATGGATACCATGCAATATGACTTCAAAGGGTCTTCATTTGCTCACCGAACCTCTCCAATCCTACCACTGCTGCGTTTATGCCCCTGTACACATGCTTGATTCTCTTTCGGAGACATAGCAATCCATAGGTTTTAAGATACTTACTAGTCAGGTACATTCTTAGGCGTTTAATATGGGGTGTTGAGTCCATTTCGTTGAGCAAGGAGTATCTCTTGTCTATTCCATATTTGGCTTAAGGAACTTTATCTGTGCTCATTTCGATCTCTGGTTTTATGCAGCACCCCAACTCACCTTTCCCCTTAAGCAAGCATAAGTTGGTTTTCTAAATTTGAGACCCTGTTCTGCTCTGTAATTCAGTTCCTGTGTAGCCAAGTTTACATTCCGTGTATTACTGATATCTTATGATGTTTCTTTTTCTGTGTGACTTATTTCAGTTAGAATCATCATACCTGAATCCACTCATTGTGCTGCTAAGGGCCTGATGACACAGATTTCATTGCTGAGTGATATTGCTTTGTAAGTAAATACCACAACTTCTTTATCCATTTTTCACATTCTGCGATGTTGAACTTGTACTGTAAACGAGGTTCTTGTAAACAGAGCTGTTCCAAACTTTGGGGTGGCTGTGTCTTTTTGATTTTAATTTCCCTAAGCTATAGGACCATAAGTGGAAGTGCCCTAGGCTCTGTTGCTTTGTTTTTTAGATATTTCAGGAAACACCATACACTTCTCCCCAGTGTCTGTTGGCAATTTACATCCCGCCCATCAGCATAACAAGGCTCCCAGTTCTCCATGGCCTGTCCTGCCTTTCTGGATTTTACACTTTTTTCAGATGGCCCTTTTGACCGGGGGGAAGTGAGACTTCATTGTAGTGCAGATTTCCTTTGCAAGCTTGCTTGGTTGGCTAAAAAGGGCGTATGCGTTTTTTCCTGAATATATTCAGGAAAAAACGCATACACCCTTTTTGGCCAAGTGCATCATTGTGGACGTTCTGCCTCTTTTCCTATGCTTTCAATGCAATTCCAGTCTACCTCCTGAAATCGGTTCCCTGCAATTCTGCCCCGCTTTCAAGTCCTCTTGGCAGCCTTACTTCAGTCTATTTTTGGACGATAGCTGTCATTTATAACTCTGCAGGTTTGTGAATTACAGTGCCCCTGAGCTCCTTTCTTCAACTCGCTTTCTTGTGAGCTGGCCTCAACACCGCAGGATGTCTTCAGGCCCTAATCTGGTTCCGGCACGGCACGCTGAGCCTTTGGTTAATTCCTCTTCCTGGTGGGAAATGAGAGTTAAATTTGCCCGTCCAGACACCTCCAGCTAGTCTCTCATTGGTTCTCGCTATTCCTGTTCATCTTCCGCAGAAATTGCAAACTGGGCCAAACAGGAGGTTAAAGGGACTGACTCTCCAAGTGGGGAGAGTGTTAGTAAAGCGTCTGGAATGTTGCACCCGAATACCAGGGTACGAAAACTGAGACATATTTGAACACGTCTCCCGATCACATGGTTGATCATACTCTAGGTTCCACATACATGTTTTAGCTGAAGGAAGAATACCTTAAACCTGGGTAGTTGAAACCCGTGGAATGGGTACCATGCAATATGACTTCAAAGGGTCTTCATTTGCTCACCGAACCTCTCCAATCCTATCACTGCTGCGTTTATGCCCCTGTACACATGCTTGATTCTCTTTCGGAGACATAGCAATCCATAGGTTTTAAGATACTTACTAGTCAGGTACATTCTTAAGCGTTTAATATGCGGTGTTGAGTCCATTTCGTTGACCAAGGAGTAGCTCTTGTCTATTCCATATTTGGCTTAAGGAACTTTATCTGTGCTCATTTCAATCTCTGATTTTATGCAGCACCCCAACTCACCTTTACCCTTACGCAAGCATAAGTTGTTTTTCTAAATTTGAGACCCTGTTCTGTTCTGTAATTCAGTTCCTGTGTAGCCAAGTTTACATTCCGTGTATTACTGATATCTTATGATGTTTCCTTTTCTGTGTGACTTATTTCAGTTAGAATCATCATACCTGAATCCACTCATTGTGCTGCTAAGGGCCTAATGACACAGATTTCATTGCTGAGTGATATTGCTTTGTAAGTAAATACCACATCTTTTTTATCCATTTTTCACTTTCTGCGATGTTGACCTTGTACTGTAAACGAGGTTCTTGTAAACGGAGCCTTTTGAAACTTTGGGGTGGCTGTGTCTTTTTGATTTTAAATTCCCTAAGCTATAGGACCATAAGTGGAAGTGCCCTAGGCTCTGTTGCTTTGTTTTTTAGATGTTTCAGGAAACACCATAGACTTCTCCCGAGTGTCTGTTGGCAATTTACATCCCGCCCATCAGCATAACAAGGCTCCCAGTTCTCCATGGCCTGTCCTGCCTTTCTGGATTTTACACTTTTTTCAGATGGCCCTTTTGACCGGGGGGAAGTGAGACTTCATTGTAGTGCAGATTTCCATTGCAAACTTGCTTGGTTGGCCAAAAAGGGCGTATGCGTTTTTTCCTGAATATATTCAGGAAAAAACGCATACGCCCTTTTTGGCCAAGTGCATCATTGTGGACGTTCTGCCTCTTTTCCTATGCTTTCAATGCAATTCCAGTCTACCTCCTGAAATCGGTTTCCTGCAATTCTGCCCCGCTTTCAAGTCCCCTTGGCAGCCTTACTTGAGTATATTTTTGGATGATAGCTGTCATTTATAACTCTGTAGGTTTGTGAATTACAGTGCCCCTGAGCTCCTTTCTTCAACTCGCTTTTTGTGAGCTGGCCGCAACACCGCAGGATGTCTTCAGGCCCTAATCTGGTTCCGGCATGGAACGCTGAGCCTTTGGTTATTTCCTCTTCCTGGTGGGAAATGAGAGTTAAATTTGCCCATCCAGACACCTCTAGCGAGTCTCTCATTGGTTCTCCCTATTCCTGTTCATCTTCCGCAGAAATTGCAAACTGGGCCAAACAGGAGGTTAAAGGCGCTGACTCTCCAAGTGGGGCGAGTGTTAGTAAAGCGTCTGGAATGTTGCACCCGAGTACCAGGGGAGGAAAACTGAGACATATTTGAACACGTCTCCCGTTCACACGGTTGATCATACTCTGGGTTCCACATGCATGTTTTAGCTGAAGGAAGAATACCTTAAACCTGGGTAGTTGAAACCCGTGGAATGGGTACCATGCAATATGACTTCAAAGGGTCTTCATTTGCTCACCGAACCTCTCCAATCCTATCACTGCTGTGTTTATGCCCCTGTAAACATGCTTTATTCTCTTTCGGAGACATAGCAATCCATAGGTTTTAAGATACTTACTAGTCAGGTACATTCTTAGGCATTTAATATGGGGTGTTGAGTCCATTTCGTTGAGCTAGGAGGAGCTCTTGTGTATTCCATATTTGGCTTAAGGAACTTTATCTGTGCTCATTTCAATCTCTGGTTTTATGCAGCACCCAACTCACCTTTCCCCTTAAGCAAGCATAAGTTGGTTTTCTAAATTTGAGACCCTGTTCTGTTTTGGAATTCAGTTCCTGTGTAGCCAAGTTTACATTCCGTGTATTACTGATATCTTATGATGTTTCTTTTTCTGGGTGGCTTATTTCAGTTAGAATCATCGTACCTGAATCCACTCATTATGCTGCTACGGGCCTGATGACATAGATTTCATTGCTGAGTGATACTGCATTGTAGGTAAGTACCACAAGTTCTTTATCCATTTTTCACTTTCTGTGATATTGAACTTGTACGGTAAACGAGGTTCTTGTAAACAGAGGCGTCCCAAACTTTGGGGTGGCTGTGTCTTTTTGATTTTAATTTCCCTAAACTATAGTATCATAAGTGGAAGTGCCCTAGGCTCTGTTGCTTTGTTTTTTAGATGTTTCAGGAAACACCATACACTTCTCCCGAGTGTCTGTTGGCAATTTACATCCCGCCCATCAGCATAACAAGGCTCCCAGTTCTCCATGGTCTGTCCTGCCTTTCTGGATTTTACACTTTTTTCAGATGGCCCTTTTGACCGGGGGGAAGTGAGACTTCATTGTAGTGCAGATTTCCTTTGCAAGCTTGCTTGGTTGGCCAAAAAGGGCGTATGCGTTTTTTCCTGAATATATTCAGGAAAAAACGCATACGCCCTTTTTGGCCAAGTGCATCATTGTGGACGTTCTGCCTCTTTTCCTATGCTTTCAATGCAATTCCAGTCTACCTCCTGAAATCGGTTTCCTGCAATTCTGCCCCGCTTTCAAGTCCTCTTGGCAGCCTTACTTCAGTATATTTTTGGACGATAGCTGTCATTTATAACTCTGCAGGTTTGTGAATTACAGTGCCCCTGAGCTCCTTTCTTCAACTCGCTTTCTTTTGAGCTGGTCGAAACACCGCAGGATCGCTTCAGGCCCTAATCGGGTTCCGGCACGGCATGCTGAGCCTTTGGTTATTTCATCTTCCTGGTGGGAAATGAGAGTTAAATTTGCCCTTCCAGACACCTCCAGCTAGTCTCTTATTGGTTCTTGCTATTCCTGTTCAACTTCCGCAGAAATTGCAAACTGGGCCAAACAGGAGGTTAAAGGAACTGACTCTCCAAGTCGGGAGAGTGTTAGTAAAGCATCTGGAATGTTGCACCCGAGTACCAGGGTACGAAAACTGAGACATATTGGAACACGTCTCCCGATCACATGGTTGATCATACTCTAGGTTCCATATGCATGTTTTAGCTGAAGGAAGAATACCTTAAACTGGGTAGTTGAAACCCGTGGAATGGGTACCATGCAATATGACTTCAAAGGGTCTTCATTTGCTCACCGAACCTCTCCAATCCTATCACTGCTGAATTTATGCCCCTGTACAGGCGTTTGATTCTCTTTCGGAGACATAGCAATCCATAGGTTTTAAGATACTTACTAGTCAGGTACATTCTTAGTCGTTTAATATGCGGTGTTGAGTCCATTTCATTGAACAAGGAGTAGCTCTTGTCTATTCCATATTTCGCTTAAGGAACTTTATCTGTGCTCATTTCAATCTCTGGTTTTATGCAGCACCCCAACTCACCTTTCCCCTTAAGCAAGCATAAGTTGGTTTTCTAAGTTTGAGACCCTGTTCTGTTCTGTAATTCAGTTCCTGTGTAGCCAAGTTTACATTCTGTGTATTACTGATATCTTATGATGTTTCTTTTTCTGTGTGACTTATTTCATTTATAATCATCATACCTGAATCCACTCATTGTGCTGCTACGGGCCTGATGACATAGATTTCATTGCTGCGTGATATTGATTTGTAAGTAAATACCACAACTTCTTTATCCATTTTTCACTTTCTGCGATATTGAACTTGTACTGTAAACAAGGTTCTTGTAAACAGAGGCGTCCAAAACTTTGGGGTGGCTGTGTCTTTTTGATTTTAATTTCCCTAAGCTATAGGACCATAAGTGGAAGTGCCCTAGGCTCTGTTGCTTTGTTTTTTAGATGTTTCAGGAAACACCATACACTTCTCCCGAGTGGTTGTTGGCAATTTACATCCCGCCCATCAGCATAACAAGGCTCCCAGTTCTCCATGGCCTGTCCTGCCTTTCTGGATTTTACACTTTTTTCAGATGGCCCTTTTGACCGGGGGGAAGTGAGACTTCATTGTAGTGCAGATTTCCTTTGCATCCTTGCTTGGTTGGCCAAGAAGGGCGTATGCGTTTTTTCCTGAATATATTCAGGAAAAAACGCATACGCCCTTTTTGGCCAAGTGCATCATTGTGGACGTTCTGCCTCTTTTCCTGTGCTTTCAATGCAATTCCAGTCTACCTCCTGAAATCGGTTTCCTGCATTCTGCCCCGCATTCATCTCCTCTAGGCAGCCTTACTTCAGTCTATTTTTGGACGATAGCTGTCATTTATAACTCTGCAGGTTTGTGAATTACAGTGCCCCTGAGCTCCTTTCTTCAACTCGCTTTCTTTTGAGCTGGCCGCAACACCGCAGGATGGCTTCAGGCCCTAATCTGGTTCCGGCACGGCACGCTGAGCCTTTGGTTATTTCCTCTTCCTGGTGGGAAATGAGAGTTAAATTTGCCCGTCCAGACACCTCCAGCTAGTCTTTCATTGGTTCTCCCTATTCCTGTTCATCTTCCGCAGAAATTGCAAACTGGGCCAAACAGGAGGTTAAAGGCGCTGACTCTCCAAGTGGGGAGAGTGTTAGTAAAGCGTCTGGAATGTTGCACCCGAGTACCAGGGTACGAAAACTGAGACATATTTGAACACGTCTCCCATTCACACGGTTGATCATACTCTGGGTTCCACATGCATGTTTTAGCTGAAGGAAGAATACCTTAAACCTGGAGAGTTGAAACCCGTGGAATGGGTACCATGCAATATGACTTCAAAGGGTCTTCATTTGCGCACCGAACCTCTCCAATCCTATCACTGCTGCGTTTATGCCCCTGTACACATGCTTGATTCTCTTTTGGAGACATAGCAATCCATAGGTTTTAAGATACTTACTAGTCAGGTACATTCTTAGGCGTTTAATATGGGGTGTTGAGTCCATTTCGTTGAGCAAGGAGTAGCTCTTGTCTATTCCATATTTGGCTTAAGGAACTTTATCTGTGCTCATTTCAATCTCTGGTTTTATGCAGCACCCCAACTCACCTTTCCCCTTAAGCAAGCATAAGTTGGTTTTCTAAATTTGAGACCCTGTTCTGTTTTGGAATTCAGTTCCTGTGTAGCCAAGTTTACATTCCGTGTATTACTGATATCTTATGATGTTTCTTTTTCTGGGTGGCTTATTTCAGTTAGAATCATCGTACCTGAATCCACTCATTATGCTGCTACGGGCCTGATGACATAGATTTCATTGCTGAGTGATACTGCATTGTACGTAAGTACCACAAGTTCTTTATCCATTTTTCACTTTCTGTGATATTGAACTTGTACGGTAAACGAGGTTCTTGTAAACAGAGGCGTCCCAAACTTTGGGGTGGCTGTGTCTTTTTGATTTTAATTTCCCTAAACTATAGTATCATAAGTGGAAGTGCCCTAGGCTCTGTTGCTTTGTTTTTTAGATGTTTCAGGAAACACCATACACTTCTCCCGAGTGTCTGTTGGCAATTTACATCCCGCCCATCAGCATAACAAGGCTCCCAGTTCTCCATGGCCTGTCCTGCCTTTCTGGATTTTACACTTTTTTCAGATGGCCCTTTTGACCGGGGGGAAGTGAGACTTCATTGTAGTGCAGATTTCCTTTGCAAGCTTGCTTGGTTGGCCAAAAAGGGCGTATGCGTTTTTTCCTGAATATATTCAGGAAAAAACGCATACGCCCTTTTTGGCCAAGTGCATCATTGTGGACGTTCTGCCTCTTTTCCTATGCTTTCAATGCAATTCCAGTCTACCTCCTGAAATCGGTTTCCTGCAATTCTGCCCCGCTTTCAAGTCCTCTTGGCAGCCTTACTTCAGTATATTTTTGGACGATAGCTGTCATTTATAACTCTGCAGGTTTGTGAATTACAGTGCCCCTGAGCTCCTTTCTTCAACTCGCTTTCTTTTGAGCTGGTCGAAACACCGCAGGATCGCTTCAGGCCCTAATCGGGTTCCGGCACGGCATGCTGAGCCTTTGGTTATTTCATCTTCCTGGTGGGAAATGAGAGTTAAATTTGCCCTTCCAGACACCTCCAGCTAGTCTCTTATTGGTTCTTGCTATTCCTGTTCAACTTCCGCAGAAATTGCAAACTGGGCCAAACAGGAGGTTAAAGGAACTGACTCTCCAAGTCGGGAGAGTGTTAGTAAAGCATCTGGAATGTTGCACCCGAGTACCAGGGTACGAAAACTGAGACATATTGGAACACGTCTCCCATTCACATGGTTGATCATACTCTAGGTTCCATATGCATGTTTTAGCTGAAGGAAGAATACCTTAAACTGGGTAGTTGAAACCCGTGGAATGGGTACCATGCAATATGACTTCAAAGGGTCTTCATTTGCTCACCGAACCTCTCCAATCCTATCACTGCTGAATTTATGCCCCTGTACAGGCGTTTGATTCTCTTTCGGAGACATAGCAATCCATAGGTTTTAAGATACTTACTAGTCAGGTACATTCTTAGTCGTTTAATATGCGGTGTTGAGTCCATTTCATTGAACAAGGAGTAGCTCTTGTCTATTCCATATTTGGCTTAAGGAACTTTATCTGTGCTCATTTCAATCTCTGGTTTTATGCAGCACCCCAACTCACCTTTCCCCTTAAGCAAGCATAAGTTGCTTTTCTAAATTTGAGACCCTGTTCTGTTCTGTAATTCAGTTCCTGTGTAGCCAAGTTTACATTCTGTGTATTACTGATATCTTATGATGTTTCTTTTTCTGTGTGACTTATTTCATTTATAATCATCATACCTGAATCCACTCATTGTGCTGCTACGGGCCTGATGACATAGATTTCATTGCTGAGTGATATTGATTTGTAAGTAAATACCACAACTTCTTTATCCATTTTTCACTTTCTGCGATATTGAACTTGTACTGTAAACAAGGTTCTTGTAAACAGAGGCGTCCAAAACTTTGGGGTGGCTGTGTCTTTTTGATTTTAATTTCCCTAAGCTATAGGACCATAAGTGGAAGTGCCCTAGGCTCTGTTGCTTTGTTTTTTAGATGTTTCAGGAAACACCATACACTTCTCCCGAGTGGTTGTTGGCAATTTACATCCCGCCCATCAGCATAACAAGGCTCCCAGTTCTCCATGGCCTGTCCTGCCTTTCTGGATTTTACACTTTTTTCAGATGGCCCTTTTGACCGGGGGGAAGTGAGACTTCATTGTAGTGCAGATTTCCTTTGCATCCTTGCTTGGTTGGCCAAGAAGGGCGTATGTGTTTTTTCCTGAATATATTCAGGAAAAAACGCATACGCCCTTTTTGGCCAAGTGCATCATTGTGGACGTTCTGCCTCTTTTCCTGTGCTTTCAATGCAATTCCAGTCTACCTCCTGAAATCGGTTTCCTGCATTCTGCCCCGCATTCATCTCCTCTAGGCAGCCTTACTTCAGTCTATTTTTGGACGATAGCTGTCATTTATAACTCTGCAGGTTTGTGAATTACAGTGCCCCTGAGCTCCTTTCTTCAACTCGCTTTCTTTTGAGCTGGCCGCAACACCGCAGGATGGCTTCAGGCCCTAATCTGGTTCCGGCACGGCACGCTGAGCCTTTGGTTATTTCCTCTTCCTGGTGGGAAATGAGAGTTAAATTTGCCCGTCCAGACACCTCCAGCTAGTCTTTCATTGGTTCTCCCTATTCCTGTTCATCTTCCGCAGAAATTGCAAACTGGGCCAAACAGGAGGTTAAAGGCGCTGACTCTCCAAGTGGGGAGAGTGTTAGTAAAGCGTCTGGAATGTTGCACCCGAGTACCAGGGTACGAAAACTGAGACATATTTGAACACGTCTCCCATTCACACGGTTGATCATACTCTGGGTTCCACATGCATGTTTTAGCTGAAGGAAGAATACCTTAAACCTGGAGAGTTGAAACCCGTGGAATGGGTACCATGCAATATGACTTCAAAGGGTCTTCATTTGTGCACCGAACCTCTCCAATCCTATCACTGCTGCGTTTATGCCCCTGTACACACGCTTGATTCTCTTTTGGAGACATAACAATCCATAGGTTTTAAGATACTTACTAGTCAGGTACATTCTTAGGCGTTTAATATGGGGTGTTGAGTCCATTTCGTTGAGCAAGGAGTAGCTCTTGTCTATTCCATATTTGGCTTAAGGAACTTTATCTGTGCTCATTTCAATCTCTGGTTTTATGCAGCACCCCAACTCACCTTTCCTCTTAAGCAAGCATAAGTTGGTTTTCTAAATTTGAGACCCTGTTCTGTTTTGGAATTCAGTTCCTGTGTAGCCAAGTTTACATTCCGTGTATTACTGATATCTTATGATGTTTCTTTTTCTGTGTGACTTATTTCAGTTAGAATCATCATACCTGAATCCACTCATTATGCTGCTACGGGCCTGATGACATAGATTTCATTGCTGAGTGATACTGCATTGTACGTAAGTACCACAAGTTGTTTATCCATTTTTCACTTTCTGTGATATTGAACTTGTACGGTAAACGAGGTTCTTGTAAACAGAGGTGTCCCAAACTTTGGGGTGGCTGTGTCTTTTTGATTTTAATTTCCCTAAACTATAGTATCATAAGTGGAAGTGCCCTAGGCTCTGTTGCTTTGTTTTTTAGATGTTTCAGGAAACACCATACACTTCTCCCGAGTGTCTGTTGGCAATTTACATCCCGCCCATCAGCATAACAAGGCTCCCAGTTCTCCATGGCCTGTCCTGCCTTTCTGGATTTTACACTTTTTTCAGATGGCCCTTTTGACCGGGGGGAAGTGAGACTTCATTGTAGTGCAGATTTCCTTTGCAAGCTTGCTTGGTTGGCCAAAAAGGGCGTATGCGTTTTTTCCTGAATATATTCAGGAAAAAACGCATACGCCCTTTTTGGCCAAGTGCATCATTGTGGACGTTCTGCCTCTTTTCCTATGCTTTCAATGCAATTCCAGTCTACCTCCTGAAATCGGTTTCCTGCAATTCTGCCCCGCTTTCAAGTCCTCTTGGCAGCCTTACTTCAGTATATTTTTGGACGATAGCTGTCATTTATAACTCTGCAGGTTTGTTAATTACAGTGCCCCTGAGCTCCTTTCTTCAACTCGCTTTCTTTTGAGCTGGTCGAAACACCGCAGGATCGCTTCAGGCCCTAATCGGGTTCCGGCACGGCATGCTGAGCCTTTGGTTATTTCCTCTTCCTGGTGGGAAATGAGAGTTGAATTTGCCCGTCCAGACACCTCCAGCTAGTCTCTCATTGGTTCTCCCTATTCCTGTTCATGTTCCGCAGAAATTGAAAACTGGGCCATACAGGAGGTTAAAGGCGCTGACTCTCCAAGTCGGGAGAGTGTTAGTAAAGCGTCTGGAATGTTGCACCCGAGTACCAGGGTACGAAAACTGAGACATATTTGAACACGTCTCCCATTCACATGGTTGATCATACTCTGGGTTCCACATGCATGTTTTAGCTGAAGGAAGAATACCTTAAACCTTGAGAGTTGAGACCCGTGGAATGGGTACCATGCAATATGACTTCAAAGGGTCTTCATTTGCTCACCAAACCTCTCCAATCCTATCACTGCTGCGTTTATGCCCCTGTACACACGCTTGATTCTCTTTTGGAGACATAGCAATCCATAGGTTTTAAGATACTTACTAGTCAGGTACATTCTTAGGCGTTTAATATGGGGTGTTGAGTCCATTTCGTTGAGCAAGGAGTAGCTCTTGTCTATTCCATATTTGGCTTAAGGAACTTTATCTGTGCTCATTTCGATCTCTGGTTTTATGCAGCACCCCAACTTACCTTTACCCTTAAGCAAGCATAAGTTGGTTTTCTAAATTTGAGACCCTGTTCTGTTCTGTAATTCAGTTCCTGTGTAGCCAAGTTTACATTCCGTGTATTACTGATATCTTATGATGTTTCTTTTTCTGTGTGACTTATTTCAGTTAGAATCATCATACCTGAATCCACTCATTGTGCTGCTAAGGGCCTGATGACATAGATTTCATTGCTGAGTGATATTGCTTTGTAAGTAAATACCACAACTTCTTTATCCATTTTTCACTTTCTGCGATGTTGAACTTGTACTGTAAACGAGGTTCTTGTAAACAGAGGCGTCCCAAACTTTGGGGTGGCTGTGTCTTTTTGATTTTAATTTCCCTAAGCTATAGGACCATAAGTGGAAGTGCCCTAGGCTGTGTTGCTTTGTTTTTTAGATGTTTCAACAAACACCATACACTTCTCCCGAGTGTCTGTTGGCAATTTACATCCCGCCCATCAGCATAACAAGGCTCCCAGTTCTCCATGGCCTGTCCTGCCTTTCTGGATTTTACACTTTTTTCAGATGGCCCTTTTGACCGGGGGGAAGTGAGACTTCATTGTAGTGCAGATTTCCTTTGCAAGTTTGCTTGGTTGGCCAAAAAGGGCGTATGCGTTTTTTCCTGAATATATTCAGGAAAAAACGCATACGCCCTTTTTGGCCATGTGCATCATTGTGGACGTTCTGCCTCTTTTCCTATGCTTTCAATGCAATTCCACTCTACCTCCTGAAATCGGTTTCCTGCAATTCTGCCCCGCTTTCAAGTCCTCTTGGCAGCCTTACTTCAGTATATTTTTGGACGATAGCTGTCATTTATAACTCTGCAGGTTTGTGAATTACAGTGCCCCTGAGCTCCTTTCTTCAACTCTCTTTCTTTTGAGCTGGCCGCAACACCGCAGGATGGCTTCAGGCCCTAATCTGGTTCCGGCACGGCACGCTGAGCTTTTGGTTATTTCCTCTTCCTGGTGGGAAATGAGAGTTAAATTTGCCCGTCCAGACACCTCCAGCTAGTTTCTCATTGGTTCTCCATATTCCTGTTCATCTTCCGCAGAAATTGCAAACTGGGCCAAACAGGAGGTTAAAGGCGCTGACTCTCCAAGTGGGGAGAGTGTTAGTAAAGCGTCTGGAATTTGCACCCGAGTACCAGGGGAGTAGAACTGAGACATATTTTAACACGTCTCCCGTTCACATGGTTGATCATACTCTGGGTTCCACATGCATGTTTTAGCTGAAGGAAGAATATCTTAAACCTGGAAAGTTGAGACGCGTGGAATGGGTACCATGCAATATGACTTCAAAGGGTCTTCATTTGCTCACCAAACCTCTCCAATCCTATCACTGCTGCGTTTATGCCCCTGTACACACGCTTGATTCTCTTTTGGAGACATAGCAATCCATAGGTTTTAAGATACTTACTAGTCAGGTACATTCTTAGGCGTTTAATATGGGGTGTTGAGTCCATTTCGTTGAGCAAGGAGTAGCTCTTGTCTATTCCATATTTGGCTTAAGGAACTTTATCTGTGCTCATTTCAATCTCTGGTTTTATGCAGCACCCCAACTCACCTTTCCCCTTAAGCAAGCATAAGTTGGTTTTCTAAGTTTGAGACCCTGTTCTGTTCTGTAATTCAGTTCCTGTGTAGCCAAGTTTACATTCTGTGTATTAGTGATATCTTATGATGTTTCTTTTTCTGTGTGACTTATTTCAGTTAGAATCATCGTACCTGAATCCACTCATTATGCTGCTACGGGCCTGATGACATAGATTTCATTGCTGAGTGATACTGCATTGTACGTAAGTACCACAAGTTCTTTATCCATTTTTCACTTTCTGTGATATTGAACTTGTACGGTAAACGAGGCTCTTGTAAACAGAGGCGTCCCAAACTTTGGGGTGGCTGTGTCTTTTTGATTTTAATTTCCCTAAGCTATAGGACCATAAGTGGAAGTGCCCTAGGCTCTGTTGCTTTGTTTTTTAGATGTTTCAGGAAACACCATACACTTCACCCATATGTCTGTTGGCAATTTACATCCCGACCATCAGCATAACAAGGCTCCCAGTTCTCCATGGCCTGTCCTGCCTTTCTGGATTTTACACTTTTTTCAGATGGCCCTTTTGACCGGGGGGAAGTGAGACTTCATTGTAGTGCAGATTTCCTTTGCAAGCTTGCTTGGTTGGCCAAAAAGGGCGTATGCGTTTTTTCCTGAATATATTCAGGAAAAAACGCATATGCCCTTTTTGGCCAAGTGCATCATTGTGGACGTTCTGCCTCTTTTCCTATGCTTTCAATGCAATTCCAGTCTACCTCCTGAAATCGGTTTCCTGCAATTCTGCCCCGCTTTCAAGTCCTCTTGGCAGCCTTACTTCAGTGTATTTTTGGACGATAGCTGTCATATATAACTCTGCAGGTTTGTGAATTACAGTGCCCCTGAGCTCCTTTCTTCAACTCGCTTTCTTTTGAGCTGGCCCTCAACACCGCAGGATGGCTACAGGCCCTAATCTGGTTCCGGCACGGCACGCTGAGCCTTTGGTTATTTCCTCTTCCTGGTGGGAAATGAGAGTTAAATTTGCCCGTCCAGACACCTCCAGCTAGTCTCTCATTGGTTCTCCCTATTCCTGTTCATCTTCCGCAGAAATTGCAAACTGGGCCAAACAGGAGGTTAAAGGCGCTGACTCTCCAAGTGGGGAGAGTGTTAGTAAAGCGTCTGGAATGTTGCACCCGAGTACCAGGGGAGGAAAACTGAGACATATTTGAACACGTCTCCCGTTCACACGGTTGATCATACTCTGGGTTCCACATGCATGTTTTAGCTGAAGGAAGAATACCTTAAACCTGGAGAGTTGAGACCCGTGTAATGGGTACCATGCAATATGATTTCAAAGGGTCTTCATTTGCTCACCAAACCTCTCCAATCCTATCACTGCTGCGTTTATGCCCCTGTACACATGCTTGATTCTCTTTCGGAGACTTAGCAATCCATAGGTTTTAAGATACTTAGTAGTCAGGTACATTCTTAGGCATTTAATATGCAGTGTTGAGTCCATTTCGTTGAGCAAAGAGTAGCTCTTGTCTATTCCATATTTGGCTTAAGGAACTTTATCTGTGCTCATTTCAATCTCTGGTTTTATGCAGCACCCCAACTCACCTTTACCCTTAAGCAAGCATAAGTTGGTTTTCTAAATTTGAGACCCTGTTCTGTTCTGTAATTCAGTTCCTGTGTAGCCAAGTTTACGTTCCGTGTATTACTGATATCTTATGATGTTTCTTTTTCTGTGTGACTTATTTCAGTTAGAATCATCATACCTGAATCCACTCATTGTGCTGCTAAGGGCCTGATGACATAGATTTCATTGCTGAGTGATATTGCTTTGTAAGTAAATACCACAACTTCTTTATCCATTTTTCACTTTCTGCGATGTTGATCTTGTACTGTAAACGAGGTTCTTGTAAACAGAGGCGTCCCAAACTTTGGGGTGGCTGTGTCTTTTTGATTTTAATTTCCCTAAGGTATAGGACCATAAGTGGAAGTGCCCTAGGCTCTGTTGCTTTGTTTTTTAGATGTTTCAGGAAACACCATTCACTTCACCCATATGTCTGTTGGCAATTTACATGCCGCCCATCAGCATAACAAGGCTCCCAGTTCTCCATGGCCTGTCCTGCCTTTCTGGATTTTACACATTTTTCAGATGGCCCTTTTGACTGGGGGGAAGTGAGACTTCATTGTAGTGCAGATTTCCTTTGCAAGCTAGCTTGGTTGGCCAAAAAGTGCGTATGCGTTTTTTCCTGAATATATTCAGGAAAAAACGCATACGCCCTTTTTGGCCAAGTGCATCATTGTGGACGTTCTGCCTCTTTTCCTATGCTTTCAATGCAATTCCAGTCTACCTGCTGAAATCGGTTTCCTGCAATTCTGCCCCGCTTTCAAGTCCTCTTGGCAGCCTTACTTCAGTATATTTTTGGACGATAGCTGTCATTTATAACTCTGCAGGTTTGTGCATTACAGTGCCGCTGAGCTCCTTTCTTCAACTCGCTTTCTTTTGAGCTGGCCGCAACACAGCATGATGGCTTCAGGCCCTAATCAAGTTCCGGCACGGCACGCTGAGCCTTTGGTTATTTCCTTATCCTGGTGGGAAATGAGAGTTGAATTTGCCCGTCCAGACACCTCCAGCTAGTCTTTCATTGGTTCTCCCTATTCCTGTTCATCTTCCGCAGAAATTGCAAACTGGGCCAAACAGGAGGTTAAAGGCGCTGACTCTCCAAGTGGGGAGAGTGTTAGTAAAGCGTCTGGAATGTTACACCCGAGTACCAGGGGACGAAAACTGAGACATATTTGAACACGTCTCCCGATCACACGGTTGATCATACTCTGGGTTCCACATGCATGTTTCAGCTGAAGGAAGAATACCTTAAACCTGGAGAGTTGAGACCCGTGGAATGGGTACCATGCAATATGACTTCAAAGGGTCTTCATTTGCTCACTGAACCTCTCCAATCCTATCACTGCTGCGTTTATGCCTCTGTACACATGCTTGATTCTCTTTCGGAGACATAGCAATCCATAGGTTTTAAGATACTTACTAGTCAGGTACATTCTTAGGCGTTTAATATGCGGTGTTGAGTCCATTTCATTGAGCAAAGAGTAGCTCTTGTCTATTCCATATTTGGCTTAAGGAACTTTATCTGTGCTCATTTCAATCTCTGGTTTTATGCAGCACCCCAACTCACCTTTCCCCTTAAGCAAGCATATGTTGATTTTCTAAATTTGAGACCCTGTTCTGTTTTGGAATTCAGTTCCTGTGTAGCCAAGTTTACATTCCGTGTATTACTGATATCTTATGATGTTTCTTTTTCTGGGTGGCTTATTTCTGTTAGAATCATCGTACCTGAATCCACTCATTATGCTGCTACGGGCCTGATGACATAGATTTCATTGCTGAGTGATACTGCATTGTACGTAAGTACCACAAGTTCTTTATCCATTTTTCTCTTTCTGTGATATTGAACTTGTACGGTAAACGAGGTTCTTGTAAACAGAGGCGTCCCAAACTTTGGGGTGGCTGTGTCTTTTTGATTTTAATTTCCCTAAGCTATAGGACCATAAGTGGAAGTGCCCTAGGCTCTGTTGCTTTGTTTTTTAGATGTTTCAGGAAACACCATACACTTCTCCCGAGTGTCTGTTGGCAATTTACATCCCGCCCATCAGCATAACAAGGCTCCCAGTTCTCCATGGCCTGTCCTGCCTTTCTGGATTTTACACTTTTTTCAGATGGCCCTTTTGACCGGGGGGAAGTGAGACTTCATTGTAGTGCAGATTTCCTTTGCAAGCTTGCTTGGTTGGCCAAAATGGGCGTATGCGTTTTTTCCTGAATATATTCAGGAAAAAACGCATACGCCCTTTTTGGCCAAGTGCATCATTGTGGACGTTCTGCCTCTTTTCCTATGCTTTCAATGCAATTCCACTCTACCTCCTGAAATCGGTTTCCTGCAATTCTGCCCCGCTTTCAAGTCCTCTTGGCAGCCTTACTTCAGTATATTTTTGGACGATAGCTGTCATTTATAACTCTGCAGGTTTGTGAATTACAGTGCCCCTGAGCTCCTTTCTTCAACTCTCTTTCTTTTGAGCTGGCCGCAACACCGCAGGATGGCTTCAGGCCCTAATCTGGTTCCGGCACGGCACGCTGAGCTTTTGGTTATTTCCTCTTCCTGGTGGGAAATGAGAGTTAAATTTGCCCGTCCAGACACCTCCAGCTAGTTTCTCATTGGTTCTCCATATTCCTGTTCATCTTCCGCAGAAATTGCAAACTGGGCCAAACAGGAGGTTAAAGGTGCTGACTCTCCAAGTGGGGAGAGTGTTAGTAAAGCGTCTGGAATTTGCACCCGAGTACCAGGGGAGTAGAACTGAGACATATTTTAACACGTCTCCCGTTCACATGGTTGATCATACTCTGGGTTCCACATGCATGTTTTAGCTGAAGGAAGAATATCTTAAACCTGGAAAGTTGAGACGCGTGGAATGGGTACCATGCAATATGACTTCAAAGGGTCTTCATTTGCTCACCAAACCTCTCCAATCCTATCACTGCTGCGTTTATGCCCCTGTACACACGCTTGATTCTCTTTTGGAGACATAGCAATCCATAGGTTTTAAGATACTTACTAGTCAGGTACATTCTTAGGCGTTTAATATGGGGTGTTGAGTCCATTTTGTTGAGCAAGGAGTAGCTCTTGTCTATTCCATATTTGGCTTAAGGAACTTTATCTGTGCTCATTTCAATCTCTGGTTTTATGCAGCACCCCAACTCACCTTTCCCCTTAAGCAAGCATAAGTTGGTTTTCTAAGTTTGAGACCCTGTTCTGTTCTGTAATTCAGTTCCTGTGTAGCCAAGTTTACATTCTGTGTATTAGTGATATCTTATGATGTTTCTTTTTCTGTGTGACTTATTTCAGTTAGAATCATCGTACCTGAATCCACTCATTATGCTGCTACGGGCCTGATGACATAGATTTCATTGCTGAGTGATACTGCATTGTACGTAAGTACCACAAGTTCTTTATCCATTTTTCACTTTCTGTGATATTGAACTTGTACGGTAAACGAGGCTCTTGTAAACAGAGGCGTCCCAAACTTTGGGGTGGCTGTGTCTTTTTGATTTTAATTTCCCTAAGCTATAGGACCATAAGTGGAAGTGCCCTAGGCTCTGTTGCTTTGTTTTTTAGATGTTTCAGGAAACACCATACACTTCACCCATATGTCTGTTGGCAATTTACATCCCGACCATCAGCATAACAAGGCTCCCAGTTCTCCATGGCCTGTCCTGCCTTTCTGGATTTTACACTTTTTTCAGATGGCCCTTTTGACCGGGGGGAAGTGAGACTTCATTGTAGTGCAGATTTCCTTTGCAAGCTTGCTTGGTTGGCCAAAAAGGGCGTATGCGTTTTTTCCTGAATATATTCAGGAAAAAACGCATATGCCCTTTTTGGCCAAGTGCATCATTGTGGACGTTCTGCCTCTTTTCCTATGCTTTCAATGCAATTCCAGTCTACCTCCTGAAATCGGTTTCCTGCAATTCTGCCCCGCTTTCAAGTCCTCTTGGCAGCCTTACTTCAGTGTATTTTTGGACGATAGCTGTCATATATAACTCTGCAGGTTTGTGAATTACAGTGCCCCTGAGCTCCTTTCTTCAACTCGCTTTCTTTTGAGCTGGCCCTCAACACCGCAGGATGGCTACAGGCCCTAATCTGGTTCCGGCACGGCACGCTGAGCCTTTGGTTATTTCCTCTTCCTGGTGGGAAATGAGAGTTAAATTTGCCCGTCCAGACACCTCCAGCTAGTCTCTCATTGGTTCTCCCTATTCCTGTTCATCTTCCGCAGAAATTGCAAACTGGGCCAAACAGGAGGTTAAAGGCGCTGACTCTCCAAGTGGGGAGAGTGTTAGTAAAGCGTCTGGAATGTTGCACCCGAGTACCAGGGGAGGAAAACTGAGACATATTTGAACACGTCTCCCGTTCACACGGTTGATCATACTCTGGGTTCCACATGCATGTTTTAGCTGAAGGAAGAATACCTTAAACCTGGAGAGTTGAGACCCGTGTAATGGGTACCATGCAATATGACTTCAAAGGGTCTTCATTTGCTCACCAAACCTCTCCAATCCTATCACTGCTGCGTTTATGCCCCTGTACACATGCTTGATTCTCTTTCGGAGACTTAGCAATCCATAGGTTTTAAGATACTTAGTAGTCAGGTACATTCTTAGGCATTTAATATGCAGTGTTGAGTCCATTTCGTTGAGCAAAGAGTAGCTCTTGTCTATTCCATATTTGGCTTAAGGAACTTTATCTGTGCTCATTTCAATCTCTGGTTTTATGCAGCACCCCAACTCACCTTTACCCTTAAGCAAGCATAAGTTGGTTTTCTAAATTTGAGACCCTGTTCTGTTCTGTAATTCAGTTCCTGTGTAGCCAAGTTTACGTTCCGTGTATTACTGATATCTTATGATGTTTCTTTTTCTGTGTGACTTATTTCAGTTAGAATCATCATACCTGAATCCACTCATTGTGCTGCTAAGGGCCTGATGACATAGATTTCATTGCTGAGTGATATTGCTTTGTAAGTAAATACCACAACTTCTTTATCCATTTTTCACTTTCTGCGATGTTGATCTTGTACTGTAAACGAGGTTCTTGTAAACAGAGGCGTCCCAAACTTTGGGGTGGCTGTGTCTTTTTGATTTTAATTTCCCTAAGGTATAGGACCATAAGTGGAAGTGCCCTAGGCTCTGTTGCTTTGTTTTTTAGATGTTTCAGGAAACACCATTCACTTCACCCATATGTCTGTTGGCAATTTACATGCCGCCCATCAGCATAACAAGGCTCCCAGTTCTCCATGGCCTGTCCTGCCTTTCTGGATTTTACACATTTTTCAGATGGCCCTTTTGACTGGGGGGAAGTGAGACTTCATTGTAGTGCAGATTTCCTTTGCAAGCTAGCTTGGTTGGCCAAAAAGTGCGTATGCGTTTTTTCCTGAATATATTCAGGAAAAAACGCATACGCCCTTTTTGGCCAAGTGCATCATTGTGGACGTTCTGCCTCTTTTCCTATGCTTTCAATGCAATTCCAGTCTACCTGCTGAAATCGGTTTCCTGCAATTCTGCCCCGCTTTCAAGTCCTCTTGGCAGCCTTACTTCAGTATATTTTTGGACGATAGCTGTCATTTATAACTCTGCAGGTTTGTGCATTACAGTGCCGCTGAGCTCCTTTCTTCAACTCGCTTTCTTTTGAGCTGGCCGCAACACAGCATGATGGCTTCAGGCCCTAATCAAGTTCCGGCACGGCACGCTGAGCCTTTGGTTATTTCCTTATCCTGGTGGGAAATGAGAGTTGAATTTGCCCGTCCAGACACCTCCAGCTAGTCTTTCATTGGTTCTCCCTATTCCTGTTCATCTTCCGCAGAAATTGCAAACTGGGCCAAACAGGAGGTTAAAGGCGCTGACTCTCCAAGTGGGGAGAGTGTTAGTAAAGCGTCTGGAATGTTACACCCGAGTACCAGGGGACGAAAACTGAGACATATTTGAACACGTCTCCCGATCACACGGTTGATCATACTCTGGGTTCCACATGCATGTTTCAGCTGAAGGAAGAATACCTTAAACCTGGAGAGTTGAGACCCGTGGAATGGGTACCATGCAATATGACTTCAAAGGGTCTTCATTTGCTCACTGAACCTCTCCAATCCTATCACTGCTGCGTTTATGCCTCTGTACACATGCTTGATTCTCTTTCGGAGACATAGCAATCCATAGGTTTTAAGATACTTACTAGTCAGGTACATTCTTAGGCGTTTAATATGCGGTGTTGAGTCCATTTCATTGAGCAAAGAGTAGCTCTTGTCTATTCCATATTTGGCTTAAGGAACTTTATCTGTGCTCATTTCCATCTCTGGTTTTATGCAGCACCCCAACTCACCTTTCCCCTTAAGCAAGCATATGTTGATTTTCTAAATTTGAGACCCTGTTCTGTTTTGGAATTCAGTTCCTGTGTAGCCAAGTTTACATTCCGTGTATTACTGATATCTTATGATGTTTCTTTTTCTGGGTGGCTTATTTCTGTTAGAATCATCGTACCTGAATCCACTCATTATGCTGCTACGGGCCTGATGACATAGATTTCATTGCTGAGTGATACTGCATTGTACGTAAGTACCACAAGTTCTTTATCCATTTTTCTCTTTCTGTGATATTGAACTTGTACGGTAAACGAGGTTCTTGTAAACAGAGGCGTCCCAAACTTTGGGGTGGCTGTGTCTTTTTGATTTTAATTTCCCTAAGCTATAGGACCATAAGTGGAAGTGCCCTAGGCTCTGTTGCTTTGTTTTTTAGATGTTTCAGGAAACACCATACACTTCTCCCGAGTGTCTGTTGGCAATTTACATCCCGCCCATCAGCATAACAAGGCTCCCAGTTCTCCATGGCCTGTCCTGCCTTTCTGGATTTTACACTTTTTTCAGATGGCCCTTTTGACCGGGGGGAAGTGAGACTTCATTGTAGTGCAGATTTCCTTTGCAAGCTTGCTTGGTTGGCCAAAATGGGCGTATGCGTTTTTACCTGAATATATTCAGGAAAAAACGCATACGCCCTTTTTGGCCAAGTGCATCATTGTGGACGTTCTGCCTCTTTTCCTATGCTTTCAATGCAATTCCAGTCTACCTCCTGAAATCGGTTTCCTGCAATTCTGCCCCGCTTTCAAGTCCTCTTGGCAGCCTTACTTCAGTATATTTTTGGACGATAGCTGTCATTTATAACTCTGCAGGTTTGTGAATTACAGTGCCCCTGAGCTCCTTTCTTCAACTCGCTTTCTTTTGAGCTGGTCGAAACACCGCAGGATCGCTTCAGGCCCTAATCGGGTTCCGGCACGGCATGCAGAGCCTTTGGTTATTTCATCTTCCTGGTGGGAAATGAGAGTTGAATTTGCCCGTCCAGACACCTCCAGCTAGTCTCTCATTGGTTCTCCCTATTCCTGTTCATCTTCCGCAGAAATTGAAAACTGGGCCATACAGGAGGTTAAAGGCGCTGACTCTCTAAGTCGGGAGAGTGTTAGTAAAGCGTCTGGAATGTTGCACCCGAGTACCAGGGTACGAAAACTGAGACATATTTGAACACGTCTCCCATTCACAATGTTGATCATACTCTGGGTTCCACATGCATGTTTTAGCTGAAGGAAGAATACCTTAAACCTGGAGAGTTGAGACCCGTGGAATGGGTACCATGCAATATGACTTCAAAGGGTCTTCATTTGCTCACCAAACCTCTCCAATCCTATCACTGCTGCGTTTATGCCCGTGTACACATGCTTGATTCTCTTTTGGAGACATAGCAATCCATAGGTTTTAAGATACTTACTAGTCAGGTACATTCTTAGGCGTTTAATATGGGGTGTTGAGTCCATTTCGTTGAGCAAGGAGTAGCTCTTGTCTATTCCATATTTGGCTTAAGGAACTTTATCTGTGCTCATTTCAATCTCTGGTTTTATGCAGCACCCCAACTCACCTTTCCCCTTAAGCAAGCATAAGTTGGTTTTCAAAATTTGAGACCCTGTTCTGTTTTGGAATTCAGTTCCTGTGTAGCCAAGTTTACATTCCGTGTATTAGTGATATCTTATGATGTTTCTTTTTCTGTGTGACTTATTTCAGTTAGAATCATCGTACCTGAATCCACTCATTATGCTGCTACGGGCCTGATGACATAGATTTCATTGCTGAGTGATACTGCATTGTACGTAAGTACCACAAGTTCTTTATCCATTTTTCACTTTCTGTGATATTGAACTTGTACGGTAAACGTGGTTCTTGTAAACAGAGGCGTCCCAAACTTTGAGCTGGCTGTGTCTTTTTGATTTTAATTTCCCTAAGCTATAGGACCATAAGTGGAAGTGCCCTAGGCTCTGTTGCTTTGTTTATTAGATGTTTCAGGAAACACCATACACTTCTCCTGAGTGTCTCTGGCAATTTACATCCCGTCCATCAGCATAACAAGGCTCCCAGTTCTCCATGGCCTGTCCTGCCTTTCTGGATTTTACACTTTTTTCAGATGGCCCTTTTGACCGGGGGGAAGTGAGACTTCATTGTAGTGCAGATTTCCTTTGCAAGCTTGCTTGGTTGGCCAAAATGGGCGTATGCGTTTTTTCCTGAATATATTCAGGAAAAAACGCATACGCCCTTTTTGGCCAAGTGCATCATTGTGGACGTTCTGCCTCTTTTCCTATGCTTTCAATGCAATTCCACTCTACCTCCTGAAATCGGTTTCCTGCAATTCTGCCCCGCTTTCAAGTCCTCTTGGCAGCCTTACTTCAGTATATTTTTGGACGATAGCTGTCATTTATAACTCTGCAGGTTTGTGAATTACAGTGCCCCTGAGCTCCTTTCTTCAACTCTCTTTCTTTTGAGCTGGCCGCAACACCGCAGGATGGCTTCAGGCCCTAATCTGGTTCCGGCACGGCACGCTGAGCTTTTGGTTATTTCCTCTTCCTGGTGGGAAATGAGAGTTAAATTTGCCCGTCCAGACACCTCCAGCTAGTTTCTCATTGGTTCTCCATATTCCTGTTCATCTTCCGCAGAAATTGCAAACTGGGCCAAACAGGAGGTTAAAGGCGCTGACTCTCCAAGTGGGGAGAGTGTTAGTAAAGCGTCTGGAATTTGCACCCGAGTACCAGGGGAGTAGAACTGAGACATATTTTAACACGTCTCCCGTTCACATGGTTGATCATACTCTGGGTTCCACATGCATGTTTTAGCTGAAGGAAGAATATCTTAAACCTGGAAAGTTGAGACGCGTGGAATGGGTACCATGCAATATGACTTCAAAGGGTCTTCATTTGCTCACCAAACCTCTCCAATCCTATCACTGCTGCGTTTATGCCCCTGTACACACGCTTGATTCTCTTTTGGAGACATAGCAATCCATAGGTTTTAAGATACTTACTAGTCAGGTACATTCTTAGGCGTTTAATATGGGGTGTTGAGTCCATTTCGTTGAGCAAGGAGTAGCTCTTGTCTATTCCATATTTGGCTTAAGGAACTTTATCTGTGCTCATTTCAATCTCTGGTTTTATGCAGCACCCCAACTCACCTTTCCCCTTAAGCAAGCATAAGTTGGTTTTCTAAGTTTGAGACCCTGTTCTGTTCTGTAATTCAGTTCCTGTGTAGCCAAGTTTACATTCTGTGTATTAGTGATATCTTATGATGTTTCTTTTTCTGTGTGACTTATTTCAGTTAGAATCATCGTACCTGAATCCACTCATTATGCTGCTACGGGCCTGATGACATAGATTTCATTGCTGAGTGATACTGCATTGTACGTAAGTACCACAAGTTCTTTATCCATTTTTCACTTTCTGTGATATTGAACTTGTACGGTAAACGAGGCTCTTGTAAACAGAGGCGTCCCAAACTTTGGGGTGGCTGTGTCTTTTTGATTTTAATTTCCCTAAGCTATAGGACCATAAGTGGAAGTGCCCTAGGCTCTGTTGCTTTGTTTTTTAGATGTTTCAGGAAACACCATACACTTCACCCATATGTCTGTTGGCAATTTACATCCCGACCATCAGCATAACAAGGCTCCCAGTTCTCCATGGCCTGTCCTGCCTTTCTGGATTTTACACTTTTTTCAGATGGCCCTTTTGACCGGGGGGAAGTGAGACTTCATTGTAGTGCAGATTTCCTTTGCAAGCTTGCTTGGTTGGCCAAAAAGGGCGTATGCGTTTTTTCCTGAATATATTCAGGAAAAAACGCATATGCCCTTTTTGGCCAAGTGCATCATTGTGGACGTTCTGCCTCTTTTCCTATGCTTTCAATGCAATTCCAGTCTACCTCCTGAAATCGGTTTCCTGCAATTCTGCCCCGCTTTCAAGTCCTCTTGGCAGCCTTACTTCAGTGTATTTTTGGACGATAGCTGTCATATATAACTCTGCAGGTTTGTGAATTACAGTGCCCCTGAGCTCCTTTCTTCAACTCGCTTTCTTTTGAGCTGGCCCTCAACACCGCAGGATGGCTACAGGCCCTAATCTGGTTCCGGCACGGCACGCTGAGCCTTTGGTTATTTCCTCTTCCTGGTGGGAAATGAGAGTTAAATTTGCCCGTCCAGACACCTCCAGCTAGTCTCTCATTGGTTCTCCCTATTCCTGTTCATCTTCCGCAGAAATTGCAAACTGGGCCAAACAGGAGGTTAAAGGCGCTGACTCTCCAAGTGGGGAGAGTGTTAGTAAAGCGTCTGGAATGTTGCACCCGAGTACCAGGGGAGGAAAACTGAGACATATTTGAACACGTCTCCCGTTCACACGGTTGATCATACTCTGGGTTCCACATGCATGTTTTAGCTGAAGGAAGAATACCTTAAACCTGGAGAGTTGAGACCCGTGTAATGGGTACCATGCAATATGACTTCAAAGGGTCTTCATTTGCTCACCAAACCTCTCCAATCCTATCACTGCTGCGTTTATGCCCCTGTACACATGCTTGATTCTCTTTCGGAGACTTAGCAATCCATAGGTTTTAAGATACTTAGTAGTCAGGTACATTCTTAGGCATTTAATATGCAGTGTTGAGTCCATTTCGTTGAGCAAAGAGTAGCTCTTGTCTATTCCATATTTGGCTTAAGGAACTTTATCTGTGCTCATTTCAATCTCTGGTTTTATGCAGCACCCCAACTCACCTTTACCCTTAAGCAAGCATAAGTTGGTTTTCTAAATTTGAGACCCTGTTCTGTTCTGTAATTCAGTTCCTGTGTAGCCAAGTTTACGTTCCGTGTATTACTGATATCTTATGATGTTTCTTTTTCTGTGTGACTTATTTCAGTTAGAATCATCATACCTGAATCCACTCATTGTGCTGCTAAGGGCCTGATGACATAGATTTCATTGCTGAGTGATATTGCTTTGTAAGTAAATACCACAACTTCTTTATCCATTTTTCACTTTCTGCGATGTTGATCTTGTACTGTAAACGAGGTTCTTGTAAACAGAGGCGTCCCAAACTTTGGGGTGGCTGTGTCTTTTTGATTTTAATTTCCCTAAGGTATAGGACCATAAGTGGAAGTGCCCTAGGCTCTGTTGCTTTGTTTTTTAGATGTTTCAGGAAACACCATTCACTTCACCCATATGTCTGTTGGCAATTTACATGCCGCCCATCAGCATAACAAGGCTCCCAGTTCTCCATGGCCTGTCCTGCCTTTCTGGATTTTACACATTTTTCAGATGGCCCTTTTGACTGGGGGGAAGTGAGACTTCATTGTAGTGCAGATTTCCTTTGCAAGCTAGCTTGGTTGGCCAAAAAGTGCGTATGCGTTTTTTCCTGAATATATTCAGGAAAAAACGCATACGCCCTTTTTGGCCAAGTGCATCATTGTGGACGTTCTGCCTCTTTTCCTATGCTTTCAATGCAATTCCAGTCTACCTGCTGAAATCGGTTTCCTGCAATTCTGCCCCGCTTTCAAGTCCTCTTGGCAGCCTTACTTCAGTATATTTTTGGACGATAGCTGTCATTTATAACTCTGCAGGTTTGTGCATTACAGTGCCGCTGAGCTCCTTTCTTCAACTCGCTTTCTTTTGAGCTGGCCGCAACACAGCATGATGGCTTCAGGCCCTAATCAAGTTCCGGCACGGCACGCTGAGCCTTTGGTTATTTCCTTATCCTGGTGGGAAATGAGAGTTGAATTTGCCCGTCCAGACACCTCCAGCTAGTCTTTCATTGGTTCTCCCTATTCCTGTTCATCTTCCGCAGAAATTGCAAACTGGGCCAAACAGGAGGTTAAAGGCGCTGACTCTCCAAGTGGGGAGAGTGTTAGTAAAGCGTCTGGAATGTTACACCCGAGTACCAGGGGACGAAAACTGAGACATATTTGAACACGTCTCCCGATCACACGGTTGATCATACTCTGGGTTCCACATGCATGTTTCAGCTGAAGGAAGAATACCTTAAACCTGGAGAGTTGAGACCCGTGGAATGGGTACCATGCAATATGACTTCAAAGGGTCTTCATTTGCTCACTGAACCTCTCCAATCCTATCACTGCTGCGTTTATGCCTCTGTACACATGCTTGATTCTCTTTCGGAGACATAGCAATCCATAGGTTTTAAGATACTTACTAGTCAGGTACATTCTTAGGCGTTTAATATGCGGTGTTGAGTCCATTTCATTGAGCAAAGAGTAGCTCTTGTCTATTCCATATTTGGCTTAAGGAACTTTATCTGTGCTCATTTCCATCTCTGGTTTTATGCAGCACCCCAACTCACCTTTCCCCTTAAGCAAGCATATGTTGATTTTCTAAATTTGAGACCCTGTTCTGTTTTGGAATTCAGTTCCTGTGTAGCCAAGTTTACATTCCGTGTATTACTGATATCTTATGATGTTTCTTTTTCTGGGTGGCTTATTTCTGTTAGAATCATCGTACCTGAATCCACTCATTATGCTGCTACGGGCCTGATGACATAGATTTCATTGCTGAGTGATACTGCATTGTACGTAAGTACCACAAGTTCTTTATCCATTTTTCTCTTTCTGTGATATTGAACTTGTACGGTAAACGAGGTTCTTGTAAACAGAGGCGTCCCAAACTTTGGGGTGGCTGTGTCTTTTTGATTTTAATTTCCCTAAGCTATAGGACCATAAGTGGAAGTGCCCTAGGCTCTGTTGCTTTGTTTTTTAGATGTTTCAGGAAACACCATACACTTCTCCCGAGTGTCTGTTGGCAATTTACATCCCGCCCATCAGCATAACAAGGCTCCCAGTTCTCCATGGCCTGTCCTGCCTTTCTGGATTTTACACTTTTTTCAGATGGCCCTTTTGACCGGGGGGAAGTGAGACTTCATTGTAGTGCAGATTTCCTTTGCAAGCTTGCTTGGTTGGCCAAAATGGGCGTATGCGTTTTTACCTGAATATATTCAGGAAAAAACGCATACGCCCTTTTTGGCCAAGTGCATCATTGTGGACGTTCTGCCTCTTTTCCTATGCTTTCAATGCAATTCCAGTCTACCTCCTGAAATCGGTTTCCTGCAATTCTGCCCCGCTTTCAAGTCCTCTTGGCAGCCTTACTTCAGTATATTTTTGGACGATAGCTGTCATTTATAACTCTGCAGGTTTGTGAATTACAGTGCCCCTGAGCTCCTTTCTTCAACTCGCTTTCTTTTGAGCTGGTCGAAACACCGCAGGATCGCTTCAGGCCCTAATCGGGTTCCGGCACGGCATGCAGAGCCTTTGGTTATTTCATCTTCCTGGTGGGAAATGAGAGTTGAATTTGCCCGTCCAGACACCTCCAGCTAGTCTCTCATTGGTTCTCCCTATTCCTGTTCATCTTCCGCAGAAATTGAAAACTGGGCCATACAGGAGGTTAAAGGCGCTGACTCTCTAAGTCGGGAGAGTGTTAGTAAAGCGTCTGGAATGTTGCACCCGAGTACCAGGGTACGAAAACTGAGACATATTTGAACACGTCTCCCATTCACAATGTTGATCATACTCTGGGTTCCACATGCATGTTTTAGCTGAAGGAAGAATACCTTAAACCTGGAGAGTTGAGACCCGTGGAATGGGTACCATGCAATATGACTTCAAAGGGTCTTCATTTGCTCACCAAACCTCTCCAATCCTATCACTGCTGCGTTTATGCCCGTGTACACATGCTTGATTCTCTTTTGGAGACATAGCAATCCATAGGTTTTAAGATACTTACTAGTCAGGTACATTCTTAGGCGTTTAATATGGGGTGTTGAGTCCATTTCGTTGAGCAAGGAGTAGCTCTTGTCTATTCCATATTTGGCTTAAGGAACTTTATCTGTGCTCATTTCAATCTCTGGTTTTATGCAGCACCCCAACTCACCTTTCCCCTTAAGCAAGCATAAGTTGGTTTTCAAAATTTGAGACCCTGTTCTGTTTTGGAATTCAGTTCCTGTGTAGCCAAGTTTACATTCCGTGTATTAGTGATATCTTATGATGTTTCTTTTTCTGTGTGACTTATTTCAGTTAGAATCATCGTACCTGAATCCACTCATTATGCTGCTACGGGCCTGATGACATAGATTTCATTGCTGAGTGATACTGCATTGTACGTAAGTACCACAAGTTCTTTATCCATTTTTCACTTTCTGTGATATTGAACTTGTACGGTAAACGTGGTTCTTGTAAACAGAGGCGTCCCAAACTTTGAGGTGGCTGTGTCTTTTTGATTTTAATTTCCCTAAGCTATAGGACCATAAGTGGAAGTGCCCTAGGCTCTGTTGCTTTGTTTATTAGATGTTTCAGGAAACACCATACACTTCTCCTGAGTGTCTCTGGCAATTTACATCCCGTCCATCAGCATAACAAGGCTCCCAGTTCTCCATGGCCTGTCCTGCCTTTCTGGATTTTACACTTTTTTCAGATGGCCCTTTTGACCGGGGGGAAGTGAGACTTCATTGTAGTGCAGATTTCCTTTGCAAGTTTGCTTGGTTGGCCAAAAAGGGCGTATGCGTTTTTTCCTGAATATATTCAGGAAAAAACGCATACGCCCTTTTTGGCCAAGTGCATCATTGTGGACGTTCTGCCTCTTTTCCTATGCTTTCAATGCAATTCCACTCTACCTCCTGAAATCGGTTTCGTGCAATTCTGCCCCGCTTTCAAGTCCTCTTGGCAGCCTTACTTCAGTATATTTTTGGACGATAGCTGTCATTTATAACTCTGCAGGTTTGTGAATTACAGTGCCCCTGAGCTCCTTTCTTCAACTCGCTTTCTTATAACCTGGCCGCAACACCGCAGGATGGCTTTAGGCCCTATCTGGTACCGGCACGGCACGCTGAACCTTTGGTTATTTCCTCTTCCTGGTGGGAAATGAGAGTTAAATTTGCCCGTCCAGACACCTCCAGCTAGTCTCTCATTGGTTCTTGCTATTCCTGTTCAACTTCCGCAGAAATTGCAAACTGGGCCAAACAGGAGGTTAAAGGAACTGACTCTCCAAGTCGGGAGAGTGTCAGTAAAGCATGTGGAATGTTGCACCCGAGTACCAGGGTACGAAAACTGAGACATATTGGAACACGTCTCCCGATCACATGGTTGATCATACTCTAGGTTCCATATGCATGTTTTAGCTGAAGGAAGAATACCTTAAACTGGGTAGTTGAAACCCGTGGAATGGGTACCATGCAATATGACTTCAAAGGGTCTTCATTTGCTCACCGAACCTCTCCAATCCTATCACTGCTGCATTTATGCCCCTGTACAGACGTTTGATTCTCTTTCGGAGACATAGCAATCCATAGGTTTTAAGATACTTACTAGTCAGGTACATTCTTAGTCGTTTAATATGCGGTGTTCAGTCCATTTCATTGAACAAGGAGTAGCTCTTGTCTATTCCATATTTGGCTTAAGGAACTTTATCTGTGCTCATTTCAATCTCTGGTTTTATGCAGCACCCCAACTCACCTTTCCCCTTAAGCAAGCATAAGTTGCTTTTCTAAATTTGAGACCCTGTTCTGTTCTGTAATTCAGTTCCTGTGTAGCCAAGTTTACATTCTGTGTATTACTGATATCTTATGATGTTTCTTTTTCTGTGTGACTTATTTCATTTATAATCATCATACCTGAATCCACTCATTGTGCTGCTACGGGTCTGATGACATAGATTTCATTGCTGAGTGATATTGCTTTGTAAGTAAATACCACAACTTCTTTATCCATTTTTCACTTTCTGTGATATTGAACTTGTACTGTAAACATGGTTCTTGTAAACAGAGGCGTCCAAAACTTTGGGGTGGCTGTGTCTTTTTGATTTTAATTTCCCTAAGCTATAGGACCATAAGTGGAAGTGCCCTAGGCTCTGTTGCTTTGTTTTTTAGATGTTTCAGGAAACACCATACACTTCTCCCGAGTGTCTGTTGGCAATTTACATCCCGCCCATCAGCATAACAAGGCTCCCAGTTATCCATGGCCTGTCCTGCCTTTCTGGATTTTACACTATTTTCAGATGGCCCTTTTGACCGGGGGGAAGTGAGACTTCATTGTAGTGCAGATTTCCTTTGCATCCTTGCTTGGTTGGCCAAGAAGGGCGTATGTGTTTTTTCCTGAATATATTCAGGAAAAAACGCATGCGCCCTTTTTGGCCAAGTGCATCATTGTGGACGTTCTGCCTCTTTTCCTGTGCTTTCAATGCAATTCCAGTCTACCTCCTGAAATCGGTTTCCTGCATTCTGCCCCGCATTCATCTCCTCTAGGCAGCCTTACTTCAGTATATTTTTGGACGATAGCTGTCATTTATAACTCTGCAGGTTTGTGAATTACAGTGCCCCTGAGCTCCTTTCTTCAACTCGCTTTCTTTTGAGCTGGCCGCAACACCGCAGGATGGCTTCAGGCCCTAATCTGGTTCCGGCACGGCACGCTGAGCCTTTGGTTATTTCCTCTTCCTGGTGGGAAATGAGAGTTAAATTTGCCCGTCCAGACACCTCCAGCTAGTCTTTCATTGGTTCTCCCTATTCCTGTTCATCTTCCGCAGAAATTGCAAACTGGGCCAAACAGGAGGTTAAAGGCGCTGACTCTCCAAGTGGGGAGAGTGTTAGTAAAGCGTCTGGAATGTTGCACCCGAGTACCAGGGTACGAAAACTGAGACATATTTGAACACGTCTCCCATTCACACGGTTGATCATACTCTGGGTTCCACATGCATGTTTTAGCTGAAGGAAGAATACCTTAAACCTGGAGAGTTGAAACCCGTGGAATGGGTACCATGCAATATGACTTCAAAGGGTCTTCATTTGCGCACGAACCTCTCCAATCCTATCACTGCTGCGTTTATGCCCCTGTACACACGCTTGATTCTCTTTTGGAGACATAGCAATCCATAGGTTTTAAGATACTTACTAGTCAGGTACATTCTTAGGCGTTTAATATGGGGTGTTGAGTCCATTTCGTTGAGCAAGGAGTAGCTCTTGTCTATTCCATATTTGGCTTAAGGAACTTTATCTGTGCTCATTTCAATCTCTGGTTTTATGCAGCACCCCAACTCACCTTTCCCCTTAAGCAAGCATAAGTTGGTTTTCTAAATTTGAGACCCTGTTCTGTTTTGGAATTCAGTTCCTGTGTAGCCAAGTTTACATTCCGTGTATTACTGATATCTTATGATGTTTCTTTTTCTGTGTGACTTATTTCAGTTAGAATCATCATACCTGAATCCACTCATTATGCTGCTACGGGCCTGATGATATAGATTTCATTGCTGAGTGATACTGCATTGTACGTAAGTACCACAAGTTGTTTATCCATTTTTCACTTTCTGTGATATTGAACTTGTACGGTAAACGAGGTTCTTGTAAACAGAGGCGTCCCAAACTTTGGGGTGGCTGTGTCTTTTTGATTTTAATTTCCCTAAACTATAGTATCATAAGTGGAAGTGCCCTAGGCTCTGTTGCTTTGTTTTTTAGATGTTTCAGGAAACACCATACACTTCTCCCGAGTGTCTGTTGGCAATTTACATCCCGCCCATCAGCATAACAAGGCTCCCAGTTCTCCATGGCCTGTCCTGCCTTTCTGGATTTTACACTTTTTTCAGATGGCCCTTTTGACCGGGGGGAAGTGAGACTTCATTGTAGTGCAGATTTCCTTTGCAAGCTTGCTTGGTTGGCCAAAAAGGGCGTATGCGTTTTTTCCTGAATATATTCAGGAAAAAACGCATACGCCCTTTTTGGCCAAGTGCATCATTGTGGACGTTCTGCCTCTTTTCCTATGCTTTCAATGCAATTCCAGTCTACCTCCTGAAATCGGTTTCCTGCAATTCTGCCCCGCTTTCAAGTCCTCTTGGCAGCCTTACTTCAGTCTATTTTTGGACGATAGCTGTCATTTATAACTCTGCAGGTTTGTGAATTACAGTGCCCCTGAGCTCCTTTCTTCAACTCGCTTTCTTATAAGCTGGCCGCAACACCGCAGGATGGCTTTAGGCCCTATCTGGTTCCGGCACGGCACGCTGAGCCTTTGGTTATTTCCTCTTCCTGGTGGGAAATGAGAGTTAAATTTGCCCGTCCAGACACCTCCAGCTAGTTTCTCATTGGTTCTCCATATTCCTGTTCATCTTCCGCAGAAATTGCAAACTGGGCCAAACAGGAGGTTAAAGGCGCTGACTCTCCAAGTGGGGAGAGTGTTAGTGAAGCGTCTGGAATTTGCACGCGAGTACCAGGGGAGGAGAACTGAGACATATTTTAACACGTCTCCCGTTCACATGGTTGATCATACTCTGGGTTCCACATGCATGTTTTAGCTGAAGGAAGAATACCTTAAACCTGGAAAGTTGAGACGCGTGGAATGGGTACCATGCAATATGACTTCAAAGGGTCTTCATTTGCTCACCAAACCTCTCCAATCCTATCACTGCTGCGTTTATGCCCCTGTACACACGCTTGATTCTCTTTTGGAGACATAGCAATCCATAGGTTTTAAGATACTTACTAGTCAGGTACATTCTTAGGCGTTTAATATGGGGTGTTGAGTCCATTTCGTTGAGCAAGGAGTAGCTCTTGTCTATTCCATATTTGGCTTAAGGAACTTTATCTGTGCTCATTTCAATCTCTGGTTTTATGCAGCACCCCAACTCACCTTTCCCCTTAAGCAAGCATAAGTTGGTTTTCTAAATTTGAGACCCTGTTCTGTTTTGGAATTCAGTTCCTGTGTAGCCAAGTTTACATTCCGTGTATTACTGATATCTTATGATGTTTCTTTTTCTGTGTGACTTATTTCAGTTAGAATCATCGTACCTGAATCCACTCATTATGCTGCTATGGGCCTGATGACATAGATTTCATTGCTGAGTGATACTGCATTGTACGTAAGTACCACAAGTTCTTTATCCATTTTTCACTTTCTGTGATATTGAACTTGTACGGTAAACGAGGTTCTTGTAAACAGAGGCGTCCCAAACTTTGGGGTGGCTCTGTCTTTTTGATTTTAATTTCCCTAAGCTATAGGACCATAAGTGGAAGTGCCCTAGGCTCTGTTGCTTTGTTTTTTAGATGTTTCAGGAAACACCATACACTTCTCCCGAGTGGTTGTTGGCAATTTACATCCCGCCCATCAGCATAACAAGGCTCCCAGTTCTCCATGGCCTGTCCTGCCTTTCTGGATTTTACACTTTTTTCAGATGGCCCTTTTGACCGGGGGGAAGTGAGACTTCATTGTAGTGCAGATTTCCTTTGCAAGCTTGCTTGGTTGGCCAAAAAGGGCGTATGCGTTTTTTCCTGAATATATTCAGGAAAAAACGCATACGCCCTTTTTGGCCAAGTGCATCATTGTGGACGTTCTGCCTCTTTTCCTATGCTTTCAATGCAATTCCAGTCTACCTCCTGAAATCGGTTTCCTGCAATTCTGCCCCACTTTCAAGTCCTCTTGGCAGCCTTACTTCAGTTTATTTTTGGACGATAGCTGTCATTTATAACTCTGCAGGTTTGTGAATTACAGTGTCCCTGAGCTCCTTTCTTCAACTCGCTTTCTTTTGAGCTGGCCGCAACACCGCAGGATGGCTTCAGGCCCTAATCTGGTTCTGGCACGGCACGCTGAACCTTTGGTTATTTCCTCTTCCTGGTGGGAAATGAGAGTTAAATTTGCCCGTCCAGACACCTCCAGCTAGTCTCTCATTGGTTCTCCCTATTCCTGTTCATCTTCCGCAGAAATTGCAAACTGGGCTAAACAGGAGGTTAAAGGCATTGACTCTCCAAGTGCGGAGAGTGTTAGTAAAGCGTCTGGAATGTTGCACCCGAGTACCAGGGGAGGAAAACTGAGACATATTTGAACACGTCTCCCGTTCACACAGTTGATCATACTCTGGGTTCCACATACATGTTTTAGCTGAAGGAAGAATACCTTAAACCTGGAGAGTTGAGACCCGTGGAATGGGTACCATGCAATATGACTTCAAAGGGTCTTCATTTGCTCACGAACCTCTCCAATCCTATCACTGCTGCGTTTATGCCCCTGTACACACGCTTGATTCTCTTTTGGAGACATAGCAATCCATAGGTTTTAAGATACTTACTAGTCAGGTACATTCTTAGGCGTTTAATATGCGGTGTTGAGTCCATTTCGTTGAGCAAGGAGTAGCTCTTGTCTATTCCATATTTGGCTTAAGGAACTTTATCTGTGCTCATTTCAATCTCTGGTTTTATGCAGCACCCCAACTCACCTTTCCCCTTAAGCAAGCATAAGTTGGTTTTCTAAATTTGAGACCCTGTTCTGTTTTGGAATTCAGTTCCTGTGTAGCCAAGTTTACATTCCGTGTATTACTGATATCTTATGATGTTTCTTTTTCTGTGTGACTTATTTCAGTTAGAATCATCGTACCTGAATCCACTCATTATGCTGCTACGGGCCTGATGACATAGATTTCATTGCTGAGTGATACTGCATTGTACGTAAGTACCACAAGTTCTTTATCCATTTTTCACTTTCTGTGATATTGAACTTGTACGGTAAACGAGGTTCTTGTAAACAGAGGGGTCCCAAACTTTGGGGTGGCTGTGTCTTTTTGATTTTAATTTCCCTAAGCTATAGGACCATAAGTGGAAGTGCCCTAGGCTCTCTTGCTTTGTTTTTTAGATGTTTCAGGAAACACCATACACTTCTCCCGAGTGTCTGTTGGCAATTTACATCCCACCCATCAGCATAACAAGGCTCCCAGTTCTCCATGGCCTGTCCTGCCTTTCTGGATTTTACACTTTTTTCAGATGGCCCTTTTGACCGGGGGGAAGTGAGACTTCTTTGTAGTGCAGATTTCCTTTGCAAGCTTGCTTGGTTGGCCAAAAAGGGCGTATGCGTTTTTTCCTGAATATATTCAGGAAAAAACGCATACGCCCTTTTTGGCCAAGTGCATCATTGTGGGCGTTCTGCCTCTTTTCCTATGCTTTCAATGCAATTCCAGTCTCCCTCCTGAAATCGGTTTCCTGCAATTCTGCCCCGCTTTCAAGTCCTCGTGGCAGCCTTACTTCAGTATATTATTGGACGATAGCTGTCATTTATAACTCTGCAGGTTTGTGAATTACAGTGCCCCTGAGCTCCTTTCTTCAACTCGCTTTCTTTTGAGCTGGCCGCAACACCGCAGGATGGCTTCAGGCCCTAATCTGGTTCCAGCAGGGCACGATGAGCCTTTGGTTAATTCCTCTTCCTGGTGGGAAATGAGAGTTAAATTTGCCCGTCCAGACACCCGAAGCTAGTCTCTCATTGGTTCTCCCTATTCCTGTTCATCTTCCGCAGAAATTGCAAACTGGGCCAAACAGGAGGTTAAAGGGACTGACTCTCCATGTCGGGAGAGTGTTAGTAAAGCATCTGGAATGTTGCACCCGAGTACCAGGGTACGAAAACTGAGACATATTTGAACACGTCTCGCAATCACATGGTTGATCATACTCTAGGTTCCACATGCATGTTTTAGCTGAAGGAAGAATACCTTAAACCTGGGTAGTTGAATCCCGTGGAATGGGTACCATGCAATATGACTTCAAAGGGTCTTCATTTGCTCACCGACCTCTCCAATTCTATCACTGCTGCGTTTATGCCCCTGTACACACGCTTGATTCTCTTTTGGAGACATAGCAATCAATAGGTTTTAAGATACTTACTAGTCAGGTACATTCTTAGGCGTTTAATATGGGGTGTTGAGTCCATTTCGTTGAGCAAGGAATAGCTCTTGTCTATTCCATATTTGGCTTAAGGAACTTTATCTGTGCTCATTTCATCTCTGGTTTTATGCAGCACTCCATCTCACCTTTACCATTAAGCAAACATAAGTTGGTTTTCTAAATTTGAGACCCTGTTCTGTTTTGGAATTCAGTTCCTTTGTAGCCAAGTTTACATTCCGTGTATTACTGATATCTTATGATGTTTCTTTTTCTGTGTGACTTATTTCAGTTAGAATCATCGTACCTGAATCCACTCATTATGCTGCTACGGGCCTGATGACATAGATTTCATTGCTCAGTGATACTGCATTGTACGTAAGTACCACAAGTTCTTTATCCATTTTTCACTTTCTGTGATATTAAACTTGTATGGTAAACGAGGTTCTTGTAAACAGAGGCGTCCCAAACTTTGGGGTGGCTGTGTCTTTTTGATTTTAATTTCCCTAAGCTATAGGACCATAAGTGGAAGTGCCCTAGGCTCTGTTGCTTTGTTTTTTAGATGTTTCAGGAAACACCATACACTTCTCCCGAGTGTCTGTTGGCAATTTACATCCCGCCCATCAGCATAACAAGGCTCCCAGTTCTCCATGGCCTGTCCTGCCTTTCTGGATTTTACACTTTTTTCAGATGGCCCTTTTGACCGGGGGGAAGTGAGACTTCATTGTAGTGCAGATTTCCTTTGCAAGCTTGCTTGGTTGGCCAAAAAGGGCGTATGCGTTTTTTCTTGAATATATTCAGGAAAAAACGCATCCGCACTTTTTGGCCAAGTGCATCATTGTGGACGTTCTGCCTCTTTTCCTATGCTTTCAATGCAATTCCAGTCTACCTCCTGAAATCGGTTTCCTGCAATTCTGCCCTGCTTTCAAGTCCTCTTGGCAGCCTTACTTCAGTATATTTTTGGACGATAGCTGTCATTTATAACTCTGCAGGTTTGTGAATTACAGTGCCCCTGAGCTCCTTTCTTCAAGTCGCTTTCTTGTGAGCTGGCCGCAACACCGCAGGATGGCTTCAGGCCCTAATCTGTTTCCGGAATGGCATGCTGAGCCTTTGGTTAATTCCTCTTCCTGGTGGGAAATGAGAGTTAAATTTGCCCGTCCAGACACCTCCAGCTAGTCTCTCATTGGTTCTCGCTATTCCTGTTCATCTTCCGCAGAAATTGCAAACTGGGCCAAACAGGAGGTTAAAGGCGCTGACTCTCCAAGTCGGGAGAGTGTTAGTAAAGTGTCTGGAATGTTGCACCCGAGTACCAGGGGAGGAAAACTGAGACATATTTGAACACGTCTCCCTATCACGTGGTTGATTATACTCTAGGTTACACATGCATGTTTTAGCTGAAGGAAGAATACCTTAAACGTGGAGAGTTGAGACCCGTGGAATGGGTACCATGCAATATGACTTCAAAGGGTCTTCATTTGCTCACCGAACCTCTCCAATCCTATCACTGCTGCGTTTATGCCCCTGTACACACGCTTGATTCTCCTTTGGAGACATAGCAATCCATAGGTTTTAAGATACTTACTAGTCAGGTACATTCTTAGGCGTTTAATATGGGGTGTTGAGTCCATTTCGTTGAGCAAGGAGTAGCTCTTGTCTATTCCATATTTGGCTTAAGGAACTTTATCTGTGCTCATTTCAATCTCTGGTTTTATGCAGCACCCCAACTCACCTTTCCCCTTAAGCAAGCATAAGTTGGTTTTCTAAATTTGAGACCCTGTTCTGTTCTGTAATTCAGTTCCTGTGTAGCCAAGTTTACATTCCATGTATTAGTGATATCTTATGATGTTTCTTTTTCTGTGTGACTTATTTCAGTTAGAATCATCGTACCTGAATCCACTCATTATGCTGCTACGGGCCTGATGACATAGATTTCATTGCTGAGTGATACTGCATTGTACGTAAGTACCACAAGTTCTTTATCCATTTTTCACTTTCTGTGATATTGAACTTGTACGGTAAACGAGGTTCTTGTAAACAGAGGCGTCCCAAACTTTGGGGTGGCTGTGTCTTTTTGATTTTAATTTCCCTAAGCTATAGGACCATAAGTGGAAGTGCCCTAGGCTCTGTTGCTTTGTTTTTTAGATGTTTCAGGAAACACCATACACTTCTCCTGAGTGTCTGCTGGCAATTTACATCCCGCCCATCAGCATAACAAGGCTCCCAGTTCTCCATGGCCTGTCCTGCCTTTCTGGATTTTACACTTTTTTCAGATGGCCCTTTTGACCGGGGGGAAGTGAGACTTCATTGTAGTGCAGATTTCCTTTGCAAGTTTGCTTGGTTGGCCAAAAAGTGCGTATGCGTTTTTTTCTGAATATATTCAGGAAAAAACGCATACGCACTTTTTGGCCAAGTGCATCATTGTGGACGTTCTGCCTCTTTTCCTATGCTTTCAATGCAATTCCAGTCTACCTCCTGAAATCGGTTTCCTGCAATTCTGCCCCGCTTTCAAGTCCTCTTGGCAGCCTTACTTCAGTGTATTTTTGGACGATAGCTGTCATTTATAACTCTGCAGGTTTGTGAATTACAGTGTCCCTGAGCTCCTTTCTTCAACTCGCTTTCTTTTGAACTGGCCGCAACACCGCAGGATGGCTTCAGGCCCTAATCGGGTTCCGGCACGGCACGCTGAGCCTTTGGTTATTTCCTCTTCCTGGTGGAAATGAGAGTTAAATTTGCCCGTCCAGACACCTCCAGCTAGTCTCTCATTGGTTCTCCCTATTCCTGTTCATCTTCCGCAGAAATTGCAAACTGGGCCAAACAGGAGGTTAAAGGCGCTGACTCTCCAAGTGGGGAGAGTGTTAGTAAAGCGTCTGGAATGTTGCACCCGAGTACCAGGGGAGGAAAACTGAGACATATTTGAACATGTCTCCCGTTCACACGGTTGATCATACTCTGGGTTCCACATGCATGTTTTAGCTGAAGGAAGAATACCTTAAACCTGGAGAGTTGAGACCCGTGGAATGGGTACCATGCAATATGACTTCAAAGGGTCTTCATTTGCTCACCGAACCTCTCCAATCCTATCACTGCTGCGTTTATGCCCCTGTACACATGCTTGATTCTCTTTCAGAGACATAGCAATCCATAGGTTTTAAAATACTTACCAGTCAGGTACATTCTTAGGCATTTAATATGGTGTGTTGAGTCCATTTCGTTGAGCAAGGAGTAGCTCTTGTCTATTCCATATTTGGCTTAAGGAACTTTATCTGTGCTCATTTCAATCTCTGGTTTTATGCAGCACCCCAGCTCAACTTTACCCTTAAGCAAGCACAAGTTGGTTTTCTAAATTTGAGACCCTGTTCTGTTCTGTAATTCAGTTCCTGTGTAGCCAAGTTTACATTCCGTGTATTACTGATATCTTATGATGTTTCTTTTTCTGTGTGACTTATTTCAGTTAGAATCATCCTACCTGAATCCACTCATTGTGCTGCTAAGGGCCTGATGACATAGATTTCATTGCTGAGTGATATTGCTTTGTAAGTAAATACCACAACTTCTTTATCCATTTTTCACTTTCTGCGATGTTGAACTTGTACTGTAAACGAGGTTCTTGTAAACAAAGCCGTTCCAACTTTGGGGTGTCTGTGTCTTTTTCATTTTAATTTCCGTATGCTATAGGACCATAAGTGGTAATGCCCTTGGCTCTGTTGCTTTGTTTTCTAGATGTTTCAGGAAACACCATACACTTCTCCCGAGTGTCTGTTGGCAATTTACATCCCACCCATCAGCATAAGAAGGCTCCCAGTTCTCCATGGCCTGTCCTGCCTTTCTGGATTTTACACTTTTTTCAGATGGCCCTTTTGACCGGGGGGAAGTGAGACTTCATTGTAGTGCAGATTTCCTTTGCAAGCTTGCTTGGTTGGCCAAAACGGGCGTATGCGTTTTTTCCTGAATATATTCAGGAAAAAACGCATACGCCCTTTTTGGCCAAGTGCATCATTGTGGGCGTTCTGCCTCTTTTCCTATGCTTTCAATGCAATTCCAGTCTACCTCCTGAAATCGGTTTCCTGCAATTCTGCCCCGCTTTCAAGTCCTCTTGGCAGCCTTACTTCAGTCTATTTTTGGACGATAGCTGTCCTTTATAACTCTGCAGGTTTGTGAATTACAGTGCCCCTGAGCTCGTTTCTTCAACTCACTTTCTTTTGAGCTGGCCGCAACACCGCAGGATGGCTTCAGGCCCTAATCTGGTTCCGGCACGGCACGCTGAGCCTTTGGTTATTTCCTCTTCCTGGTGGGAAATGAGAGTTAAATTTCCCGTCCAGACACCTCCAGCTAGTCTCTCATTGGTTCTCCCTATTCGTGTTCATCTCCCGCAGAAATTGCAAACTAGGCCAAACAGGAGGTTAAATGCGTTGACTCTCCAAGTGCGGAGAGTGTTAGTAAAGCGTCTGGAATGTTGCACCCGAGTACCAGGGGAGGAAAACTGAGACATATTTGAACACGTCTCCCGTTCACATGGTTGATCATACTCTGGGTTCCACATACATGTTTTAGCTGAAGGAAGAATACCTTAAACCTGGAGAGTTGAGACCCGTGGAATGGGTACCATGCAATATGACTTCAAAGGGTCTTCATTTGCTCACCGAACCTCTCCAATCCTATCACTGCTGCGTTTATGCCCCTGTACACACGCTTGATTCTCTTTTGGAGACATAGCAATCCATAGGTTTTAAGATACTTACTAGTCAGGTACATTCTTAGGCGTTTAATATGCGGTGTTGAGTCCATTTCGTTGAGCAAGGAGTAGCTCTTGTCTATTCCATATTTGGCTTAAGGAACTTTATCTGTGCTCATTTCAATCTCTGGTTTTATGCAGCACCCCAACTCACCTTTCCCCTTAAGCAAGCATAAGTTGGTTTTCTAAATTTGAGACCCTGTTCTGTTTTGGAATTCAGTTCCTGTGTAGCCAAGTTTACATTCCGTGTATTAGTGATATCTTATGATGTTTCTTTTTCTGTGTGACTTATTTCAGTTAGAATCATCGTACCTGAATCCACTCATTATGCTGCTACGGGCCTGATGACATAGATTTCATTGCTGAGTGATACTGCATTGTACGTAAGTACCACAAGTTCTTTATCCATTTTTCACTTTCTGTGATATTGAACTTGTACGGTAAACGAGGCTCTTGTAAACAGAGGCGTCCCAAACTTTGGGGTGGCTGTGTCTTTTTGATTTTAATTTCCCTAAGCTATAGGACCATAAGTGGAAGTGCCCTAGGCTCTGTTGCTTTGTTTTTTAGATGTTTCAGGAAACACCATACACTTCTCCCGAATGTCTGTTGGCAATTTACATCCCGCCCATCAGCATAACAAGGCTCCCAGTTCTCCATGGCCTGTCCTGCCTTTCTGGATTTTACACTTTTTTCAGATGGCCCTTTTGACCGGGGGGAAGTGAGACTTCATTGTAGTGCAGATTTCCTTTGCAAGCTTGCTTGGTTGGCCAAAAAGGGCGTATGCGTTTTTTCCTGAATATATTCAGGAAAAAACGCATACGCCCTTTTTGGCCAAGTGCATCATTGTGGACGTTCTGCCTCTTTTCCTATGCTTTCAATGCAATTCCAGTCTACCTCCTGAAATCGGTTTCCTGCAATTCTGCCCCGCTTTCAAGTCCTCTTGGCAGCCTTACTTCAGTATATTTTTGGACGATAGCTGTCATTTATAACTCTGCAGGTTTGTGAATTACAGTGCCCCTGAGCTCCTTTCTTCAACTCGCTTTCTTTTGAGCTGGCCGCAACACCGCAGGATGGCTTCAGGCCCTAATCGGGTTCCGGCACGGCACGCTGAGCCTTTGGTTATTTCCTCTTCCTGGTGGGAAATGAGAGTTAAATTTGCCCGTCCAGACACCTCCAGCTAGTCTCTCATTGGTTCTCCCTATTCCTGTTCATCTTCCGCAGAAATTGCAAACTGGGCCAAACAGGAGGTTAAAGGCGCTGACTCTCCAAGTGGGGAGAGTGTTAGTAAAGCGTCTGGAATGTTGCACCCGAGTACCAGGGGAGGAAAACTGAGACATATTTGAACACGTCTCCCATTCACACGGTTGATCATACTCTGGGTTCCACATGCATGTTTTAGCTGAAGGAAGAATACCTTAAACCTGGAGAGTTGAGACCCGTGGAATGGGTACCATGCAATATGACTTCAAAGGGTCTTCATTTGCTCACCGAACCTCTCCAATCCTATCACTGCTGCGTTTATGCCCCTGTACACATGCTTGATTCTCTTTCAGAGACATAGCAATCCATAGGTTTTAAAATACTTACCAGTCAGGTACATTCTTAGGCATTTAATATGGTGTGTTGAGTCCATTTCGTTGAGCAAGGAGTAGCTCTTGTCTATTCCATATTTGGCTTAAGGAACTTTATCTGTGCTCATTTCAATCTCTGGTTTTATGCAGCACCCCAGCTCAACTTTACCCTTAAGCAAGCACAAGTTGGTTTTCTAAATTTGAGACCCTGTTCTGTTCTGTAATTCAGTTCCTGTGTAGCCAAGTTTACATTCCGTGTATTACTGATATCTTATGATGTTTCTTTTTCTGTGTGACTTATTTCAGTTAGAATCATCATACCTGAATCCACTCATTGTGCTGCTAAGGGCCTGATGACATAGATTTCATTGCTGAGTGATATTGCTTTGTAATTAAATACCACAACTTCTTTATCCATTTTTCACTTTCTGCGATGTTGAACTTGTACTGTAAACGAGGTTCTTGTAAACAAAGCCGTTCCAACTTTGGGGTGTCTGTGTCTTTTTCATTTTAATTTCCGTATGCTATAGGACCATAATTGGAAATGCCCTTGGCTCTGTTGCTTTGTTTTCTAGATGTTTCAGGAAACACCATACACTTCTCCCGAGTGTCTGTTGGCAATTTACATCCCGCCCATCAGCATAAGAAGGCTCCCAGTTCTCCATGGCCTGTCCTGCCTTTCTGGATTTTACACTTTTTTCAGATGGCCCTTTTGACCGGGGGGAAGTGAGACTTCATTGTAGTGCAGATTTCCTTTGCAAGCTTGCTTGGTTGGCCAAAACGGGCGTATGCGTTTTTTCCTGAATATATTCAGGAAAAAACGCATACGCTCTTTTTGTCCAAGTGCATCATTGTGGACGTTCTGCCTCTTTTCTTATGCTTTCAATGCAATTCCAATCTACCTCCTGAAATCGGTTTCCTGCAATTCTGCCCCGCTTTCAAGTCCTCTTGGCAGCCTTACTTCAGTATATTTTTGGACGATAGCTGTCATTTATAACTCTGCAGGTTTGTGAATTACAGTGCCCCTGAGCTCCTTTCTTCAACTCGCTTTCTTTTGAGCTGGCCGCAACACCGCAGGATGGCTTCAGGCCCTAATCGGGTTCCGGCACGGCACGCTGAGCCTTTGGTTATTTCCTCTTCCTGGTGGGAAATGAGAGTTAAATTTGCCCGTCCAGACACCTCCAGCTAGTCTCTCATTGGTTCTCCCTATTCCTGTTCATCTCCCGCAGAAATTGCAAACTAGGCCAAACAGGAGGTTAAAGGCGTTGACTCTCCAAGTGCGGAGAGTGTTAGTAAAGCGTCTGGAATGTTGCACCCGAGTACCAGGGGAGGAAAACTGAGACATATTTGAACACGTCTCCCGTTCACATGGTTGATCATACTCTGGGTTCCACATACATGTTTTAGCTGAAGGAAGAATACCTTAAACCTGGAGAGTTGAGACCCGTGGAATGGGTACCATGCAATATGACTTCAAAGGGTCTTCATTTGCTCACCGAACCTCTCCAATCCTATCACTGCTGCGTTTATGCCCCTGTACACACGCTTGATTCTCTTTCGGAGACATAGCAATCCATAGGTTTTAAGATACTTACTAGTCAGGTACATTCTTAGGCGTTTAATATGGGGTGTTGAGTCCATTTCGTTGAGCAAGGAGTAGCTCTTGTCTATTCCATATTTGGCTTAAGGAACTTTATCTGTGCTCATTTCGATCTCTGGTTTTATGCAGCACCCCAACACACCTTTACCCTGAAGCAAGCATAAGTTGGTTTTCTAAATTTGAGACCCTGTTCTGTTCTGTAATTCAGTTCCTCTGTAGCCAAGTTTACATTCCGTGTATTACTGATATCTTATGATGTTTCTTTTTCTGTGTGACTTATTTCAGTTAGAATCATCATACCTGAATCCACTCATTGTGCTGCTAAGGGCCTGATGACATAGATTTCATTGCTGAGTGATATTGCTTTGTAAGTAAATACCACAACTTCTTTATCCATTTTTCACTTTCTGCGATGTTGAACTTGTATGGAAACGAGGTTCTTGTAAACAGAGGCGTCCCAAACTTTGGGGTGGCTGTGTCTTTTTTATTTTAATTTCCCTATGCTATAGGACCATAAGTGGAAGTGCCCTAGGCTCTGTTGCTTTGTTTTTTAGATGTTTCAGGAAACACCATACATTTCTCCTGAGTGTCTGTTGGCAATTTACATCCTGCCCATCAGCATAACATGGCTCCCAGTTCTCCATGGCCTGTCCTGCCTTTCTGGATTTTACACTTTTTTCAGATGGCCCTTTTGACCGGGGGGAAGTGAGACTTCATTGTAGTGCAGATTTCCTTTGCAAGCTTGCTTGGTTGGCCAAAAAGTGCGTATGCGTTTTTTCCTCAGTATATTCAGGAAAAAACGCATACGCCCTTTTTGGCCAAGTGCATCATTGTGGACGTTCTGCCTCTTTTCTTATGCTTTCAATGCAATTCCAGTCTACCTCCTGAAATCGTTTTCCTGCAATTCTGCCCCGCTTTCAAGTCCTCTTGGCAGCCTTACTTCAGTATATTTTTGGACGATAGCTGTCATTTATAACTCTGCAGGTTTGTGAATTACAGTGCCCCTGAGCTCCTTTCTTCAACTCGCTTTTTTGTGACCTGGCCGCAACACCGCAGGATAGCTTCAGGTCCTAATCTGGTTCCGGCACGGCACGCTGAGCCTTTGGTTAATTCCTCTTCCTGGTTGGAAATGAGAGTTAAATTTGCCCGTCCAGACATCTCCAGCTAGTCTCTCATTGGTGCTCCCTATTCCTGTTCATCTTCCGCAGAAATTGCAAACTGGGCCAAACAGAAGGTTAAAGGGACTGACTCTCCAAGTCAGGAGAGTGTTAGTAAAGCTTCTGGAATGTTGCACCCGAGTACCAGGGTACGAAAACTGAGACATATTTGAACACGTCTCCCGATCACACGGTTGATCATACTCTGGGTTCCACATGTATGTTTTAGCTGAAGGAAGAATACCTTAAACCTGGGTAGTTGAAACCCGTGGAATGGGTACCATGCAATATGACTTCAAAGGGTCTTCATTTGCTCACCGAACCTCTCCAATCCTATCACTGCTGCGTTTATGCCCGTGTACACATGCTTGATTCTCTTTCGGAGACATAGCAATCCATAGGTTTTAAGATACTTACTAGTCAGGTACATTCTTAGGCGTTTAATATGCGGTGTTGAGTCCATTTCGTTGAGCAAAGAGTAGCTCTTGTCTATTCCATATTTGGCTTAAGGAACTTTATCTGTGCTCATTTCCATCTCTGGTTTTATGCAGCACCCCAACTCACCTTTTCCCTTAAGCAAGCATAAGTTGGTTTTCTAAATTTGAGACCTTGTTCTGTTCTGTAATTCAGTTCCTGTGTAGACAAGTTTACATTCCGTGTATTACTGATATCTTATGATGTTTCTTTTTCTGTGTGACTTATTTCAGTTAGAATCATCATACCTGAATCCACTCATTGTGCTGCTAAGGGCCTGATGACATAGATTTCATGGTGAGTGATATTGCTTTGTAAGTAAATACCACAACTTCTTTATCCATTTTTCACTTTCTGTGATGTTGTACTTGTACTGGAAACGAGGTTCTTGTAAACAGAGCCGTTCCAAACTTTGGGGTGGCTGTGTCTTTTTTATTTTAATTTCCCTAAGCTATAGGACCATAAGTGGAAGTGCCCTAGGCTCTGTTGCTTTGTTTTTTAGATGTTTCAGGAAACACCATACACTTCTCCGGAGTGTCTGTTGGCAATTTACATCCCGCCCATCAGCATAACAAGGCTCCCAGTTCTCCATGGCCTGTCCTGCCTTTCTGGATTTTACACTTTTTTCAGATGGCCCTTTTGACCGGGGGGAAGTGAGACTTCATTGTAGTGCAGATTTCCTTTGCAAGCTTGCTTGGTTGGCCAAAAAACGCGTATGCATTTTTTCCTGAATATATTCAGGAAAAAACGCATACGCCCTTTTTGGCCAAGTGCATCATTGTGGACGTTCTGCCTCTTTTCCTATGCTTTCAATGCAATTCCAGTCTACCTCCTGAAATCGGTTTCCTGCAATTCTGCCCCACTTTCAAGTCCTCTTGGTAGCCTTACTTCAGTATATTTTTGGACGATACCTGTCATTTATAACTCTGCATGTTTGTGAATTACAGTGCCCCTGAGCTCCTTTCTTCAACTCGCTTTCTTGTGAGCTGGCCGCAACACCGCAGGATGGCTTCAGGCCCTAATCTGGTTCCGGCACGGCATGCTGAGCCTTTGGTTATTTCCTCTTCCTGGTGGGAAATGAGCGTTAAATTTGCCCGTCCAGACACCTCTAGCTAGTCTCTCATTGGTTCTCGCTATTCCTGTTCATCTTCCGCAGAAATTGCAAACTGGGCCAAACAGGAGGTTAAAGGCGCTGACTCTCCAAGTGGGGAGAGTGTTAGTAAAGCGTCTGGAATGTTGCACCCGACTACCAGGGGAGGAAAACTGAGACATATTTGAACACGTCTCCCGTTCACACGGTTGATCATACTCTGGGTTCCACATGCATGTTTTAGCTGAAGGAAGAATACCTTAAACCTGGAGAGTTGAGACCCGTGTAATGAGTACCATGCAATATGACTTCAAAGGGTCTTCATTTGCTCACCGAACCTCTCCAATCCTATCACTGCTGCGTTTATGCCCCTGTACACACGCTTGATTCTCTTTTGGAGACATAGCAATCCATAGGTTTTAAGATACTTACTAGTCAGGTACATTCTTAGGCGTTTAATATGGGGTGTTGAGTCCATTTCGTTGAGCAAGGAGTAGCTCTTGTCTATTCCATATTTGGCTTAAGGAACTTTATCTGTGCTCATTTCAATCTCTGGTTTTATGCAGCACCCCAACTCACCTTTACCCTTAAGCAAGCATAAGTTGCTTTTCTAAATTTGAGACCCTGTTCTGTTCTGTAATTCAGTTCCTGTGTAGCCAAGTTTACATTCCGTGTATTACTGATATCTTATGATGTTTCGTTTTCTGTGTGACTTATTTCAGTTAGAATCATCGTACCTGAATCCACTCATTATGCTGCTACGGGCCTGATGACATAGATTTCATTGCTGAGTGATACTACATTGTACGTAAGTACCACAAGTTCTTTATCCATTTTTCACTTTCTGTGATATTGAACTTGTACGGTAAACGAGGTTCTTGTAAATTGAGGCGTCCCAAACTTTGGGGTGGCTGTGTCTTTTTGATTTTAATTTCCCTATGCTATAGGACCATAAGTGGAAGTGCCCAAGGCTCTGTTGCTTGGTTTTTCAGATGTTTCAGGAAACACCATACACTTCTCCCGAGTGTCTGTTGGCAATTTACATCCCGCACATCAGCATAACAAGGCTCCCAGTTCTCCATGGCCTGTCCTGCCTTTCTGGATTTTACACTTTTTTCAGATGGCCCTTTTGACTGGGGGGAAGTGAGACTTCATTGTAGTGCAGATTTCCTTTGCAAGCTTGCTTGGTTGGCCAAAAAGGGCGTATGCATTTTTTCCTGAATATATTCAGGAAAAAACGCATATGCCCTTTTTGGCCAAGTGCATCATTGTGGACGTTCTGCCTCTTTTCCTATGCTTTCAATGCAATTCCAGTCTACCTCCTGAAATCTGTTTCCTGCAATTCTGCCCCGCTTTCAAGTCCTCTTGGCAGCCTTACTTCAGTATATTTTTGGACGATAGCTGTTATTTATAACTCTGCAGGTTTGTGAATTACAGTGCCCCTGAGCTCCTTTCTTCAACTCGCTTTCTTGTGACCTGGCCGCAACACCACAGGATGGCTTCAGGCCCTAATCTGGTTCCGGCACGGCACGCTGAGCCTTTGGTTAATTCCTCTTCCTGGTGGGAAATGAGAGTTAAATTTGCCCGTCCAGACACCTCCAGCTAGTCTCTCATTGGTTCTCCCTATTCCTGTTCATCTTCTGCAGAAATTGCAAACTGGGCCAAACAGGAGGTTAAAGGGACTGACTCTCCAAGTGGGGAGAGTGTTAGTAAAGCATCTGGAATGTTGCACCCCAGTACCAGGGTACGAAAACTGAGACATATTTGAACACGTCTCCCGATCACATGGTTGATCATACGTTAGGTTCCACATGCATGTTTTAGCTGAAGGAAGAATACCTTAAACCTTGGTAGTTGAAACCCGTGGAATGGGTACCATGCAATATGACTTCAAAGGGTCTTCATTTGCTCACCGAACCTCTCCAATCCTATCACTGCTGCTTTTATGCCCCTGTACACACGCTTGATTCTCTTTCGGAGACATAGCATCCATAGGTTTTAAGATACTTACTAGTCAGGTACATTCTTAGGCGTTTAATATGGGGTGTTGAGTCCATTTCGTTGAGCAAGGAGTAGCTCTTGTCTATTCCATATTTGGCTTAAGGAACTTTATCTGTGCTCATTTCGATCTCTGGTTTTATGCAGCACCCCAACACACCTTTACCCTAAAGCAAGCATAAGTTGGTTTTCTAAATTTGAGACCCTGTTCTGTTCTGTAATTCAGTTCCTGTGTAGCCAAGTTTCCATTCCGTGTATTACTGATATCTTATGATGTTTCTTTTTCTGTGTGACTTATTTCAGTTAGAATCATCATACCTGAATCCACTCATTGTGCTGCTAAGGGCCTGATGACATAGATTTCATTGCTGAGTGATATTGCTTTGTAAGTAAATACCACAAGTTCTTTATCCATTTTTCACTTTCTGCGATGTTGAACTTGTACTGGAAACGAGGTTCTTGTAAACAGAGGCGTCCCAAACTTTGGGGTGGCTGTGTCTTTTTGATTTTAATTTCCCTAAGCTATAGGACCATAAGTGGAAGTGCCCTAGGCTCTGTTGCTTTGTTTTTTAGATGTTTCAGGAAACACCATACACTTCTCCAGAGTGTCTGTTGGCAATTTACATCCCGCCCATCAGCATAACAAGGCTCCCAGTTCTCCATGGCCTGTCCTGCCTTTCTGGATTTTACACTTTTTTCAGATGGGCCTTTTGAGCAGGGGGAAGTGAGACTTCATTGTAGTGCAGATTTCCTTTGCAAGCTTGCTTGGTTGGCCAAAAAGGGCGTATGCGTTTTTTCTTGGATATATTCAGGAAAAAACGCATACGCCCTTTTTGGCCAAGTGCATCATTGTGGACGTTCTGCCTCTTTTCCTATGCTTTCAATGTAATTCCAGTCTACCTCCTGAAATAGGTTTCCTGCAATTCTGCCCCGCTTTCAAGTCCTCTTGGCTGCCTTACTTCAGTATATTTTTGGACGATAGCTGTCATTTATAACTCTGCAAGTTTGTGAATTACAGTGCCCCTGAGCTCCTTCCTTCAACTCGCTTTCTTTTGAGCTGGCCGCAACACCACAAGATGGCTTCAGGCCCTAATCTGGTTCCGGCATGGCACGCTGAGCCTTTGGTTATTTCCTCTTCCTGGTGGGAAATGAGAGTTAAATTTGCCCGTCCAGACACCTCCAGCTAGTCTCTCATTGGTTCTCCCTATTCCTGTTCATCTTCCGCAGAAATTGCAAACTGGGCCAAACAGGAGGTTAAAGGCGCTGACTCTCCAAGTGGGGAGAGTGTTAGTAAAGCGTCTGGAATGTTGCACCCGAGTACCAGTGGAGGAAAACTGAGACATATTTGAACACGTCTCCCGTTCACACGGTTGATCATACTCTGGGTTCCACATGCATGTTTTAGCTGAAGGAAGAATACCTTAAACCTGGAGAGTTGAGACCCGTGTAATGGGTACCATGCAATATGACTTCAAAGGGTCTTCATTTGCTCACCAAAACTCTCCAATCCTATCACTGCTGCGTTTATGCCCCTGTACACACGCTTGATTCTCTTTTGGAGACTTAGCAATCCATAGGTTTTAAGATACTTACTAGTCAGGTACATTCTTAGGTGTTTAATATGGGGTGTTGAGTCCATTTCGTTGAGCAAGGAGTAGCTCTTGTCTATTCCATATTTGGCTTAAGGAACTTTATCTGTGCTCATTTCAATCTCTGGTTTTATGCAGCACCCCAACTCACCTTTCCCCTTAAGCAAGCATAAGTTGGTTTTCTAAATTTGAGACCCTGTTCTGTTTTGGAATTCAGTTCCTGTGTAGCCAAGTTTACATTCCGTGTATTAGTGATATCTTATGATGTTTCTTTTTCTGTGTGACTTATTTCAGTTAGAATCATCGTACCTGAATCCACTCATTATGCTGCTACGGGCCTGATGACATAGATTTCATTGCTGAGTGATACTGCATTGTACATAAGTACCACAAGTTCTTTATCCATTTTTCACTTTCTGTGATATTGAACTTGTACGGTAAACGAGGTTCTTGTAAACAGAGGCGTCCCAAACTTTGGGGTGGCTGTGTCTTTTTGATTTTAATTTCCCTAAGCTACAGGACCATAAGTGGAAGTGCCCTAGGCTCTGTTGCTTTGTTTTTTAGATGTTTCAGGAAACACCATACAGTTCTCCCGAGTGTCTGTTGGCAATTTACATCCCGCCCATCAGCATAACAAGGCTCCCAGTTCTCCATGGCCTGTCCTGCCTTTCTGGATTTTACACTTTTTTCAGATGGCCCTTTTGACCAGGTGGAAGTGAGACTTCATTGTAGTGCAGATTTCCTTTGCAAGCTTGCTTGGTTGGCCAAAAAGGGCGTATGCGTTTTTTCCTGAATATATTCAGGAAAAAACGCATACGCCCTTTTTGGCTAAGTGCATCATTTTCGAGGTTCTGACTCTCTTCATATGTTTTCAATGCAATTCCAGTCTACCTCCTGAAATCGGTTTCCTGCAAGTCTGCCTTGCTTTCAATGCCTCTTCATAGCCTTACCTCAATATATTTTTTGAAAATAGTTGGCCTTTATAACTGCAGGTTTTTGCATTGCAGTGGCCCTTAGCTCCATTTTTCAGCTCTTATTTTTGTGGTCTTGCCCCATAACCACAGGATTCCTTGAAGCCCTATTTTTCTTCTGGGGCACCTTGCTGTGCCTTTGGTTAATTCTTCTTACTGATGTGACATTAGAGTGACATGTGCCCATTGAAACCGCTACAGCTAGTTTCTCACTGGTTCCCCCTATTCCCATTCATCCTCTGCACTAACTGCAGACTGTGCGATACCAGAACTTAAAGGCATTGACTCCATGTGGGGATGTTGTTAGTAAAGCAGCTGGAATGTCGATCCGGAGCCCCAGGAGAGGAAAAATGAGGTGCGTTTTAGAAACCTTTCCCGATCATATGGTATACCAGTCGCTGGGTTTCCCAAGCATGGTTTAGCTGTAGGAAGATTCCCTTCAACCTGGAGTGTTGGGACCCTTGGAATGAGTAACATGAAGTATTGCATTAAACTTTCGGCAGTTGCTCACCGAAGCTCACCAATCCTCTCAGCCCCAAGTGTCCAGCCTTATGTCTTATCCAGCTGTGGGTTTATATGTGGTCAATCCAGGTTGCATCACAGCCCCTGAGCGAATTTTGTAAGAATTTTTCTCTCTTTCATTGTTTCAGCGTTTTGTTTTTAAAATTTATTTCTATAATGGGGTTTAGCTCATTTTCACTGCTGTGTTTGTGCCGCTCTGCACACCCTTGATTCCCTTATGGAGATATATCAATACATGGGTTTTAAGATTCTTATTCCTCAGATATATTTCTCTGCGGTGTATAGGGTGTGTTGAGGCCAGTTCATTGAGCAAGGTGTAGATCTTGTCTAATACCTATTTGGTTTATTGAACGGTATCTGTGCTAATTTCAAACTCTGGTTTTATGCATCACCCCACCTCTCCTTTCCCCTTAAGCTGACATAAGTGTGTTTTCTAAATGTGAGACACTGTTCTGTTCTGTAATTCATTTCTTGTGCAGCCATATTTACCCTCCCTCTATAAGTGATATCTTATGATATGTTTCTTTTTCTGTTTGACTTATTTCAAGTAGTATTATCGGACCTAAATCCACTCTTTATCCTTCTACTAGCCTTATTACATTGATTTCATGGTGAAGAGATATTCCATTGTACATAAGTACCACATCTTCTTTATCCATTGTTCTCTTTCCTGGGATATTTAAGGTGTACTGAAGTTGAGGTTCTTGTAAACAGAGTAGCCCTAAACTGTGGTGTGCTTGTGTCTTGTTGATTTTAGACTTCCCTAGATATACTCCCATGATTGGAAGTATCCTATGCTCTGTAGCTCTGTTTTTTAGATGATTTAGGAACCACCATACACTTCTCCAGAGTGGCTCTCGGCAGTTCACACACTGCCCATCAGCATATAAAGGCTCCCTGTTCTCCATGGCCTGTCCTGCATTTCTGGTTTTTACAATTTTTTAGGATGGCCCTTTTGACCGGTGGGAAGTGAGACTTCTTTGTTGTGCACATTTGCATTGCTTGCTTGCTTCGTTGCCCATAAAGTGCGTATGCGTTTTTTCCTGGATATAATCAGGAAAAATCGCATACGCCCTTTTGGGCCAACTGCATCATTGTCGAAATTCTGCCGCTTTTCATGTGCGTTAAAGACGAGTCCAATCTATCTCTTGAAATCTGTTTCTTGCAATTCTGTCTTGCATTCAGATCCTCTTCTTTGCCTTACCTCAACATATTTTTGGACGTTAGTTTTCATTTATAACTCTGCAGGTTTGTGAATTGCAGTGACCCTGAGCTCCATTTTTTAAGTTGCTCTTTTGTGAGCTGGCCTCAAACCCGCAGGATTGCTTCAGGCCCTATTTTGGCTCCGGCGAGGCAGGCTGAGCCTTTCTTTAATTCTTATTCTTAATGGGAAATTAGAGTGATATGTGCCCGTCCAAACCCCTACAACTATTCTCTCATTGGTTCCCCCTCTTCCCGTTCATCCTCCTCACAATTTGCAAAATGTGTGAAACAGAAGTTGAAATGTGCTGATTCTCCAAGTGGGGAGATTCTAAGTAGCGTGGCTGGAATGGTGAACAGGAGCACCAGGAGAGGATAAATGAGGTGCATTTTAGACACATCTCCCGATCACATGGTGTACAGTCCTCTGGGTTTTCCATGCATGTTTTAGCTGTAGGAAGATCCCTTGAACCTGCAGATTTGGGACCCATTGAATGGGTACCAGGTAGTATTACTTTAAAGGGTGTGCATTTCCTCACCCAACCTCACATTTCTCTTAGCGCAAACAGTTTCCAGCCTTATGTCTCATCCTGCTGTGGGTCTAGATGTGTTCAATCCATGTTGCATCACCGTCCCTGAGGAAAAGTTGTAAGAGGTTTTCTCTGTCTCTCTGTCGTTTATTTTTTTCAATTTATTACTATATTGGTTACAGCTGATTTTCAAAGCTCTGTTTCTTGCTGCTGTACATCCACTTGATTCACGTACAGAGAGACATCAATAAATTCTTTTTCAGATTCTTACCAGTCGTATATATTCTTTTCCGGTGACTTGAGTGTGCTGAGTGCAGTTCTTTTAGCTACCGTGTAGGCCTTGTTGATTATCAGTTTGGTATTTGGAATGGTATCTTTGCTAATTTCAACCTCCTGGATGATGCCTCACCCCTCCCCACCTTTCCCGTTTAGCAGCCTTATGCGTGTTTTCTACATATTTGACTATGTTTTTGTTTTGTAATTTATTTCATGTGTAGCCATTTTGGATTCCACCTTTAAGTGATATCTTATGATATGTGTCTTCTTCTTTTTGAATTCTGTCACTTAGAATGATCATACGTAACTCCTCCGGAGTTGTTACAACTGGCCATATTTCATTGATTTCCAGGCTGAATAATATTCCACTCTACCTAAGTACCACATCTCTATCCATTTTTTCCCTCCAGAGACATTGAAGTTATATCCTAGTCGAGGATCTTTTAAACAGAGAGGGGGTAAACATTGGGGTGCCTGTGTCCTCTCGATTTTTGTTTTTCCCAAGATATACGCCCATGAGTGCAAGTGCCCTATGCTCTGTAGCTCATTTTTTAGATGCTTTAGTAAACACAATACACTTCTCCAGAATGGCCGTTGGCAATATACATTTCCACTATAAGTCTCACAGGGCTCCCTCTTCTCGTTGCCCTGTCCTGCATTTCTGTTGTTTACGCTTTATGAGGATGGCTCTTCTGACTGATGCGAAGTGATATCTTTTGTGGTATTGACTTCCAGTGCCCACCTGTTTGGTTGGCTAAAAAAGTGTATGCCCTTTTCTTGAATATATACAGAAAAGAACGCATACACCCGTTTTGGCCAACTGCAATGTTGGCAATGTTCAGCTCCTTTTCTTGTGCTTAATGGCGAGTCCTTTCTACCTCCTCAAATCCCTTTCCTGCCATTCTCCCTTGCTTACAAGTCCTTTTCTCTGACTTTCCTCAAGACATTTTTCAGTGATGGATATTTTCAACTCTGCAGTTTTGTGAATTTTACTGCCCCTGAGTTCCATTGTTCAACTCGTGTTTATGGGAACTGGCCACAAAGCAGCGGGATTTCCTCAAGCCCTATACTGTTTCCATGGGCAACCCTAGCCTTTGGTCAATTCGTCTTCCTGATTGGAAATTAGAGTGACATGTGCCTGTCTGAACACCTAGGACTTGTCTCTCATTGTTCCTCATCCTTCCGCTTCATCCTCTGGACAAATTCCAAGCTGTACGCAACAGGATGTTGACAGTGCTGACATCTCCAAGTGGGGAGACTGTTAGTAAAGACGCTGGAGGGGTGAACCCGAGCACCAGGAGATGAGGAGATGAGATGCCTTTTCCAAACTCTTCCCGATCAGACGGTATACCATCCTCTGGGTGTGACAGACATGTTTTAGCAGTAGGAAGAGTCCCATTCATGTAAGGAGAACACCAGGGCTTTTTCAAAATCAGTGTCTCCCCGAAACCCAAACTGGGGATGTTTTTAAGCTACGGCTACACATATGTTCATTAAGGGCCTTGGGAAGTAGGCAGAGTCCAAACTTTAGATGATTGAAGTCTTCAGGGTCAGAAGCACTCACCACCAGCTTCCCTTAGGCTACACTTTAACTGTCATTGATAGATGATGTCAATAAAAATATCTATTCTTTTCCAGATTATTTCCCCTTATAGGTTATTGCAAAATGTTGAGTGTAGTTCCCTGTGCTATACAGTAGTTCCTTGTTGATGATCTATTTTATACATAGCAGTGTGTATGTGTTAATCCCAAACTGTTAATTTATCCCTCCTCCCACTTTTCCCCTTTGGTAATAATAAATTATAAGATTTTATACTTCTCAGAAATGGGGGAGCTGAAAGAGAGGTATCATTTTCAATGGAAAAGCATTTAAAACAAGATTGAAGGTTTAACCAAGATTATTAGATGTACATCCTTGGAAAGAAATCACTTCGTTTCTCTAATATTGACCTGACAAATAAGACAAACCTTTTCACTGAACTTGCTTATAAAAAGTGATGGAAATATCAAATGGAAGTGTTAGAAACATCTTATTTTACCCGAGCCTTATACACTGTTCTATGTTAACTACAGTTTGGCTCACACATCTGTTCATTGAGGTTACAATAGTCTCAATTTCTGTTACTGATCCTCCAGAGTGGACCCCAACAAGTGTCCCCCTGCCCAGTGTCATTGGGGCCAACAGATCGAGACTGAGTTTGGTTCACAAGCAAAGGAAACTTTATATTTTGATCAGAGAATGGAGAGGTGAGAGCATGCACTACCCCGTGGGCTGTGGGCTGGGCTGCTGTGTAGAGATCCTGTCAGAGTCAGTGGGAGGGAGGGAGGCGGCGGAGCTCTCGAGGGCCGGGTTGGCTGTAGCTCAGGCTCTATATCGTGGAGTCTGCACTGGGCCTCAGGAGCTGAGGTGTCGACCCAGCCATTCTGCACTAGGAAATCTGGTCTGAAGTGCCGGGTGTGGAACCTCTGCATGCGGGACCCTAGGAGCACGTGAAATTAGACAAAGCACAAAGGATAAAAAAGGTTAGACTTGACTTTATTGCCCAGATTCTATTTTTATCTCCCAGGGATTTTTAATGGGCTTTGCTGGGGACAAACCCCTCCTCTGCCTTTTGTCCCGTTCCTCATTCTTGGAGTGCTGAGGGTGCAGACCCTTCTTCTGTAACTGCTGAGTGCTGAGTTGGGAGCCCTCATACCCTGGGGCGAGGGTCAGAGCTTCTCCCCAGCAGCCTCCCGGTGACGTTGATTGTCCCCAGGACCCCTGCCTCCCTGCTCGTCCACCTGAGCACCAGCATTGGAAGTGTTATAGATTCTAATGACCTTTAAGGGTCCAGGAAAGAGATGTGCAGAGATGCTGTGGGGGCCGGTTTCACCCCGCCCCACATTTGTTCGGCCACCTTAGGCTGACCGTCTCTGCCAGCCTAGATGCTCTGACCAGTAGTCTGCGCTTTCTTCAATTAGGCCCCTGAATTAACGTACAAACAGCACCAGGTGTCAGAGCCCTGCCCGCTCAACTCCCAGACAGTCCAGGGTCAGTGGTGATCAAGGACCATGATGGCTACTGAGTCAACAGCCTTTTGAAGTAAACAGGAGTCCAGCCGGTCTTATTGACCACCATCATCACGGTGTCTGTAGGCTTTTCTATGGTGACAGTGTGGTATACTGTTCCCCCGCCAAGATTATTAGCTCCCCTCTGGGTGCAGTAAGTCCTGCAAGCAGTAGTCTACTCTTTTGGGACACACTCTTGTTGTTTTATGAGAGAAACTCCAGGTCAAGTGATGTTCACACGAGTCGTCATGGTGCCCTGTTGCCCCCGGTTATCTCTCTGGATGTTGGAGTTGGAGGGCCTCCTCACTCGAGGTCGGTGTGCCCACGGAGCGAACCCTGCAACTTCAGGGCATGGTTGGTGGTTAGGATCACCACGTGGGGTCCTTTTCCCTTAGGAGGGAGGTGGCCTTTTGGGCTGCTGATTTCCAGGTTTTTAGATACCGCCAGTATCTTGGCCAGATGTGGCAGTGGGCCAAGCCCCTTAGTGACCGTAGTTTATCCTACCTGGATGGCATTCTTGCATTGTTCCATTTCAAGTGGTCCCAGTTTTTGCACTAATTCTCCAATGGCGATTCACCTTTCACCAGGAATGTAAAGGTCAAAGGGTTTAGCTAAATTAGGGAGTTCCAGGGCAAGGGTCTGAATTGACTGCTCTTTCCATTCTTGAAAGGCCACTTCTGGATTCTATTCAAAAGGATCATCATCTTTTCCTTTCAGTGTTTCATATAGAGGCCCAGCTAGTAGACTGTAGCTAGGGATCCAGAAGCAGCAAACCCTGGCCTCCCCAGGAACCCCTAAGCTGTCTTCTAGTTTTAGAAAAGGGTAAGGTTGAAAATGGTTTCTTCCCTTTCCTGGGATGGGCTTCTCTGACCTTCTGTGAGAATGAAGCCCAGGCAGGTCACCGCAGTCTGTGATATTTGAGCTTTTTCTTGGACAACTTCTATCCTTTATTGGCTTGGTAGTTCAGAGGCCTCCTTAGTAGGGCTGGTGATCAGAATGTCGTCTGCATATTGAAGGAGGGTTTCCTTTTCCAGAGGTAGAACTTTTAGGTCTTTAGCTAAGCTTTCCCCAAAGATGGTGTGGGAATTTTTGCACCCTTGGGGCCAGACGGCCCGGAAGTATTGTTTTAGTTGTATGTTGAGTCCTGCCACTCACAAGCCAAAATTTCTTGTGACTCTGGGACTAATGGAATACAAAAGAAGGCATCATTGAAGACTAATACAGAATACCATGTCCTGGTGGTTGGTAGAATGACCAGCAGGGTGTAGGAATTAGGAGCAACTGGAGGTATATCCTCGGTGGCTTCACTGACTGTCCTGACATCCTTTACCAGGTCCCCAGCAGCCCATGGGACTCTCGTGGTCAGACCAATCCCAGAATATGGAGCTCACCTGGGCAGGTACCCCACCCCCACCCCAGCCCACGGGGCTCTCGTGGTCAGGCCCCTCCCAGGATACAGAGCTACCCTTGCAGGTACCGTGGCAGGGCTGGGCACACAGGAACCGTGCACATAGCCCTCATTGCAGAGCACCCCCAGCTCACCTGTCGCTCAGAGCTGACACAGAGCACCTCAGAGCAGGACTTGAACTAACAAACAGCAGCTGCGACAGGTCTGTGACCCTGGGCATCACTCCGTGAGGCCTCCCTCCACCTGGTCTTCCAGAGACTTCCACTGCACCCGGGGCACCAGGCCTCTGTCTCCAACCACCACCCACCCCTCCTCTCCCTGACTCCTGGGTTCCTCTCATTAGGAGAGGGTTTTCTTCAAGTTGTCTCCCACTCATGGGCCAGATAAAATGATTAGAAAACAAGCCAAAGCTGCAGCCCCTTGTCTATCCTGACTCTCAGGAGCCCACACCTGTTCCTTGGACCTGGCCGGTTCAGCAAGTTCCATTTTCTGCAACTGTGAGCCCCTGAGGGGTGATGATTGGCTGACCTGGGCAGCCTTACCGTGCCGGCCAGCCCTCCCCAGGTGTGCCTGGGTTGAGATCAATATAAATACCACTCCAGGCAGCAAGAGTCCCTGCAGCCGTGCCTGACGCCATTTTCTCTGCCCTGTCAGCAGTCTCGGGGCTGGGCTGGTGGGAGGGAGTGAGAGGTCACGGCTTTGTGGGTGGCCCAGTGTGAGTGGGGCTCTGCTGGACTTTCTGCAGCACTTGCCAGGCTGCCACCTGCTAAAGAAGAGGATGTGTCACCCATACCTGCTGCTGGAATTTCTCCCTGGGCAGAGGTGAGGAAGGAAAAAAGCAGTGGGGGCAGGGACAGGACGGGTATCTCAGGCAGGGCAATGGAAATCTTCCAGAAGAGCACCCAGGTCCAGGACCATCCTGGCTGGCCTGCAGGCACCAAGTCGGCCGGCATGCTGTCACTCGTGTGGCTCTATGGCCCTTCCTCTAGGCTTTCAAGTCCTTGTATATATTCAGGTGTTTTACCTGGAACGGGTGGGAATAGTTCAGCAGCAACTGGCCTGGGGCTCAGCTCACGTTTACTCACAGATGCCTCGGCACGGTGCCCCAGCTTTGCAATGAGGACGCTTGTTGCATGGGGGCTGCTGGCTGAATGGGAGACGATTCCCCACCACTGACCAACTTCAGAATTGTTTACAACTGGAGCAAGTGCCCTGATACGGTTTTCCTCTGTGTAACTGGTGGGTTCTGTGTTTTATTTCTCTTTTTCGTTTTTGGTTCAAGGTAGATTTTATTCCTCTTTTTTGTATTTACAGATATAAGCATGGAAATAATTTATTCATATAAATACATGTATGTGCAGGGAATAATTGTTTTTTCTGTTTTATTTTTTAAATTTTATTTCTTTTTAATTTTGAATTTTATTTTATATTTTTATACAGCAGGTTCTTATTGGTTATCTATTTTATACATATAAATGTATACATGCCAATCCCAGTCTCTCAACTCCTCCCACCACCACCCCCCCAACAGCTTTCCCCCCTTGTTGTCCATACGTTTGTTGTCTACATCTGTTGCTCTATTTATGCCTTGCAAAATGGTTAATCTGTACAGTTTTTCTAGGTTCCACATATATGCATGAATATACAAGATTTGTTTTTCTCTTTCTGACTTACTTCACTCTGTATGACAGTCTCTAGATCCATCGACGTCTCTACAAATGACCCAATTTCATTCCTTTTCATGGCTTAGTAATATTCCATTTTATATATGTACCACAGCTTTATGCATTCGTCTGTCTGTGGGCATTTAGGTTGCTTCCATTACCTCGATATTGTAAATAGTGATGCAATGAACATTGGGGTGAATGACTCTTTTTGATTTATGGTTTTGTCTGGGTATATGTCCAGTACTGGGATTGCTGTATCATATGGTAATTCTATTGTTAGTTTCTTAAGAAATTCCATATTGTTCTCCATAATGACTGTATCAATTTATATTCCCAACAATAGTGGAAGAGGGTTCCTTTTCTCCACACCCTTTCCAGCATTTTTTGTTTGTACATTTTCTATGATGCCTATTCTAGCAGGTGTGAGGTGATACCTCATTGTTGAATCCATTTCGTTGAGCAAGGGGTAGGTCTTGTCTATTACATATTTGGCTTAAGGAACGGTATCTGTGCTAATTTCAAACTCTGCTTTTATGCAGCACCCCAACTCACCTTCCCCCTTAAGCAGGCATAAGTTGGTTTTCTAAACTTGAGACCCTGTTCTGTTTTGTAATTCAGTTCATGTGTAGCCAAGTTCACATTCCGTGTATTAGTGATAACTTATGATGTTTCTTTTTCTGTGTGACTTATTTCACTTAGAATCATCGTGCTTCAATCCACTCATTGTGCTGGTACGGGCCTGGTGACATAGATTTCATTGCTGAGTGGTATTCTGTTGTACATAAGTACCGCAACTTCTTTATCCATTATTTGCACTCTGGGATATTTAACTTGTGCCGTAGAAGAGATTTTTGTAAAAAGAGCCGTCCCAAATTTTGGGGTGCTGTGTCTTTTTGATTTTAATTTCCCTAAGCTATAGGACCATAAGTGGAAGTGCCCTAGGCTCTGTTGCTTTGTTTTTAGATAATTCAGGAAACACCATACACTTCTCCCGAGTGTCTGTTGGCAATTTACATCCCGCCCATCAGCATAACAAGGCTCCCAGTTCTTCATGGCCTGTCCTGCCTTTCTGGATTTTACACTTTTTTCAGATGGCCCTTTTGACCAGGGGGAAGTGAGACTTCATTGTAGTGCAGATTTCCTTTGCAAGCTTGCTTGGTTGGCCAAAAAGGGCGTATGCGTTTTTTCCTGAATATATTCAGGAAAAAACGCATACGCCCTTTTTGGCCAAGTGCATCATTGTGGACGTTCTGCCTCTTTTCCTATGCTTTCAATGCAATTGCAGTCTACCTCCTGAAATCGGTTTCCTGCAATTCTGTCCCGCTTTCAAGTCCTCTTGGCAGCCTTACTTCAGTATATTTTTGGACGATAGCTGTCATTTATAACTCTGCAGGTTTGTGAATTACAGTGCCCCTGAGCTCCTTTCTTCAACTCGCTTTCTTTTGAGCTGGCCGCAACACCGCAGGATGGCTTCAGGCCCTAATCTGGTTCCGGCACGGCATGCTGAGCCTTTGGTTATTTCCTCTTCCTGGTGGGAAATGAGAGTTAAATTTGCCCTTCCAGACACCTCCAGCTAGTCTCTCATTGGTTCTCCCTATTCCTGTTCATCTTCCGCAGAAATTGCAAACTGGGCCAAACAGGAGGTTAAAGGCGCTGACTCTCCAAGTGGGGAGAGTGTTAGTAAAGCGTCTGGAATGTTGCACCCGAGTACCAGGGTACGAAAACTGAGACATATTTGAATACGTCTCCCAATCACATGGTTGATCATACTCTAGGTTCCACATGCATGTTTTAGCTGAAGGAAGAATACCTTAAACCTGGAGAGTTGAGACCCGTGGAATGGGTACCATGCAATATGACTTCAAAGGGTCTTCATTTGCTCACCGAACCTCTCCAATCCTATCACTGCTGCGTTTATGCCCCTGTACACAAGCTTGATTCTCTTTTGGAGACATAGCAATCCATAGGTTTTAAGATACTTACTAGTCAGGTACATTCTTAGGCGTTTAATATGGGGTGTTGAGTCCATTTCGTTGAGCAAGGAGTAGCTCTTGTCTATTCCATATTTGGCTTAAGGAACTTTATCTGTGCTCATTTCAATCTCTGGTTTTATGCAGCACCCCAACTCACCTTTCCCCTTAAGCAAGCATAAGTTGGTTTTCTAAATTTGAGACCCTCTTCTGTTCTGTAATTCAGTTCCTGTGTAGCCAAGTTTACATTCCGTGTATTACTGATATCTAATGATGTTTCTTTTTTCTGTGTGACTTATTTCAGTTAGAATCATCATACCTGAATCCACTCATTGTGCTGCTAATGGCCTGATGACATAGATTTCATTCCTGAGTGATACTGCATTGTAAGTAAATACCACAACTTCTTTATCCATTTTTCACTTTCTGCAATGTTGAACTTGTACTGTAAACGAGGTTCTTGTAAACAGAGCCATTCCAAACTTTGGGGTGGCTGTGTCTTTTTGATTTTAATTTCCCTAAGCTATAGGACCATAAGTGGAAGTGCCCTAGGCTCTGTTGCTTTGTTTTTTAGATGTTTCAGGAAACACCATACACTTCTCCCGAGTGTCTGTTGGCAATTTACATCCCGCCCATCAGCATAACAAGGCTCCCAGTTCTCCATGGCCTGTCCTGCCTTTCTGGATTTTACACTTTTTTCAGATGGCCCTTTTGACCGGGGGGAAGTGAGACTTCATTGTAGTGCAGATTTCCTTTGCAAGCTTGCTTGGTTGGCCAAAAAGGACGTATGCGTTTTTTCCTGAATATATTCAGGAAAAAACGCATACGCCCTTTTTGGCCAAGTGCATCATTGTGGACGTTCTGCCTCTTTTCCTATGCTTTCAATGCAATTCCAGTCTACCTCCTGAAATCGGTTTCCTGCAATTCTGCCCCGCTTTCAAGTCCTCTTGGCAGCCTTACTTCAGTATATTTTTGGACGATAGCTGTCATTTATAACTCTGCAGGTTTGTGAATTACAGTGCCCCTGAGCTCCTTTCTTCAACTCGCTTTCTTTTGAGCTGGCCGCAACACCGCAGGATGGCTTCAGGCCCTAATTTGTTTCTGGCACGGCACGCTGAGCCTTTGGTTATTTCCTCTTCCTGGTGGGAAATGAGAGTTAAATTTGCCCGTCCAGACACCTCCAGCTAGTCTCTCATTGGTTCTCGCTATTCCTGTTCATCTTCCGCAGAAATTGCAAACTGGGCCAAACAGGAGGTTAAAGGCGCTGACTCTCCAAGTGGGGAGAGTGTTAGTAAAGCGTCTGGAATGTTGCACCCGAGTACCAGGGGAGGAAAACTGAGACATATTTGAACACGTCTCCCGATCACATGGTTCATCATACTCTGGGTTCCACATGCATGTTTTAGCTGAAGGAAGAATACCTTAAACCTGGGTAGTTGAAATGCGTGGAATGGGTACCATGCAATATGACTTCAAAGGGTCTTCATTTGCTCACCGAACCTCTCCAATCCTATCACTGCTGCGTTTATGCCCCTGTACACACGCTTGATTCTCTTTTGGAGACATAGCAATCCATAGGTTTTAAGATACTTACAAGTCAGGTACATTCTTAGGCGTTTAATATGGGGTGTTGAGTCCATTTCGTTGAGCAAGGAGTAGCTCTTGTCTATTCCATATTTGGCTTAAGGAACTTTATCTGTGCTCATTTCAATCTCTGGTTTTATGCAGCACCCCAACTCACCTTTCCCCTTAAGCAAGCATAAGTTGGTTTTCTAAGTTTGAGACCCTGTTCTGTTCTGTAATTCAGTTCCTGTGTAGCCAAGTTTACATTCTGTGTATTAGTGATATCTTATGATGTTTCTTTTTCTGTGTGACTTATTTCAGTTAGAATCATCGTAACTGAATCCACTCATTATGCTGCTACGGACCTGATGACATAGATTTCATTGCTGAGTGATACTGCATTGTACGTAAGTACCACACGATCTTTATCCATTTTTCACTTTCTGTGATATTGAACTTGTACGGTAAACGAGGTTCTTGTAAACAGAGGCGTCCCAAACTTTGGGGTGACTGTGTCTTTTTGATTTTAATTTCCCTAAGCTATAGGACCATAAGTGGAAGTGCCCTAGGCTCTGTTGCTTTGTTTTTTAGATGTTTCAGGAAACACCATACACTTCTCCCGAGTGTCTGTTGGCAATTTACATCCCGCCCATCAGCATAACAAGGTTCCCAGTTCTCCATGGCCTGTCCTGCCTTTCTGGATTTTACACTTTTTTCAGATGTCCCTTTCGACCGGGGGGAAGTGAGACTTCATTGTAGTGCAGATTTCCTTTGCAAGCTTGCTTGGTTGGCCAAAAAGGGCGTATGCGTTTTTTCCTGAATATATTCAGGAAAAAACACATATGCCCTTTTTGGCCAAGTGCATCATTGTGGACGTTCTGCCTCTTTTCCTATGCTTTCAATGCAATTCCAGTCTACCTCCTGAAATCGGTTTCCTGCAATTCTGCCCCGCTTTCAAGTCCTCTTGGCAGCCTTACTTCAGTATATTTTTGGACGATAGCTGTCATTTATAACTCTGCAGGTTTGTGAATTACAGTGCCCCTGAGCTCCTTTCTTCAACTCGCTTTCTTTTGAGCTGGCCGCAACACCGCAGGATGGCTTCAGGCCCTAATCTGGTTCCGGCACGGCACGCTGAGCCTTTGGTTAATTCCTCTTCCTGGTGGGAAATGAGAGTTAAATTTGCCCGTCCAGACACCCGAAGCTAGTCTCTCATTGGTTCTCCGTATTCCTGTTCATCTTCCGCAGAAATTGCAAACTGGGCCAAACAGGAGGTTAAAGGGACTGACTCTCCAAGTGGGGAGAGTGTTAGTAAAGCGTCTGGAATGTTGCACCCGAGTACCAGGGTACGAAAACTGAGACATATTTGAACACGTCTCCCATTCACACGGTTGATCATACTCTAGGTTCCACATGCATGTTTTTGCTGAAGGAAGAATACCTTAAACCTGGGTAGTTGAAACCCGTGGAATGGGTACCATGCAATATGACTTCAAAGGGTCTTCATTTGCTCACCGAACCTCTCCAATCCTATCACTGCTGCGTTTATGCCCCTGTACACACGCTTGATTCTCTTTTGGAGACATAACAATCCATAGGTTTTAAGATACTTACTAGTCAGGTACATTCTTAGGGGTTTAATATGCGGTGTTGAGTCCATTTCATTGAGCAAGGAGTAGCTCTTGTCTATTCCATATTTGGCTTAAGGAACTTTATCTGTGCTCATTTCAATCTCTGGTTTTATGCAGCACCCCAACTCACCTTTACCCTGAAGCAAACATAAGTTGGTTTACTAAATTTGAGACCCTCTTCTGTTTTGGAATTCAGTTCCTGTGTAGCCAAGTTTACATTCCGTGTATTAGTGATATCTTATGATGTTTCTTTTTCTGTGTGACTTATTTCAGTTAGAATCATCGTACCTGAATCCACTCATTATGCTGCTACGGGCCTGATGACATAGATTTCATTGCTGAGTGATACTTCATTGTACGTAAGTACCACAAGTTCTTTATCCATTTTTCACTTTCTGCGATGTTGAACTTGTACTGTAAACGAGGTTCTTGTAAATAGAGCTGTTCCAAACTTTGGGGTGGCTGTGTCTTTTTGATTTTAATTTCCCTAAGCTATAGGACCATAAGTGGAAGTGCCCTAGGCTACGTTGCTTTGGTTTTTAGATATTTCAGGAAACACCCTACACTTCTCTGGAGTGTCCTTTGGCAATTTACATCCCGTCAATCAGCATAACAAGGCTCCCAGTTCTCCATGGCCTGTCCTGCCTTTCTGGATTTTACACTTTTTACAGATGGCCCTTTTGACCGGGGGGAAGTGAGACTTCATTGTAGTGCAGATTTCCTTTGCAAGCTTGCTTGGTTGGCCAAAAAGGGCGTATGCGTTTTTTCCTGAATATATTCAGGAAAAAACGCATACGCCCTTTTTGGCCAAGTGCATCATTGTGGACGTTCTGCCTCTTTTCCTATGCTTTCAATGCAATTCCAGTCTACCTCCTGAAATCGGTTTCCTGCAATTCTGCCCCGCTTTCAAGTCCTCTTGGCAGCCTTACTTCAGTATATTTTTGGACGATAGCTGTCATTTATAACTCTGCAGGTTTGTGAATTACAGTGCCCCTGAGCTCCTTTCTTCAACTCGCTTTCTTTTGAGCTGCCCGCAACACCGCAGGATGGCTTCAGGCCCTAATCTGGTTCCGGCACGGCACGCTGAGCCTTTGGTTAATTCCTCTTCCTGGTGGGAAATGAGAGTTAAATTTGCCCGTCCAGACACCCGAAGCTAGTCTCTCATTGGTTCTCCCTATTCCTGTTCATCTTCCGCAGAAATTGCAAACTGGGCCAAACAGGAGGTTAAAGGGACTGACTCTCCAAGTGGGGAGAGTGTTAGTAAAGCATCTGGAATGTTGCACCCGAGTACCAGGGTACGAAAACTGAGACATATTTGAACACGTCTCCCATTCACACGGTTGATCATACTCTAGGTTCCACATGCATGTTTTTGCTGAAGGAAGAATACCTTAAACCTGGGTAGTTGAAACCCGTGGAATGGGTACCATGCAATATGACTTCAAAGGGTCTTCATTTGCTCACCGAACCTCTCCAATCCTATCACTGCTGCGTTTATGCCCCTGTACACACGCTTGATTCTCTTTAGGAGACATAGCAATCCATAGGTTTTAAGATACTTACTAGTCAGGTACATTCTTAGGGGTTTAATATGCGGTGTTGAGTCCATTTCGTTGAGCAAGGAGTAGCTCTTGTCTATTCCATATTTGGCTTAAGGAACTTTATCTGTGCTCATTTCAATCTCTGGTTTTATGCAGCACCCCATCTCACCTTTACCCTGAAGCAAACATAAGTTGGTTTTCTAAATTTGAGACCCTCTTCTGTTTTGGAATTCAGTTCCTGTGTAGCCAAGTTTACATTCCGTGTATTAGTGATATCTTATGATGTTTCTTTTTCTGTGTGACTTATTTCAGTTAGAATCATCGTACCTGAATCCACTCATTATGCTGCTACGGGCCTGATGACATAGATTTCATTGCTGAGTGATACTTCATTGTACGTAAGTACCACAAGTTCTTTATCCATTTTTCACTTTCTGCGATGTTGAACTTGTACTGTAAACGAGGTTCTTGTAAATAGAGCTGTTCCAAACTTTGGGGTGGCTGTGTCTTTTTGATTTTAATTTCCCTAAGCTATAGGACCATAAGTGGAAGTGCCCTAGGCTACGTTGCTTTGGTTTTTAGATATTTCAGGAAACACCATACACTTCTCCGGAGTGTCCTTTGGCAATTTACATCCCGTCCATCAGCATAACAAGGCTCCCAGTTCTCCATGGCCTGTCCTGCCTTTCTGGATTTTACACTTTTTCCAGATGGCCCTTTTGACCGGGGGGAAGTGAGACTTCATTGTAGTGCAGATTTCCTTTGCAAGCTTGCTTGGTTGGCCAAAAAGGGCGTATGCGTTTTTTCCTGAATATATTCAGGAAAAAACGCATACGCCCTTTTTGGCCAAGTGCATCATTGTGGACGTTCTGCCTCTTTTCCTATGCTTTCAATGCAATTGCAGTCTACCTCCTGAAATCGGTTTCCTGCAATTCTGTCCCGCTTTCAAGTCCTCTTGGCAACCTTACTTCAGTATATTTTTGGACGATAGCTGTCATTTATAACTCTGCAGGTTTGTGAATTACAGTGCCCCTGAGCTCCTTTCTTCAACTCGCTTTCTTTTGAGCTGGCCGCAACACCGCAGGATGGCTTCAGGCCCTAATCTGGTTCCGGCACGGCATGCTGAGCCTTTGGTTATTTCCTCTTCCTGGTGGGAAATGAGAGTTAAATTTGCCCTTCCAGACACCTCCAGCTAGTCTCTCATTGGTTCTCCCTATTCCTGTTCATCTTCCGCAGAAATTGCAAACTGGGCCAAACAGGAGGTTAAAGGCGCTGACTCTCCAAGTGGGGAGAGTGTTAGTAAAGCGTCTGGAATGTTGCACCCGAGTACCAGGGTACGAAAACTGAGACATATTTGAATACATCTCCCAATCACATGGTTGATCATACTCTAGGTTCCACATGCATGTTTTAGCTGAAGGAAGAATACCTTAAACCTGGAGAGTTGAGACCCGTGGAATGGGTACCATGCAATATGACTTCAAAGGGTCTTCATTTGCTCACCGAACCTCTCCAATCCTATCACTGCTGCGTTTATGCCCCTGTACACACGCTTGATTCTCTTTTGGAGACATAGCAATCCATAGGTTTTAAGATACTTACTAGTCAGGTACATTCTTAGGCGTTTAATATGGGGTGTTGAGTCCATTTCGTTGAGCAAGGAGTAGCTCTTGTCTATTCCATATTTGGCTTAAGGAACTTTATCTGTGCTCATTTCAATCTCTGGTTTTATGCAGCACCCCAACTCACCTTTACCCTTAAGCAAGCATAAGTTGGTTTTCTAAATTTGAGACCCTCTTCTGTTCTGTAATTCAGTTCCTGTGTAGCCAAGTTTACATTCCGTGTATTACTGATATCTAATGATGTTTCTTTTTTCTGTGTGACTTATTTCAGTTAGAATCATCATACCTGAATCCACTCATTGTGCTGCTAATGGCCTGATGACATAGATTTCATTCCTGAGTGATACTGCATTGTAAGTAAATACCACAACTTCTTTATCCATTTTTCACTTTCTGCAATGTTGAACTTGTACTGTAAACGAGGTTCTTGTAAACAGAGCCGTTCCAAACTTTGGGGTGGCTGTGTCTTTTTGATTTTAATTTCCCTAAGCTATAGGACCATAAGTGGAAGTGCCCTAGGCTCTGTTGCTTTGTTTTTTAGATGTTTCAGGAAACACCATACACTTCTCCAGAGTGTCTGTTGGCAATTTACATCCCGCCCATCAGCATAACAAGGCTCCCAGTTCTCCATGGCCTGTCCTGCCTTTCTGGATTTTACACTTTTTTCAGATGGCCCTTTTGACCGGGGGGAAGTGAGACTTCATTGTAGTGCAGATTTCCTTTGCAAGCTTGCTTGGTTGGCCAAAAAGGACGTATGCGTTTTTTCCTGAATATATTCAGGAAAAAACGCATACGCCCTTTTTGGCCAAGTGCATCATTGTGGACGTTCTGCCTCTTTTCCTATGCTTTCAATGCAATTCCAGTCTACCTCCTGAAATCGGTTTCCTGCAATTCTGCCCCGCTTTCAAGTCCTCTTGGCAGCCTTACTTCAGTATATTTTTGGACGATAGCTGTCATTTATAACTCTGCAGGTTTGTGAATTACAGTGCCCCTGAGCTCCTTTCTTCAACTCGCTTTCTTTTGAGCTGGCCGCAACACCGCAGGATGGCTTCAGGCCCTAATTTGTTTCTGGCACGGCACGCTGAGCCTTTGGTTATTTCCTCTTCCTGGTGGGAAATGAGAGTTAAATTTGCCCGTCCAGACACCTCCAGCTAGTCTCTCATTGGTTCTCGCTATTCCTGTTCATCTTCCGCAGAAATTGCAAACTGGGCCAAACAGGAGGTTAAAGGCGCTGACTCTCCAAGTGGGGAGAGTGTTAGTAAAGCGTCTGGAATGTTGCACCCGAGTACCAGGGGAGGAAAACTGAGACATATTTGAACACGTCTCCCGATCACATGGTTCATCATACTCTGGGTTCCACATGCATGTTTTAGCTGAAGGAAGAATACCTTAAACCTGGGTAGTTGAAATGCGTGGAATGGGTACCATGCAATATGACTTCAAAGGGTCTTCATTTGCTCACCAAACCTCTCCAATCCTATCACTGCTGCGTTTATGCCCCTGTACACACGCTTGATTCTCTTTTGGAGACATAGCAATCCATAGGTTTTAAGATACTTACAAGTCAGGTACATTCTTAGGCGTTTAATATGGGGTGTTGAGTCCATTTCGTTGAGCAAGGAGTAGCTCTTGTCTATTCCATATTTGGCTTAAGGAACTTTATCTGTGCTCATTTCAATCTCTGGTTTTATGCAGCACCCCAACTCACCTTTCCCCTTAAGCAAGCATAAGTTGGTTTTCTAAGTTTGAGACCCTGTTCTGTTCTGTAATTCAGTTCCTGTGTAGCCAAGTTTACATTCTGTGTATTAGTGATATCTTATGATGTTTCTTTTTCTGTGTGACTTATTTCAGTTAGAATCATCGTAACTGAATCCACTCATTATGCTGCTACGGACCTGATGACATAGATTTCATTGCTGAGTGATACTGCATTGTATGTAAGTACCACACGATCTTTATCCATTTTTCACTTTCTGTGATATTGAACTTGTACGGTAAACGAGGTTCTTGTAAACAGAGGCGTCCCAAACTTTGGGGTGACTGTGTCTTTTTGATTTTAATTTCCCTAAGCTATAGGACCATAAGTGGAAGTGCCCTAGGCTCTGTTGCTTTGTTTTTTAGATGTTTCAGGAAACACCATACACTTCTCCCGAGTGTCTGTTGGCAATTTACATCCCGCCCATCAGCATAACAAGGTTCCCAGTTCTCCATGGCCTGTCCTGCCTTTCTGGATTTTACACTTTTTTCAGATGTCCCTTTCGACCGGGGGGAAGTGAGACTTCATTGTAGTGCAGATTTCCTTTGCAAGCTTGCTTGGTTGGCCAAAAAGGGCGTATGTGTTTTTTCCTGAATATATTCAGGAAAAAACACATACGCCCTTTTTGGCCAAGTGCATCATTGTGGACGTTCTGCCTCTTTTCCTATGCTTTCAATGCAATTCCAGTCTACCTCCTGAAATCGGTTTCCTGCAATTCTGCCCCGCTTTCAAGTCCTCTTGGCAGCCTTACTTCAGTCTATTTTTGGACGATAGCTGTCATTTATAACTCTGCAGGTTTGTGAATTACAGTGCCCCTGAGCTCCTTTCTTCAACTCGCTTTCTTTTGAGCTGGCCGCAACACCGCAGGATGGCTTCAGGCCCTAATCTGGTTCCGGCACGGCACGCTGAGCCTTTGGTTAATTCCTCTTCCTGGTGGGAAATGAGAGTTAAATTTGCCCGTCCAGACACCGAAGCTAGTCTCTCATTGGTTCTCCCTATTCCTGTTCATCTTCCGCAGAAATTGCAAACTGGGCCAAACAGGAGGTTAAAGGGACTGACTCTCCATGTCGGGAGAGTGTTAGTAAAGCGTCTGGAATGTTGCACCCGAGTACCAGGGTACGAAAACTGAGACATATTTGAACACGTCTCGCAATCACATGGTTGATCATACTCTAGGTTCCACATGCATGTTTTTGCTGAAGGAAGAATACCTTAAACCTGGGTAGTTGAAACCCGTGGAATGGGTACCATGCAATATGACTTCAAAGGGTCTTCATTTGCTCACCGAACCTCTCCAATCCTATCACTGCTGCGTTTATGCCCCTGTACACACGCTTGATTCTCTTTTGGAGACATAGCAATCCATAGGTTTTAAGATACTTACTAGTCAGGTACATTCTTAGGGGTTTAATATGCGGTGTTGAGTCCATTTCGTTGAGCAAGGAGTAGCTCTTGTCTATTCCATATTTGGCTTAAGGAACTTTATCTGTGCTCATTTCAATCTCTGGTTTTATGCAGCACCCCAACTCACCTTTACCCTGAAGCAAACATAAGTTGGTTTTCTAAATTTGAGACCCTGTTCTGTTTTGGAATTCAGTTCCTGTGTAGCCAAGTTTACATTCCGTGTATTAGTGATATCTTATGATGTTTCTTTTTCTGTGTGACTTATTTCAGTTAGAATCATCGTACCTGAATCCACTCATTATGCTGCCACGGGCCTGATGACATAGATTTCATTGCTGAGTGATACTTCATTGTACGTAAGTACCACAAGTTCTTTATCCATTTTTCACTTTCTGCGATGTTGAACTTGTACTGTAAACGAGGTTCTTGTAAATAGAGCTGTTCCAAACTTTGGGGTGGCTGTGTCTTTTTGATTTTAATTTCCCTAAGCTATAGGACCATAAGTGGAAGTGCCCTAGGCTACGTTGCTTTGTTTCTTAGATATTTCAGGAAACACCATACACTTCTCCGGAGTGTCCTTTGGCAATTTACATCCCGTCCATCAGCATAAGAAAGCTCCCAGTTCTCCATGGCCTGTCCTGCCTTTCTGGATTTTACACTTTTTACAGATGGCCCTTTTGACCGGGGGGAAGTGAGACTTCATTGTAGTGCAGATTTCCTTTGCAAGCTTGCTTGGTTGGCCAAAAAGGGCGTATGCGTTTTTTCCTGAATATATTCAGGAAAAAACGCATACGCCCTTTTTGGCCAAGTGCATCATTGTGGACGTTCTGCCTCTTTTCCTATGCTTTCAATGCAATTCCAGTCTACCTCCTGAAATCGGTTTCCTGCAATTCTGCCCCGCTTTCAAGTCCTCTTGGCAGCCTTACTTCAGTATATTTTTGGACGATAGCTGTCATTTATAACTCTGCAGGTTTGTGAATTACAGTGCCCCTGAGCTCCTTTCTTCAACTCGCTTTCTTTTGAGCTGGCCGAAACACCGCAGGATGGCTTCAGGCCCTAATCTGGTTCCGGCACGGCACGCTGAGCCTTTGGTTAATTCCTCTTCCTGGTGGGAAATGAGAGTTAAATTTGCCCGTCCAGACACCTCCAGCTAGTCTCTCATTGGTTCTCGCTATTCCTGTTCATCTTCCGCAGAAATTGCAAACTGGGGCAAACAGGAGGTTAAAGGGACTGACTCTCCAAGTGGGGAGAGTGTTAGTAAAGCGTCTGGAATGTTGCACCCGAGTACCAGGGGAGGAAAACTGGACATATTTGAACACGTCTCCCATTCACACGGTTGATCATACTCTGGGTTCCACATGCATATTTTAGCTGAAGGAAGAATACCTTAAACCTGGGTAGTTGAGACCAGTGGAATGGGTACCATGCAATATGACTTCAAAGGGTCTTCATTTGCTCACCGAAGCTCTCCAATCCTATCACTGCTGCGTTTATGCCCCTGTACACACGCTTGATTCTCTTTCGGAGACATAGCAATACATAGGTTTTAAGATACTTACTAGTCAGGTACATTCTTAGGCGTTTAATATGCGGTGTTGAGTCCATTTCGTTGAGCAAGGAGTAGCTCTTGTCTATTCCATATTTGGCTTAAGGAACTTTATCTGTGCTCATTTCAATCTCTGGTTTTATGCAGCACCCCAACTCACCTTTACCCTGAAGCAAACATAAGTTGGTTTTCTAAATTTGAGACCCTGTTCTGTTCTGTAATTCAGATCCTCTGTAGCCAAGTTTACATTCCATGTATTACTGATACCTTATGATGTTTCTTTTTCTGTGAGACTTATTTCAGTTAGAATCATCATACCTGAATCCACTCATTGTGCTGCTAAGGGCCTGATGACATAGATTTCTTTGCTGTGTGATATTGCTTTGTAAGTAGATACAACAACTTCTTTATCCATTTTTCACTTTCTGCGATGTTGAACTTGTACTGTAAACGAGGTTCTTGTAAATAGAGCTGTTCCAAACTTTGGTGTGGCTGTGTCTTTTTGATTTTAATTTCCCTAAGCTATAGGACCATAAGTGGAAGTGCCCTATGCTCTGTGGCTTTGTTTTTTAGTTGTTTCAGTAATCACCATACACCTCTCCATAGTGGCTGTTGCCAATTTACATCCCGCCCATCAGCATAACAAGGCTCCCAGTTCTCCATGGCCTGTCCTGCCTTTCTTGATTTTACACTTTTGTCAGATGGCCCTTTTGACCGGGGGACAGTGACACTTCATTGTAGTGCAGATTTCCTTTGCAAGCTTGCTTGGTTGGCCAAAAAGAGCGTATGCGTTTTTTCCTGAATATATTCAGGAAAAAATGCATACGCTCTTTTTGGCCAAGTGCATCATTGTGGACGTTCTGCCTCTTTTCCTATGCTTTACATGCAATTCCAGTCTACCTCCTGAAATCGGTTTCCTGCAATTCTGCCCCGCTTTCAAGTCCTCTTGGCAGCCTTACTTCAGTATATTTTTGGACGATAGCTGTCATTTATAACTCTGCAGGTTTGTGAATTACAGTGCCCCTGAGCTCCTTTCTTCAACTCGCTTTCTTGTGAGCTGGCCGCAACACCGCTGGATTGCTTCAGGCCCTAGTGTGTTTCCGGCACGGCTCGCTGAGCCTTTGGTAAATTCCTCTTCCTGGTGGGAAATGAGAGATAAATTTGCCTGTCCAGACACCTCCAGCTAGTCTCTCATTGGTTCTCCCTACTCCTGTTCATCTTACGCAGAAATTGCAAACTGGGCCAATCAGGAGGTTAAAGGGACTGACTCTCCAAGTGGGGAGAGCGTTAGTAAAGCGTCTGTAATGTTGCACCTGAGTACCAGGGGACGAAACCTGAGACACATTTGAACACCTTTCCCGATCACATGGTGGATCATTCTCTGTGTTCCATATGCACGTTTTAGCTGAAGGAAGAATCCCTTAAACCTGGAGAGTTGAGACCCGTTGAATGGGTACCATGCAATATGACTTCAAAGGGTCTTCATTTGCTCACCGAACCTCACCAATCCTATCACTGCTGCGTTTATGCTGCTTTTCACATGCTTGATTCTCTTTCGGAGACATATAAATCCATAGATTTTAAGATTCTTACTAGTCAGGTATATTCTTAGGCATTTAATATGGGGTGTTGTGTCCACTTCGTTGAGCAAGGAGTAGCTCTTGTCTATTACATATTTGGATTATGGAACGGTATCTGTGCTAATTTCAAACTCTGGTTTTATGCATCACCCCACCTCTCCTTTCCCCTTAAGCTGACATAAGTGTGTTTTCTAAATGTGAGACACTGTTCTGTTCTGTAATTCATTTCTTGTGCAGCCATATTTACCCTCCCTCTATAAGTGATATCTTATGATATGTTTCTTTTTCTGTTTGACTTATTTCAAGTAGTATTATCGGACCTAAATCCACTCTTTATCCTTCTACTAGCCTTATTACATTGATTTCATGGTGAAGAGATATTCCATTGTACATAAGTACCACATCTTCTTTATCCATTGTTCTCTTTCCTGGGATATTTAAGGTGTACTGAAGTTGAGGTTCTTGTAAACAGAGTAGCCCTAAACTGTGGTGTGCTTGTGTCTTGTTGATTTTTAGACTTCCCTAGATATACTCCCATGATTGGAAGTGTCCTATGCTCTGTAGCTCTGTTTTTTAGATGATTTAGGAACCACCATACACTTCTCCAGAGTGGCTCTCGGCAGTTCACACACTGCCCATCAGCGTATAAAGGCTCCCTGTTCTCCATGGCCTGTCCTGCATTTCTGGTTTTTACAATTTTTTAGGATGGCCCTTTTGACCGGTGGGAAGTGAGACTTCTTTGTTGTGCACATTTGCATTGCTTGCTTGCTTCGTTGCCCATAAAGTGCGTATGCGTTTTTTCCTGGATATAATCAGGAAAAAACGCATACACCCTTTTGGGCCAACTGCATCATTGTCGAAATTCTGCCGCTTTTCATGTGCGTTAAAGACGAGTCCAATCGATCTCTTGAAATCTGTTTCTTGCAATTCTGTCTTGCATTCAGATCCTCTTCTTTGCCTTACCTCAACATATTTTTGGACGTTAGTTTTCATTTATAACTCTGCAGGTTTGTGAATTGCAGTGACCCTGAGCTCCATTTTTTAAGTTGCTCTTTTGTGAGCTGGCCTCAAACCCGCAGGATTGCTTCAGGCCCTATTTTGGCTCCGGCGAGGCAGGCTGAGCCTTTCTTTAATTCTTATTCTTAATGGGAAATTAGAGTGATATGTGCCCGTCCAAACCCCTACAACTCTTCTCTCATTGGTTCCCCCTCTTCCCGTTCATCCTCCTCACAATTTGCAAAATGTGTGAAACAGAAGTTTAAATGTGCTGATTCTCCAAGTGGGGAGATTCTAAGTAGCGTGGCTGGAATGGTGAACAGGAGCACCAGGAGAGGATAAATGAGGTGCATTTTAGACACATCTCCCGATCACATGGTGTACAGTCCTCTGGGTTTTCCATGCATGTTTTAGCTGTAGGAAGATCCCTTGAACCTGCAGATTTGGGACCCATTGAATGGGTACCAGGTAGTATTACTTTAAAGGGTGTGCATTTCCTCACCCAACCTCACATTTCTCTTAGCGCAAACAGTTTCCAGCCTTATGTCTCATCCTGCTGTGGGTCTAGGTGTGTTCAATCCATGTTGCATCACCGTCCCTGAGGAAAAGTTGTAAGAGGTTTTCTCTGTCTCTCTGTCGTTTATTTTTTTCAATTTATTACTATATTGGTTACAGCTGATTTTCAAAGCTCTGTTTCTTGCTGCTGTACATCCACTTGATTCACGTACAGAGAGACATCAATAAATTCTTTTTCAGATTCTTACCAGTCGTATATATTCTTTTCCGGTGACTTGAGTGTGCTGAGTGCAGTTCTTTTAGCTACCGTGTAGGCCTTGTTGATTATCAGTTTGGTATTTGGAATGGTATCTTTGCTAATTTCAACCTCCTGGATGATGCCTCACCCCTCCCCACCTTTCCCGTTTAGCAGCCTTATGCGTGTTTTCTACATATTTGACTATGTTTTTGTTTTGTAATTTATTTCATGTGTAGCCATTTTGGATTCCACCTTTAAGTGATATCTTATGATATGTGTCTTCTTCTTTTTGAATTCTGTCACTTAGAATGATCATACGTAACTCCTCCGGAGTTGTTACAACTGGCCATATTTCATTGATTTCCAGGCTGAATAATATTCCACTCTACCTAAGTACCACATCTCTATCCATTTTTTCCCTCCAGAGACATTGAAGTTATATCCTAGTCGAGGATCTTTTAAACAGAGAGGGGGTAAACATTGGGGTGCCTGTGTCCTCTCGATTTTTGTTTTTCCCAAGATATACGCCCGTGAGTGCAAGTGCCCTATGCTCTGTAGCTCATTTTTTAGATGCTTTAGTAAACACAATACACTTCTCCAGAATGGCCGTTGGCAATATACATTTCCACTATAAGTCTCACAGGGCTCCCTCTTCTCGTTGCCCTGTCCTGCATTTCTGTTGTTTATGCTTTATGAGGATGGCTCTTCTGACTGATGCGAAGTGATATCTTTTGTGGTATTGACTTCCAGTGCCCACCTGTTTGGTTGGCTAAAAAAGTGTATGCCCTTTTCTTGAATATATACAGAAAAGAACGCATACACCCGTTTTGGCCAACTGCAATGTTGGCAATGTTCAGCTCCTTTTCTTGTGCTTAATGGCGAGTCCTTTCTACCTCCTCAAATCCCTTTCCTGCCATTCTCCCTTGCTTACAAGTCCTTTTCTCTGACTTTCCTCAAGACATTTTTCAGTGATGGATATTTTCAACTCTGCAGTTTTGTGAATTTTACTGCCCCTGAGTTCCATTGTTCAACTCGTGTTTATGGGAACTGGCCACAAAGCAGCGGGATTTCCTCAAGCCCTATACTGTTTCCATGGGCAACCCTAGCCTTTGGTCAATTCGTCTTCCTGATTGGAAATTAGAGTGACATGTGCCTGTCTGAACACCTAGGACTTGTCTCTCATTGTTCCTCATCCTTCCGCTTCATCCTCTGGACAAATTCCAAACTGTACGCAACAGGATGTTGACAGTGCTGACATCTCCAAGTGGGGAGACTGTTAGTAAAGACGCTGGAGGGGTGAACCCGAGCACCAGGAGATGAGGAGATGAGATGCCTTTTCCAAACTCTTCCCGATCAGACGGTATACCATCCTCTGGGTGTGACAGACATGTTTTAGCAGTAGGAAGAGTCCCATTCATGTAAGGAGAACACCAGGGCTTTTTCAAAATCAGTGTCTCCCCGAAACCCAAACTGGGGAATTTTTTAAGCTACGGCTACACATATGTTCATTAAGGGCCTTGGGAAGTAGGCAGAGTCCAAACTTTAGATGATTGAAGTCTTCAGGGTCAGAAGCACTCACCACCAGCTTCCCTTAGGCTACACTTTAACTGTCATTGATAGATGATGTCAATAAAAATATCTATTCTTTTCCAGATTATTTCCCCTTATAGGTTATTGCAAAATGTTGAGTGTAGTTCCCTGTGCTATACAGTAGTTCCTTGTTGATGATCTATTTTATACATAGCAGTGTGTATGTGTTCATTCCAAACTGTTAATTTATCCCTCCTCCCACCTTTCCCCTTTGGTAATAATAAATTATAAGATTTTATACTTCTCAGAAATGGGGGAGCTGAAAGAGAGGTATCATTTTCAATGGAAAAGCATTTAAAACAAGATTGAAGGTTTAACCAAGATTATTAGCTGTACATCCTTGGAAAGAAATCACTTCGTTTCTCTAATATTGACCTGACAAATAAGACAAACCTTTTCACTGAACTTGCTTATAAAAAGTGATGGAAATATCAAATGGAAGTGTTAAAAACATCTTATTTTACCCGAGCCTTATACACTGTTCTATGTTAACTACAGTTTGGCTCACACATCTGTTCATTGAGGTTACAATAGTCTCAATTTCTGTTACTGATCCTCCAGAGTGGACCCCAACAAGTGTCCCCCTGCCCAGTGTCATTGGGGCCAACAGATCGAGACTGAGTTTGGTTCACAAGCAAAGGAAACTTTATATTTTGATCAGAGAATGGAGAGGTGAGAGCATGCACTACCCCGTGGGCTGTGGGCTGGGCTGCTGTGTAGAGATCCTGTCAGAGTCAGTGGGAGGGAGGGAGGCGGCGGAGCTCTCGAGGGCCGGGTTGGCTGTAGCTCAGGCTCTATATCGTGGAGTCTGCACTGGGCCCCAGGAGCTGAGGTGTCGACCCAGCCATTCTGCACTAGGAAATCTGGTCTGAAGTGCCGGGTGTGGAACCTCTGCATGCGGGACCCTAGGAGCACGTGAAATTAGACAAAGCACAAAGGATAAAAAAGGTTAGACTTGCCTTTATTGCCCAGATTCTATTTTTATCTCCCAGGGATTTTTAATGGGCTTTGCTGGGGACAAACCCCTCCTCTGCCTTTTGTCCCGTTCCTCATTCTTGGAGTGCTGAGGGTGCAGACCCTTCTTCTGTAACTGCTGAGTGCTGAGTTGGGAGCCCTCATACCCTGGGGCGAGGGTCAGAGCTTCTCCCCAGCAGCCTCCCGGTGACGTTGATTGTCCCCAGGACCCCTGCCTCCCTGCTCGTCCACCTGAGCACCAGCATTGGAAGTGTTATAGATTCTAATGACCTTTAAGGGTCCAGGAAAGAGATGTGCAGAGACGCTGTGGGGGCCGGTTTCACCCCGCCCCACATTTGTTCGGCCACCTTAGGCTGACCGTCTCTGCCAGCCTAGATGCTCTGACCAGTAGTCTGCGCTTTCTTCAATTAGGCCCCTGAATTAACGTACAAACAGCACCAGGTGTCAGAGCCCTGCCCGCTCAACTCCCAGACAGTCCAGGGTCAGTGGTGATCAAGGACCATGATGGCTACTGAGTCAACAGCCTTTTGAAGTAAACAGGAGTCCAGCCGGTCTTATTGGCCACCATCATCACGGTGTCTGTAGGCTTTTCTATGGTGACAGTGTGGTATACTGTTCCCCCGCCAAGATTATTAGCTCCCCTCTGGGTGCAGTAAGTCCTGCAAGCAGTAGTCTACTCTTTTGGGACACACTCTTGTTGTTTTATGAGAGAAACTCCAGGTCAAGTGATGTTCACACGAGTCGTCATGGTGCCCTGTTGCCCCCGGTTATCTCTCTGGATGTTGGAGTTGGAGGGCCTCCTCACTCGAGGTCGGTGTGCCCACGGAGCGAACCCTGCAACTTCAGGGCATGGTTGGTGGTTAGGATCACCACGTGGGGTCCTTTTCCCTTAGGAGGGAGGTGGCCTTTTGGGCTGCTGATTTCCAGGTTTTTAGATACCGCCAGTATCTTGGCCAGATGTGGCAGTGGGCCAAGCCCCTTAGTGACCGTAGTTTATCCTACCTGGATGGCATTCTTGCATTGTTCCATTTCAAGTGGTCCCAGTTTTTGCACTAATTCTCCAATGGCGATTCACCTTTCACCGGGAATGTAAAGGTCAAAGGGTTTAGCTAAATTAGGGAGTTCCAGGGCAAGGGTCTGAATTGACTGCTCTTTCCATTCTTGAAAGGCCACTTCTGGATTCTATTCAAAAGGATCATCATCTTTTCCTTTCAGTGTTTCATATAGAGGCCCAGCTAGTAGACTGTAGCTAGGGATCCAGAAGCAGCAAACCCTGGCCTCCCCAGGAACCCCTAAGCTGTCTTCTAGTTTTAGAAAGGGGTAAGGCTGAAAATGGTTTCTTCCCTTTCCTGGGATGGGCTTCTCTGACCTTCTGTGAGAATGAAGCCCAGGCAGGTCACCGCAGTCTGTGATATTTGAGCTTTTTCTTGGACAACTTCTATCCTTTATTGGCTTGGTAGTTCAGAGGCCTCCTTAGTAGGGCTGGTGATCAGAATGTCGTCTGCATATTGAAGGAGGGTTTCCTTTTCCAGAGGTAGAACTTTTAGGTCTTTAGCTAAGCTTTCCCCAAAGATGGTGTGGGAATTTTTGCACCCTTGGGGCCAGACGGCCCGGAAGTATTGTTTTAGTCGTATGTTGAGTCCTGCCACTCACAAGCCAAAATTTCTTGTGACTCTGGGACTAATGGAATACAAAAGAAGGCATCACTGAAGACTAATACAGAATACCATGTCCTGGTGGTTGGTAGAATGACCAGCAGGGTGTAGGAATTAGGAGCAACTGGAGGTATATCCTCGGTGGCTTCACTGACTGTCCTGACATCCTTTACCAGGTCCCCAGCAGCCCATGGGGCTCTCGTGGTCAGACCAATCCCAGAATATGGAGCTCACCTGGGCAGGTACCCCACCCCCACCCCAGCCCACGGGGCTCTCGTGGTCAGGCCCCTCCCAGGATACAGAGCTACCCTTGCAGGTACCGTGGCAGGGCTGGGCACACAGGAACCGTGCACATAGCCCTCATTGCAGAGCACCCCCAGCTCACCTGTCGCTCAGAGCTGACACAGAGCACCTCAGAGCAGGACTTGAACTAACAAACAGCAGCTGCGACAGGTCTGTGACCCTGGGCATCACTCCGTGAGGCCTCCCTCCACCTGGTCTTCCAGAGACTTCCACTGCACCCGGGGCACCAGGCCTCTGTCTCCAACCACCACCCACCCCTCCTCTCCCTGACTCCTGGGTTCCTCTCATTAGGAGAGGGTTTTCTTCAAGTTGTCTCCCACTCATGGGCCAGATAAAATGATTAGAAAACAAGCCAAAGCTGCAGCCCCTTGTCTATCCTGACTCTCAGGAGCCCACACCTGTTCCTTGGACCTGGCCGGTTCAGCAAGTTCCATTTTCTGCAACTGTGAGCCCCTGAGGGGTGATGATTGGCTGACCTGGGCAGCCTTACAGTGCCGGCCAGCCCTCCCCAGGTGTGCCTGGGTTGAGATCAATATAAATACCACTCCAGGCAGCAAGAGCCCCTGCAGCCGTGCCTGACGCCATTTTCTCTGCCCTGTCAGCAGTCTCGGGGCTGGGCTGGTGGGAGGGAGTGAGAGGCCATGGCTTTGTGGGTGGCCCAGTGTGAGTGGGGCTCTGCTGGACTTTCTGCAGCAGTTGCCAGGCTGCCACCTGCTAAAGAAGTGGATGTGTCACCCATACCTGCTGCTGAAATTTCTCCCTGGGCAGAGGTGAGGAAGGAAAAAAGCAGTGGGGGCAGGGACAGGACGGGTATCTCAGGCAGGGAAATGGAAATCTTCCAGAAGAGCACCCAGGGCCAGGACCATCCTGGCTGGCCTGCAGGCACCAAGTCGGCCGGCATGCTGTCACTCGTGTGGCTCTATGGCCCTTCCTCTAGGCTTTCAAGTCCTTGTATATATTCAGGTGTTTTACCTGGGACGGGTGGGAATAGTTCAGCAGCAACTGGCCTGGGGCTCAGCTCACGTTTACTCACAGATGCCTCGGCACGGTGCCCCAGCTTTGCAATGAGGACGCTTGTTGCGTGGGGGCTGCTGGCTGAATGGGAGACGATTCCCCACCACTGACCAACTTCAGAATTGTTTACAACTGGAGCAAGTGCCCTGATACGGTTTTCCTCTGTGTAACTGGTGGGTTCTGTGTTTTTTTTCTCTTTTTCGTTTTTGGTTCAAGGTAGATTTTATTCCTCTTTTTTGTATTTACAGATATAAGCATGGAAATAATTTATTCATATAAATACATGTATGTGCAGGGAATAATTGTTTTTTCTGTTTTATTTTTTAAATTTTATTTCTTTTTAATTTTGAATTTTATTTTATATTTTTATACAGCAGGTTCTTATTGGTTATCTATTTTATACATATAAATGTATACATGCCAATCCCAGTCTCTCAACTCCTTCCACCACCACCCCCCCAACAGCTTTCCCCCCTTGTTGTCCATACGTTTGTTGTCTACATCTGTTGCTCTATTTATGCCTTGCAAAATGGTTAATCTGTACAGTTTTTCTAGGTTCCACATATATGCATGAATATACAAGATTTGTTTTTCTCTTTCTGACTTACCTCACTCTGTATGACAGTCTCTAGATCCATCGACGTCTCTACAAATGACCCAATTTCATTCCTTTTCATGGCTTAGTAACATTCCATTTTATATATGTACCACAGCTTTATGCATTCGTCTTTCTGTGGGCATTTAGGTTGCTTCCATTACCTCGATATTGTAAATAGTGATGCAATGAACATTGCGGTGAATGACTCTTTTTGATTTATGGTTTTGTCTGGGTATATGTCCAGTACTGGGATTGCTGTATCATATGGTAATTCTATTGTTAGTTTCTTAAGAAATTCCATATTGTTCTCCATAATGACTGTATCAATTTATATTCCCAACAATAGTGGAAGAGGTTTCCTTTTCTCCACACCTTTTCCAGCATTTTTTGTTTGTAGATTTTCAATGATGCCTATTCTACCAGGTGTGAGGTGATACCTCATTGTTGAATCCATTTCGTTCAGCAAGGGGTAGCTATTGTCTATTACATATTTGGCTTATGGAACGGTATCTGTGCTAATTTCAAACTCTGCTTTTATGCAGCACCCCAACTCACCTTCCCCCTTAAGCAGGCATAAGTTGGTTTTCTAAACTTGAGACCCTGTTCTGTTCTGTAATTCAGTTCCTGTGTAGCCAAGTTTCCATTCCGTGTATTACTGATATCTTATGATGTTTCTTTTTCTGTGTGACTTATTTCACTTAGAATCATCGTGCCTCAATCCACTCATTGTGCTGCTAAGGGCCTGATGACACAGATTTCATTGCTGAGTGATATTGCTTTGTAAGTGAATACCACAACTTCTTTATCCATTTTTCACTTTCTGCGATGTTGAACTTGTACTGTAAACGAGGTTCTTGTAAACAGAACCGTTCCAAATTTTGGAGTGGCTGTGTCTTTTTGATTTTAATTTCCCTAAGCTATAGGACCATAAGTGGAAGTGCCCTAGGCTCTGTTGCTTTGTTTTTTAGATGTTTCAGGAAACACCATACACTTCTCCCGAGTGTCTGTTGGCAATTTACATCCCGCCCATCAGCATAACAAGGCTCCCAGTTCTCAATGGCCTGTTGCCTTTCTGGATTTTACACTTTTTTCAGATGGCCCTTTTGACCGGGGGGAAGTGAGACTTCATTGTAGTGCAGATTTCCTTTGCAAGCTTGCTTGGTTGGCCAAAAAGGGCGTATGCGTTTTTTCCTGAATATATTCAGGAAAAAACGCATACGCCCTTTTTGGCCAAGTGCATCATTGTGGACGTTCTGCCTCTTTTCCTATGCTTTCAGTGCAATTCCAGTCTACCTCCTGAAATCGGTTTCCTGCAATTCTGCCCCGCTTTCAAGTCCTCTTGGCAGCCTTACTTCAGTCTATTTTTGGACGATAGCTGTCATTTATAACTCTGCAGGTTTGTGAATTACAGTGCCCCTGAGCTCCTTTCTTCAACTCGCTTTCTTGTGAGCTGGCCGAAACACCGCAGGATGGCTTCAGGCCCTAATCTGGTTCCGGCCTGGCATGCTGAGCCTTTGGTTAATTCCTCTTCCTGGTGGGAAATGAGAGTTAAATTTGCCCATCCAGACACCTCCAGCTAGCCTCTCATTGGTTCTCGCTATTCCTGTTCATCTTCCGCAGAAATTGCAAACTGGGACAAACAGGAGGTTAAAGGGACTGACTCTCCAAGTCGGGGGAGTGTTAGTAAAGCGTCTGGAATGTTGCACCCGAGTACCAGGGGAGGAAAACTGAGACATATTTGAACACGTCTCCCGTTCACATGGTTGATCATACTCTGGGTTCCACATGCATGTTTTAGCTGAAGGAAGAATACCTTAAACCTGGAGAGTTGAGACCCGTGGAATGGGTACCATGCAATATGACTTCAAAGGGTCTTCATTTGCTCACCGAACCTCTCCAATCCTATCACTGCTGCGTTTATGCCCCTGTACACACGCTTGATTCTCTTTCGGAGACATAGCAATCCATAGGTTTTAAGATACTTACTAGTCAGGTACATTCTTAGGCGTTTAATATGCGGTGTTGAGTCCATTTCGTTGAGCAAGGAGTAGCTCTTGTCTATTCCATATTTGGCTTAAGGAACTTTATCTGTGCTCATTTCAATCTCTGGTTTTATGCAGCACCCCAACTCACCTTTCCCCTTAAGCAAGCATAAGTTGGTTTTCTAAATTTGAGACCCTGTTCTGTTCTGTAATTCAGTCCCTGTGTAGCCAAGTTTACATTCCATGTATTACTGATACCTTATGATGTTTCTTTTTCTGTGTGACTTATTTCAGTTAGAATCATCGTACCTGAATCCACTCATTATGCTGCTATGGGCCTGATGACATAGATTTCATTGCTGAGTGATACTGCATTGTACGTAGGTACCACAAGTTCTTTATCCATTTTTCACTTTCTGTGATATTGAACTTGTATGGTAAATGAGGTTCTTATAAACGGAGTCGTCCCAAACTTTGGGGTGGCTGTGTCTTTTTGATTTTAATTTCCCTAAGCTATAGGACCATAAGTGGAAGTGCCCTAGGCTCTGTTGCTTTGTTTTTTAGATGTTTCAGGAAACACCATACACTTCTCCCGAGTGTCTGTTGGCAAATTTACATCCCGCCCATCAGCATAACAAGGCTCCCAGTTCTCCATGGCCTGTCCTGCCTTTCTGGATTTTACACTTTTTTCAGATGGCCCTTTTGACCGGGGGGAAGTGAGACTTCATTGTAGTGCAGATTTCCTTTGCAAGTTTGCTTGGTTGGCCAAAAATGGCGTATGCGTTTTTTCCTGAATATATTCAGGAAAAAACGCATACGCCCTTTTTGGCCAAGTGCATCATTGTGGACGTTCTGCCTCTTTTCCTATGCTTTCAATGCAATTTCAGTCTACCTCCTGAAATCGGTTTCCTGCAATTCTTCCCCACTTTCAAGTCCTCTTGGCAGCCTTACTTCAGTCTATTTTTGGACGATAGCTGTCATTTATAACTCTGCAGGTTTGTGAATTACAGTGCCCCTGAGCTCCTTTCTTCAACTCGCTTTCTTGTGAGCTGGCCGCAACACCACAGGATGGCTTCAGGCCCTAATCTGGTTCCGGCACGGCACGCTGAGCCTTTGGTTAATTCCTCTTCCTGGTGGGAAATGAGAGTTAAATTTGCCCGTCCAGACACCTCCAGCTAGCCTCTCATTGGTTCTCGCTATTCCTGTTCATCTTCCGCAGAAATTGCAAACTGGGCCAAACAGGAGGTAAAAGGGACTGACTCTCCAAGTCGGGAGAGTGTTAGTAAAGCATCTGGAATGTTGCACCCGAGTACCAGGGTACGAAAACTGAGACATATTTGAACACGTCTCCCGATCACATGGTTGATCATACTCTAGGTTCCACATGCATGTTTTAGCTGAAGGAAGAATACCTAAAACCTGGGTAGTTGAAACCCGTGGAATGGGTACCATGCAATATGACTTCAAAGGGTCTTCATTTGCTCACTGAACCTCTCCAATCCTATCACTGCTGCGTTTATGCCCCTGTACACACGCTTGATTCTCTTTTGGAGACATAGCAATCCATAGGTTTTAAGATACTTACTAGTCAGGTACATTCTTAGGCGTTTAATATGCGGTGTTGAGTCCATTTCGTTGAGCAAGGAGTAGCTCTTGTCTATTCCATATTTGGCTTAAGGAACTTTATCTGTGCTCATTTCAATCTCTGGTTTTATGCAGCACCCCAACTCACCTTTCCCCTTAAGCAAGCATAAGTTGGTTTTCTAAATTTGAGACCCTGTTCTGTTTTGGAATGCAGTTTCTGTGTAGCCAAGTTTCCATTCCGTGTATTACTGATATCTTATGATGTTTCTTTTTCTGTGTGACTTATTTCAGTTAGAATCATCATACCTGAATCCACTCATTGTGCTGCTAAGGGCCTGATGACACAGATTTCATTGCTGAGTGATATTGCTTTGTAAGTAAATACCACAACTTCTTTCTCCATTTTTCACTTTCTGTGATGTTGAACTTGTACTGTAAACGAGGTTCTTGTAAACAGAGCCGTTCCAAACTTTGGGGTGGCTGTGTCTTTTTGATTTTAAATTCCCTAAGCTATAGGACCATAAGTGGAAGTGCCCTAGGTTCTGTTGCTTTGTTTTTTAGATGTTTCAGGAAACACCATACACTTCTCCCGAGTGGTTGTTGGCAATTTACATCCCGCCCATCAGCATAACAAGGCTCCCAGTTCTCCATGGCCTGTCCTGCCTTTCTGGATTTTACACTTTTTTCAGATGGCGCTTTTGACTGGGGGGGAAGTGAGACTTCATTGTAGTGAAGATTTCCTTTGCAAGCTTGCTTGGTTGGCCAAAAAGGGCGTATGCGTTTTTTCCTGAATATATTCAGGAAAAAACGCATACGCCCTCTTTGGCCAAGTGCATCATTGTGGACGTTCTGCCTCTTTTCCTATGCTTTCAATGCAATTGCAGTCTACCTCCTGAAATCGGTTTCCTGCAATTCTGCCCCGCTTTCAAGTCCTCTTGGCAGCCTTACTTCAGTCTATTTTTGGACGATAGCTGTCATTTATAACTCTGCAGGTTTGTGAATTACAGTGCCCCTGAGCTCCTTTCTTCAACTCGCTTTCTTGTGAGCTGGCCGAAACACCGCAGGATGGCTTCAGGCCCTAATCTGGTTCCGGCACGGCACGCTGAGCCTTTGGTTAATTCCTCTTCCTGGTGGGAAATGAGAGTTAAATTTGCCCGTCCAGACACCTCCAGCTAGTCTCTCATTGGTTCTCGCTATTCCTGTTCATCTTCCGCAGAAATTGCAAACTGGGCCAAACAGGAGGTTAAAGGGACTGACTCTCCAAGTCGGGAGAGTGTTAATAAAGCGTCTGGAATGTTGCACCCGAGTACCAGGGTACGAAAACTGAGACATATTTGAACACGTCTCACAATCACATGGTTGATCATACTCTAGGTTCCACATGCATGTTTTAGCTGAAGGAAGAATACCTTAAACCTGGGTAGTTGAAACCCGTGGAATGGGTACCATGCAATATGACTTCAAAGGGTCTTCATTTGCTCACCGAACCTCTCCAATCCTATCACTGCTGCGTTTATGCCCCTGAACACATGCTTGATTCTCTTTCGGAGACATAGCAATCCATAGGTTTTAAGATACTTACTAGTCAGGTACATTCTTAGGCGTTTAATATGCGGTGTTGAGTCCATTTCGTTGAGCAAGGAGTAGCTCTTGTCTATTCCATATTTGGCTTAAGGAACTTTATCTGTGCTCATTTCAATCTCTGGTTTTATGCAGCACCCCAACTCACCTTTCCCCATAAGCAAGCATAAGTTGTTTTTCTGAATTTGAGACCCTGTTCTGTTCTGTAATTCAGTTCCTGTGTAGCCAAGTTTCCATTCCGTGTATTACTGATATCTTATGATGTTTCTTTTTCTGTGTGACTTATTTCAGTTAGAATCATCATACCTGAATCCACTCATTGTGCTGCTAAGGGCCTGATGACACAGATTTCATTGCTGAGTGATATTGCTTTGTAAGTAAATACCACAACTTCTTTCTCCATTTTTCACTTTCTGCGATGTTGAACTTGTACTGTAAACGAGGTTCTTGTAAACAGTGCCGTTCCAAACTTTGGGGTGGCTGTGTCTTTTTGATTTTAATTTCCCTAAGCTATAGGACCATAAGTGGAAGTGCCCTAGGCTCTGTTGCTTTGTTTTTTAGATGTTTCAGGAAACACCATACACTTCTCCCCAGTGGTTGTTGGCAATTTACATCCCGCCCATCAGCATAACAAGGCTCCCAGTTCTCAATGGCCTGTTGCCTTTCTGGATTTTACACTTTTTTCAGATGTCCCTTTTGACCGGGGGGAAGTGAGACTTCATTGTAGTGCAGATTTCCTTTGCAAGCTTGCTTGGTTGGCCAAAAAGTGCGTATGCGTTTTTTCCTGAATATATTCAGGAAAAAACGCATACGCCCTTTTTGGCCAAGTGCATCATTGTGGACATTCTGCCTCTTTTCCTATGCTTTCAATGCAATTCCAGTCTACCTCCTGAAATCGGTTTCCTGCAATTCTGCCCCGCTTTCAAGTCCTCTTGGCAGCCTTACTTCAGTCTATTTTTGGACGATAGCTGTCATTTATAACTCTGGAGGTTTGTGAATTACAGTGCCCCTGAGCTCTTTTCTTCAAATCGCTTTCTTGTGAGCTGGCCGCAACACCGCAGGATGGCTTCAGGTCCTAATCTGGTTCCGGCACGGCACGCTGAGCCTTTGGTTATTTCCTCTTCCTGGTGGGAAATGAGAGTTAAATTTGCCCGTCCAGACACCTCCAGCTAGCCTCTCATTGGTTCTCGCTATTCCTGTTCATCTTCCGCAGAAATTGCAAACTGAGCCAAACAGGAGGTTAAAGGCGCTGACTCTCCAAGTGGGGAGAGTGTTAGTAAAGCGTCTGGAATGTTGCACCCGAGTACCAGGGTACGAAAACTGAGACATATTTGAACACGTCTCCCGTTCACATGGTTGATCATACTTGGGTTCCACATGCATGTTGTAGCTGAAGGAAGAATACCTTAAACCTGGAGAGTTGAGACCCGTGTAATGGGTACCATGCAATATGACTTCAAAGGGTCTTCATTTGCTCACCGAACCTCTCAAATCCTATCACTGCTGCGTTTATGCCCCTGTACACACGCTTGATTCTCTTTTGGAGACATAGCAATCCATAGGTTTTACGATACTTACTAGTCAGGTACATTCTTAGGCGTTTAATATGCGGTGTTGAGTCCATTTCGTTGAGCAAGGAGTAGCTCTTGTCTATTCCATATTTGACTTAAGGAACTTTATCTGTGCTCATTTCAATCTCTGGTTTTATGCAGCACCCCAACTCACCTTTACCCTTAAGCAAGCATAAGTTGGTTTTCTAAATTTGAGACCCTGTTCTGTTTTGGAATGCAGTTCCTGTGTAGCCAAGTTTACATTCCGTGTATTAGTGATATCTTATGATGTTTCTTTTTCTGTGTGACTTATTTCAGTTAGAATCATCGTACCTGAATCCACTCATTATGCTGCTACGGGCCTGATGACATAGATTTCATTGCTGAGTGATATTGCTTTGTAAGTAAATACCACAACTTCTTTATCCATTTTTCACTTTCTGCGATGTTGAACTTGTACTGTAAACGAGGTTCTTATAAACAGAGGCGTCCCAAACTTTGGGGTGGCTGTGTCTTTTTGATTTTAATTTCCCTAAGCTATAGGACCATAAGTGGAAGTGCCCTAGGCTCCGTTGCTTTGTTTTTTAGATGTTTCAGGAAACACCATACACTTCTCCCGAGTGTCTGTTGGCAAATTTACATCCCGCCCATCAGCATAACAAGGCTCCCAGTTCTCCATGGCCTGTCCTGCCTGTCTGGATTTTACACTTTTTTCAGATGGCCCTTTTGACCGGGGGGAAGTGAGACTTCATTGTAGTGCAGATTTCCTTTGCAAGTTTGCTTGGTTGGCCAAAAATGGCGTATGCGTTTTTTCCTGAATATATTCAGGAAAAAACGCATACGCCCTTTTTGGCCAAGTGCATCATTGTGGACGTTCTGCCTCTTTTCCTATGCTTTCAATGCAATTTCAGTCTACCTCCTGAAATCGGTTTCCTGCAATTCTTCCCCACTTTCAAGTCCTCTTGGCAGCCTTTCTTCAGCATATTTTGGACGATAGCTGTCATTTATAACTCTGCAGGTTTGTGAATTACAGTGCCCCTGAGCTCCTTTCTTCAACTCGCTTTCTTGTGAGCTGGCCGCAACACCACAGGATGGCTTCAGGCCCTAATCTGGTTCCGGCACGGAACGCTGAGCCTTTGGTTAATTCCTCTTCCTGGTGGGAAATGAGAGTTAAATTTGCCCGTCCAGACACCTCCAGCTAGTCTCTCATTGGTTCTCGCTATTCCTGTTCATCTTCCGCAGAAATTGCAAACTGGGCCAAACAGGAGGTAAAAGGGACTGACTCTCCAAGTGGGGAGAGTGTTAGTAAAGCATCTGGAATGTTGCACCCGAGTACCAGGGTACGAAAACTGAGACATATTTGAACACGTCTCCCGATCACATGGTTGATCATACTCTAGGTTCCACATGCATGTTTTAGCTGAAGGAAGAATACCTAAAACCTGGGTAGTTGAAACCCGTGGAATGGGTACCATGCAATATGACTTCAAAGGGTCTTCATTTGCTCACCGAACCTCTCCAATCCTATCACTGCTGCGTTTATGCCCCTGTACACATGCTTGAT